>NW_028317800.1:8036214-8347916 GCF_062004578.1 Staurois parvus | reverse complement strand
AGACACACCTAGAGATTAAGTCAAATATAAAGTTGTACTCTAGAGGTTACCCTACATGGTTTTATGCGGATTCCCCAATCAAGAGAGCTAAGGGAGTAGCAATAGGGTTTGAAAAAAATGTAAGGCTGGAGATAGATGAGAGAGAGGTTGATCCTGAGGGAAGATTTCTGTTTTTAAAGGGTAGATTACAAGAGCAAGAATGTACAATTGTAAATATCTACTGCCCAAATAAAAGACCAGAAGTTTTTCTGAAGGGTGTCCTGAGAAAACTGATGGCCTTTAAGAAAGGACGTTTGATAGTGGCAGGTGATCTGAATTTTTGTATGGACTCACAAATGGATACGACATCTTCTGTGCAAAGAGATGGAGGTAGAGCTCTGAGAATCCTGAAGAGGGTGATCCAGGAGTGTCAACTGGTGGATATTTGGAGAGTGATTCATGGAAAAGAGAGAGATTATACCTTCTTCTCTAAAGCACACGAGATGTACTCCAGATTGGATTATATATTAGTAGATCATCAGCTTATAGATTTGGTGGATAAAGTAGAAATTGAGGCGATGTCTTTTTCGGATCATGCCCCTGTTTCATTGAAAATGAGGTGGAGTAGACGATTGACAGGAGGGATAGGTTGGAAGCTGAACGAGGCTCTCCTCCTGGATCAGGAAGTGGATCAAAAAATTAGAGAAGAGATTGAAAGATATTTTCGAGAGAATGAGACAGGGGAGGTATCGATAGCTACAGTGTGGGAGTCCCATAAGGCTTATATAAGAGGTATCCTGATTGCGTCTGGGGCAAAAAAGAAAAGGGAAAGAAGAGAAAAATTTACTGGGCTGTTAAAAGAAATAGCTGAGTTAGAGCAAATACATAAAAATAAAAGATCAGAAAAGATAAAACAGAAGGTGATAAAAAAGAAAGAAGAACTAGAGCTATTGCTGGAGGAGAAGAGAAGAGTCTTTAATAGAGTTGCAAGTGAGAGATATAAATGGGGAGATAAACCAGGAAAATATTTAATGAGAGCTTTGAGGAAAAAGAAAAATAGAAATTATATTGAGAAAATAAAAAACCCCAAGGGGGAAATGGTTTACTCTACTAAAGAGATCATCGAGGTGTTTAAAGAATATTACAGCAAGCTATATAATATCGCCTCCCAAGACCCAGTAAATATAAATGGAAATGAGAGAAGAGAGAAAAGAAGGGAATATTTAAAAAATGCAGGTTTACCGAAGTTAAAGTATGATCAACTGAATTCCCTTGACTTGGAAATTACACAGGAGGAAATAATAAGAGCATTAAAGGACACTCCGACGGGGAAAAGTCCGGGCCCAGATGGATATACAGTGAGATACTATAAAAAATACAGTGACCTGTTAATACCCAAACTGAAGAGATATATGAACGCCCTGGGAGGAGAGATGGAGGTGAGAAGGGAGTCTTTACAGGCCCATGTGGTGCTGATACAAAAGGAAGAGAAGGATCCCTCTCAGTGCTCTAGCTTTAGACCGATATCACTTTTGAATATAGACATCAAGCTATATGCTAAGGTCCTAGCAAATAGACTAAAAGATCTCATGCCAGAATGGATTCAGGGGGACCAGGTGGGTTTTGTCCCAGGGAGGGAGGGCAGAGATAATGGCCTAAGAACTCTGTTGCTTATCCAAAAAGCTAGAAAGGGGAAAACCCCGGTAATAGTACTTTCGATCGATGCTGAGAAGGCATTCGATAGAGTAGATTGGAGTTTTATGATGGATACCCTGGAAACTCTAGGAATAGGAGTAAGAATGAGAGAATGGATAGGAAAGCTGTATAGAGAGCCCTCAGCGATAGTAATGGTTAATGGAGAGAGGTCGGAACCTATCAGAATGTCAAATGGAACTAGACAGGGTTGCCCATTATCTCCATTGTTGTATGTATTGGCATTGGAACCATTATTGGCAACTATTAGGAAGAACTTAGATATAAAAGGAGTGCAGATTGGGGAAGTCGAACATAAAGTAGCTGCCTATGCGGATGATCTTTTGTTTTATGTGGGAAATCCTAGGATAACACTCCCAATTCTAATGAAGAGCTTAAAAGAGTATGGGGAGTTATCAAACTTGAAAATTAATCCAACCAAAACTGAGATCTTGAATGTAAACCTTTCAAACAGTGAAAAAGAAAAAATACAAAAAGAATTCCCCTTTATATGGAAAAATAGAGAGATAAAGTATTTGGGGGTGAAACTTTCTGCCTCATATATAAACCTGTATAAATTAAATTATATCCCACTCTTAAATGAGATTAAGAAGGAACTAAGGAGATTCGAAGGAAGTAACCCATCTTTGATAGGCCGTATAAACCTGATAAAAATGATAACTGTACCAAAAATACTCTATAAATTTCAGATGTTTTTAATCAAAATTCCGGAGGCCTTTTTTAAAGTAATAAAAAAGATGTTAACAAAATATATATGGAAAAATAAAAAACCCAGAATATCATATGACTTGTTAAATAGAAATAAAGAGAGAGGAGGCTTGGGAGTGCCAGATATTAAAAGGTACTATAAAGCAGTAGTCTTAGCGAGAATCTATGATTGGACATATAATTATGAGGGGAAAAAGTGGGTTCAGATTGAGAATGAACTAAGCGGAGTTACCTTGAAGAGAACTATTTGGGCACCAGCACAATATAGGGGGTTAAAAGATACCACGAGTGTTTTTACATTAAATGTTTTTAATGTTTGGGACAAATTGCATAAATTTATGAAATGGGATTTTAACTCACAACTAATACCACTGAGGAATACGGATTATTTTCCCCCAGGCAAGGAGGAAAGTATAGGGAAATGGATTAGAAAAGAAGATATCCAACTGAGAGACATAATGGATGGACAGGAATTGAGAACACTTGGTGATTTGAAAGGGGATAAAAGGGAACTTTTTATTAAAATAGATGAATGGAAATATTATCAATTAAAACACTTTGTCAGAAACCTCCCAAGACCGTTCAGATCGAGAGAGGATTGGAACGGCTTTGAGAGGTTGTTAGAAACACGAGGTGATGGTAGGCGAGGCACCGCAAAAATTTATAAAATCCTCACTGAGTTAGACACTTACACAAAACCAATGTATATAGGTAAATGGGAAAGAGATTTGGGAATAGAGATTGACGAGGATAAGCAAAGAAAAATATACAGATTAATACACGAGAATATAAGTATGAGAGAGGTGGAGGTAAATTACAAGTGTTTAACAAGATGGCACATCACACCGAATGTTGAGTATAAGATATGTGGGGAAAATTCACTAGAGTGCTGGAGGGGATGTGGAAAAATAGGCACCTTATATCATATATGGTGGGAGTGCCCAAAAATTCAAGGTTTCTGGGAGATGATCGTTCAATTAATTGAGAATATCTCGGGGATAAAGATATGACTGAACCCAGCAGTATGTCTCCTACATAGTACAGAGTTATCAGTAAATAACTACAAGGATTCGGGTATATGGTGCTATCTAAATGCGGCGAAGGGGTTGATACCTAAGTTTTGGCATAAACCAGAGGTGCCGAAGATAGAGGATTGGGTGGAAAGAACTAATCAAATTTATAAGATGGAGAGACTGTGCTATATGCAGGAAGACAGGATGGGGTTGTTCTATAAGAGGTGGAGAACATGGGAAGAATTCATGGTGAAATATATGAAGTAACTATGTGAGAAAGATAGAAGGATTCGTACCCTATATTCGCGTATGAAGAGGGATAATAGAATTATGCAGAGTGGGTGGGTTTATTTTGGAGGAGGGAGGTTTTTTTTTTTTTTTTTTTTTTTTGGGTGGGGGGAAATTAGATAGTGTGGGAGTGGTAATTGGGAATAAAGATTGATAGAAACGTTATTAAAGATATGCAAATTTGTTTGTATGAGAACAATGATGAAATGTGCAATATATATGGAAAATAAATAAAAATTTAAGTAAAAAAAAAAAAAAAGAACGGGGCATGCGCAGTTTTAAAGCATGTCATGTTTGGCATCTATTTACTCGGTATACCGTTATCTTTTATATTTTACCAAACAATTGGCCAATATATTGTGTTTTTGTGCATTAAGTGTAAAAACAGGTTTTTGTTTTTTTTTAAATTGCTTTTGAAAAATCGCTGCGCGAGCACTATGTGCCATAAAAAATTGTAGTACCCACCATTTTATTCACTAGGGTGTCTGCTTTAAAAAATATATAATGTTTGGGGGTTTAAATTAATTTCCTAGCATAAAATACAGATTTTTCTCATGTGAACAAAAAGGCTTGGTCTTCAGGTGGTTAGAAGAGTGAATGATGTGTGGCATAAACTTCTAATGCTGGGCATAACACGCCCCCACCCCCCAAAATGACCTCTTTTTGAAATGTAGTCACCCCAAACTATTTGCTGAGAGGAATGTTGAATCAATAGAAGAATTTTTTTACCACAAGTTTTTGGAAAATGACAAAATAATTTTTTTTTTTTTAAACACAAAATTGTCACTTAAATGATTTACTGCTCACACATGCCATGATTATATGTGGAATTACTCCCCAAAATACATTTTGCTACTTCTCCCGAGTATGGGGGTACCACATGTGAGACTTTTTGGCAGTCTAGCCAAGTACAGGACCCCAAAATCCAATAAGCACCTTCAGGCTTTTAAAGGGCTTTATTTCCTCATTACACTTCCAGACTACCTATCACAGTTTTGGAGGCCCTGAAATGCCAGGATAGCACCTAACCCACCCAAATTACCCCTTTTTGGAAAGTAGACGCGCCTTAAGGAATTTGATAAAAAGCACGGTAAGTATTTTGCAGATCTCATTTGTTGCCACAAGTTTTTGGAAAAAGAACAAAACATTTTTTTCTATTTTTTTTAGATTTCAAAACCTTGTGAGGAAAAAAATGAGATCTGCAAAATACTCACTCATTCCATAGTTTGTAGACGTTATAACTTTCACACAAAGCAACATACACTTATTGGGATTTTTTTTTACCAAAAACATGGAGCAGAATACATTTTGGCCTAAATTTATAACTAACTTTGAGTTTACTATATATTTTTTTATAGCTGAAAGTAAAAAATATCGTTTTTCTTCAAAATATTTGGTCTTTTTTGTTTATAGCGTGAAAAATAAAAAGCGCACAGGTGATCAAATACCACCGTTAGAAAGCTCTATTTGTGTGAAAAAAAGGACGTAAATTTCGTTTAGGTGCAGCATTGCATGACCGCGCAATTATCAGTTGAACTAGTGCAGCGCCAAGTAGCAAAAAGAGGCCTGGTCATTAAGGGGGGTAAATCCTCAGGAGCTCAAGTGATTAAAAACCCATTCCTTGCAAAAAAAAAAAAGGGGGGGGGGGGGGGGGGGAGGAGAAGGAGGTTCAATCCCCCTCTCCCTATACTTACGTGAGCCCTCAATCCAGAGCTGTGCTTGTCTGCAGAGGCTCTCCCTTCACTTCCTAGTCTCTCGGCCTTTCCTGAGGCAGCAGGAGCCATTGGTTCTTGCTGTCAGTGAAAGCCAGTAACAAGGAAGTGTGGCTGAGCCATGCTGTGTCTATAGTTGCATTTACAATTCCTTTAAAAAAAGGCTATTTGAGGCACAAAGCATAAAAAAAATCTAGGTTTCCCAAACCCAGCAATGGGTGTTACTGGGTACGGACTACAAATTTCCAAACCTTTTCGCATAGTACATTTTGTTTTAGCATCCAGTCTCTACTAAGAGTAAATATACCAAAAACACTGGACCAAAAAAAAAAAAAGTATTATGAGTCGATAACTTCTTGTACGCAGAGTGCCTTTCCCCTCTGTCTTGTGTCTAAAGCAGCTGGTATCTATATTGCACAACTCAGGTCAAGGTTTAAAGTTTTCATTTGATCTTCAGTGATAGGACATGGTTTCTATAACATTAGATTTTTACATTACATGCATTTATTTCAGGTACTTCTGTAGTGCCATCAATTTACACAGCGCTTTACATATACATGTACAGTAGTCACATCAATTCCTAACCCTCAAGGAGCATACAATCAAATGTCCCCAACTCACATTAATACATACTAGGGCCAGTTTAGACAGGAGCCAATTAACCTGCCAGCATGTCTTTGGATAGAAAAACTTCACATTCAACCAATTTTTAATTTAAAAAATGAAGTAAACTTGGGACTTCTCTTTTCTCTAACCACCTCAATATCGGACACTCACCTCATTCCTGCCCACAAAGTAAAAAGAAAAAAAAAAAAACTCCACAGCGATTATAGTACCAGCAGGCAGCCCAGTACCAGAATTTGTCATCCTCTGTCCAGTGGACACAGTAGGTGACAGATTGTACTGCAGCCCCTGTGGCATGCGCGAGGCACAATCCTAGGAGGACGTTAGGACATTAGCCCAGGATGGCAGCGCTCCTGCTCAGCCATCAGTCTATTATAAGACTGATGGGAAGCAGTTAAAGGCCCCCTGCAGTGTTATGCAATAGTGTGCTAGTACACACCACATACTAGCACATTATGGTAGACTTACCTTATGCTCCCACTGCTTGAATGGCCAAGCTGAGCTGACTTCAATCCTGTGCATATGCACAGCAGTCACCATTGTAGCACAACACTCTAAATTTACTTTTAAAACTTTCCCAGAGTTAATCTAACTGGAGGTTTTAAAGCCAAAGCCATCTTACTCTGCTGCAGACTGCCGGGACTGAACAATTGCATTATTTAAAATTCTCTGAACAGAAAGGGAAAATAACCTATTCAAAAAAAAAAAAAACAATCACTGCAGGCCATCGAATTCACGGCACACCCAGAAACGTAACACACTGTTGATTAAATGCCAAAAAAAAAAAAAAAAAATATACTAAAAAGGCTCTGAATCCAGTTACAGAAAAAACTATCCTTGCAATAACATAGGAAACAGGTCAGCAAAACTAGAGTAGCTTTGCTTCCAGCCATTGTGCTCAGGGCAAACTAGGGGCTAAATGAAGCAATGCGATGTCACTTTACAATTTCCTAAAGTGAAAATTAGAACACACAATCAACTAGGCACCAATACAAAAGTTTTAAACAGTGGTTACATTTTGGTTCACTTTATTTTAGAATCTAAGTACATTAACCTCCTGGCAGCAGGGGGACTTTTCAGAAACTCACAGCTGCCACAGCAGTCAGTGCTTCAACCCGACAAGCACACCAAATGGAGTGGGTGGTTGTACAGATTGCATCAACCTTAAAGCAGACACCACATTCACTCTGCCCCCTTTATATAATCCCAGGCCCCTAGCAGAGAAGACCATGAAACGTACTGCAAACACATTTGCCACAAAATATTTAGAAAACAGTTTGTACTTAAACACCTGTTGAGCCTACCCACTATACAAAATCACTCATTGGCCTCTGTCCTTTAACAAGGACTGTGCCACAAGCGAGGGTCTAACAGACATGAACAAACCTCTGCACACATTTTTAGGCCACATGCACACTGGGTTAATAAACCTGCTTTTACATTTGTTGGCTTTTTTCACTCTGCAAAAGCACCTCTAGTGTAGCCTGTGTCCATGCAGACAAGTGTTTACAGGCATATTACAAAAGGAACATTACAAGCAGGAAAAAACCAGTATGCTCACAGGAGCTTTTGAACAGAAATGCTTGACACACCTAAACACATGTGCAACGCATGGATTTAGTGGAGTTTAAGCAGATTTTATCCTGCCAGGAGCTGTGGCATTCAGAGAAAAAACAAACACCTAGTGTGCATGAGGTCTTTAAAAGAATAAAAACTCCTCCTTTACATATGCTTTTCCACAGTATACAGTGCAGTGGTCAGGAGTAGGTCAGAGCCCAGTGCACAGAGTAAAGGGGTCAAGAGTGGATAGCAGACTACAGGACTCAGGAGTATCTGAGATCTGACATGGTGTGGATATGACTGAAGTGGAGGAGTTGCCTCCCTTGGCTTTGCAGGTCAATGAGCCAGCGGTGGGATTTACATATGAAAGCCACTATAATTCATGCATACACAAACCCCTCCATCAGATCAGTTCTCCACAAGAGTCAATTCCTCTCCTCAGCATAGCTTTAGATGCTTTATGTTCCGTAAGGGTAGATTTAGTTTCACTTCCAGTGTTGCATTTACTCAAATCCTGGCCAGGTGGCAGGTAATGTCCCCAGTAGGGACACCAACGTAAACCGGATTATAATCTTTGACACAATTGTTTTTCTTGCAATCTTTGGCCCCATGCATTCTGATACAAGTCAGATTAAAGGAATTCTCAAGGAACACAGCAGTAATAACCCTTCATCCATGTAATTCAAATAGAGAAATGAAAGGAAGAACAGTGCGTTATAATTACTGCCAAACTCCATCTATGAACTTTAGGATTAAAGTGGTTCCAAAGGCTCAAGGTTTTTTACCTTCATGTGTTCAATGCAAGAAGGTAAAAAAAAAAAAAAAAAAAAAAAACCACCCACACCCCTTGTGTGCTGCGCCCTCTCCCCTTCCCCCCAAATCTTTACCAGAGCACCCTCTGATCCAGAAATGTTTGACAGCAGTCTGGGGACTCTTCCTCATTCACTGAGACAGCAAAGGGAGCCTAGCTAGGGCTCTATGTGTCTTATGGACACACTGAGCAATGCCTCTGGGAATAAGGCGCAGCGGTGCCCCCAGGGCAAGTGGCCTTCCTAGGGGGCACCCCTACAGGGTACTGACAGGGGATGATCTATACACACCACACTGAGGATTCATCCTGCCATGGAATCTATACACACACACACCACACTGTATAGATCCCATGGCAGGATGAATCCTCAGTGTGGTGTGTGTATAGATCCCATGGCAGGATGAATCCTCAGTGTGGTGTGTGAGGATTCATCCTGCCATGGGATCTATACACACACACCACACTGAGGATTCATCCTGCCACGTTATATAGAAGAGAAATTCATCTAGAAACACCAGGGAAAGACACCAATGAGCAGACAATATTTTGCTATTTGCAGTTATTTGGTATGTAAGATGTCTGTAGTTCAAACCTTAAAGCTGTAATAAACCCCAAAACAAAAATGTAAAATATTGCAGCTTACCAGTTGTGGTGGCTGCATTTGTGTTCTCTTTTCAGACTTTGTTTTCAGCTGATGATCCAGCAAGTAAGTCCTTTCACATGGAGCGAACCTGTTTAGCAGATCCACTTGCTCAGCAGGGGATCGTTCCGCTGATCCCCGCTGAGCAAGCGGATGACAGCTCTGTATTTGTTCTGCTGCTGCAGAGCAGACAGAGCTGCTCGCTCTCCTCAAATGAGCAGTCGGATGAAAACACAGGCAGTCCGTTTTCATACAACCCGATCCAATGGACAGAAGGGAAACTGGATCCCCATCCGTCCCTTTTTGGCAGATCGGATGTTGGGGGTTTAAACAAACATGCCAGTTTATACCCGCCACTCCATAGAGGAGAATGGAAGTTCCAAATCGGGTCTGCCTGAAAAAACAGGCAGGCGGACCCGATTGGGATGTCCATATGAAACAGCCTTAACACATTCTGACTTGCGTTGTGTACACTATACAAATTGTGGACATTTCCTGAGGAATTTGGTTAACTCTCACTAGACAGGCTTTGAAAAATTGTCAGCCAAACAGCAGCTGCATCCAATCAGCTCCAGCCACTCTTACAAGCTTCCACTATGGCTGTCAGTATCCAAAAGCAGCAGCAGGTAATTCCGCCATGTGCTTTGTATATTATTTTCTTTCAACCCTCAGGCTGAACAAAAACAGTGTGTGTACCCAGCTTTGGGCTGTGGACACTCTGGAGGGAAGAACAACCTTTGGACAGCAGCATTGTCAGGCTGGGGAGAGGGCAGTGTTAGACTAGCATATTTAGATGGACATAACTAACAAATCATAGCTGAACTCCAAATAACACTTTTTAAAGTGGAGCTCCACCCAAAGGGGGAAGTTCCGCTTTAAGCCTTTACCCCCGCTCCCCGTTAAGGATTGGCACCTTTGGGGAGCGGGTACCCGAATTTGACAGGTACTCTCTCCCACTGCGAACACCTAGGCGATCGGAAGCAGAAGTGGTCCTTCCTTCCCCCTCCCCGTAGTCTTCTGGGACATTCACAGAGCTTCTCGTGCATGCGCACTGGGCACCCGACTGTGAAGCCGCAAGCTGTCACACTGAAGATGCCGGCACCAGGGAGAGAAGACAGCCGGTGAAACCAGCGGTGGTGAAGACACCACAGGACCGAGGGACAGGTAAGTGTCTGTATTTAAAAAGTCAGCAGCTACAGTTTTTGTAGCTGGTGACTTTTTTTTTTTTGGGACTCCATTTTAAGCAGTTACCCTTAAGATTTTACATAAACAAAAGCTGATCATTGCAAGCACCCCTGTTGGTGTTGAATGAGTTGTTTCAACCCTCCGCTACTTTTTCTGGACAGCCTGGTCAGTTAAGGGGAGTTAAAATAACAGACTTACTGGCTGAATCACCAGCTGAAAATAAAGGAAAACAAAAGGCTTAAAAACAGCACATTTAGAGATTGGTGGGCTGCAATATTTATTTGCATTTTTAGGTTTAATACCACTTTAATAATAGTGTTCATTAGCATGTCAGTTTAACTCGCTAATCCTTAAATTTTATATGAAAAAAAAAATTTAGTCAAAGAACGTCATTAAACAATGTCCTGCAAATAAAGTTGCCATGCATGGACATATACAACTGTCCATTCTATGGAACCAGTTACAAATCTAGTCTGACTAGATGCCCCTAGAGTTTTATTGCCAGTGTCTGTTAATTAGGTGTAACTATATGTAACCAGCAGCTGTCTATATCTCTCAACTTACTTGCAGATTGCAAAGTTTTTTGTTTTTTTTTTTGTTTTTTTTTTTTAAAGTGTACCAAGCCTAGGCAGCCCTGTCCCAAGTACCGTGCCTAGGCACTCCGCACTCAAGTTCCATAGTTGCAGGGTGACACCAGCCTAAGCACTGCTGCCATCTCCAAAATGCCAGTTTGCTTCTCAATACTTCCACACCAGCCACTGGGAGCAGCTCTGATATAAGAAAGCAAAACCCTCCCCTATCAAGATGGCCACCCCCAACACGGTCATGTAGAGCAAGGCATAGGTCTAATGGTGAAACAATCAGCTGCAGGAAGACCACAGGCAACACTGTTCACTAGTCTTACCCTCGGTTTGCTTTTTGGGTGCAGCTTCCACAGTACAGGTTTTTTGTTTTTTTTGTTTTTTTTTTAACTCTCATGGCCAGAAGTTATTGAGCAAGCCAAATTTAACAGCAACTACATGAAAAAAAATTAACAAAGTTGCATATCTAAACAACAGCACATAAGATTATGGAGGCTTGGTAGAGGATACAGAATACATATTTATATATTACCTTGCTATGATTAATTGGCTGACTATTTCTTTTAATTGTTAAAAATGCAACTGTATCTGACATACACTATTACTTATATGGCATCACAGATTAAAACTGTGGCCTGAAGGTGGCAGTCTGTATCTGCAAGTTCACTTTTTTTATCATTGAATCCAGACTTCTGTCAGAGTTGAGTGATAAAAAGATTGGAATCCTATATGTTTTCCAATCAGCAACATGGCAGTCAGTAACAGTCCAGATTAAAAACCCAGCAATAGATTACCTTTTGAGCTTTGGAACCTACACATACCCAGATCTTCCACAGAGCTTCCTGTAAGCCCTTGTATGAAGAAGCTTTGTTCAGGGCAGTGCTACAAGAGTCTGAACCAAAAGAACACATTGTTTTAAAGAACACAGGATCACTTGGAAATATCCACTCACTTTTTAATAATCAAAGCATGATAGAAAGCCATAAAATTATGGGACAGTAGATTACTTCCCGTAAACGCTACCAGCTTTTGAAGTACTCATACCCCAACCTAAACCATCAAATTTTGACATATGGGAATTGAAGTGTCCGAATACCTCAAGCTGATCTTTAGCTTGACGTATACACAGGATGCTCATCATTGATCTTACAATTTTATATAACAATCTGTCTGTTACAAAGTGTGATGTGACTTCTGCGCTGGAAACTAAAAACACTTCAATACAAAATACCAGCTAAAAATTTTCACTAGTGATTTGGTGAATATACAGAATAGGGTGCAGCTCACATCAATGTGCATTCCCGCACTAAATCAGCAAAAGTTTAAGATGTAATGTGGTAGTTTACATCCCTACTTCACTGTAATAAACAATTGTCTAAACGCATCAAATGCATATGCTAATTCCTATGATCAGTGAAAATACAACCCAAGTTCATTAAAATGTGCTGTAATCAATTTGTGACAAATAATTTAAACTATTCCATCCAGTCAATCTGTGAGTCCTAAAAACAAACAAAAAACAAACCCCCCCCCCCCCACACACACAAAAACGCACACAGCTGTTTGAATTCTCAAACACATAGAACAGCCTCACATGGTGAAGTACTAAAAGCCAAGCATTTGTTAAAAGAACTTCACGTACATCAAATATGAGGTCAAAGCTCCTTTAAGAGATAACCGTGTGTGCAGCCGTGATACAGTACTCTTGTAAGGAGCTTTAACCACATATTTGATGCAAGTGCAATTCTTTTAATATATGCTTGGTTTAAAAAAGTACTTCACCATGAGAGGCTGTTCTAGGTTTCTCTGACCAAACAGCGGAGGAATAAAAAGAGTTGGTGTATGTCTTTAAGACACTCCCAACTGAATTTGTGTGGAGAAGACTGTCCATATAAATCCAACAAGGAGAGATTGTTCACCTCATCTATATCCAAAAAGTAAAAAAGCGCATTTAAACCAAATAAAATGTATGTTCTTGGGTCTAGTCCTTGTTGAGTGCAGTGATCTATAGGTGATGGGAGTCACATTTGCATGAAGGTGTTCAACCTAGACTTAATTTAGCACAAAGTGAAAAAAAGATGCATGTCTTGCACTAATGAGGCTGTGTGTTTAAAAAAAAAAAAAAAAAAGACTCAGATTGACTGGATGGAATAGTTTGAATTGTCACAAATTGATTACAGTACATTTTATGGATGCAGTTTTTTTAAATTGAACTTGGGTTGCATTTTCACTGATCATAGAAATTAGCACACTTGGGTTTCATGCGTTTTAGACAAATATGTTTATTACAGTGAAGTAGGGATGTAAAGGGAGCACTGAATCAGGTGTATGGCAAAAGTTATCTATGCCCTAGACAGATGCGCGAGAGGGAAAAAAAAAAAAACCCAACAAACATCCATTGGCAATGCAGCAGAATCAACACATGGTGGTGCACTGCAGTATAGGCGCATTGGCTGTCATTTACAATGCATTCTAAATGGCATACAAACACACCTGAAAAACCACGTGTGCTGCTATGCTGCACGGTACAAACCCATAGAGTTCTGTGCATTGCACCCTGCCCCATTTGTGTGGAATTCAGCCAATTAATTTGAATAGGTACTTTAAGCTCATGGTGTGCATTGCAGCACAGTGTTGTATGGCAATCAGCCATCACAGAGGCCTGGCCAAATCTCAACCAAACCTAGAGATTTCTGCTTTAAAAACCTAGGAACAGGTGCTATCCAACCTACATACAAGCAATCTCAAAGCCAATAACCCCAACAGTAATTAATGTACAACAGGCCTTCACCCACAAGGATCTGCCTATACTTTAAAGATTAAGGATCTAACCCTTCAACAGGTTCAAAGGGGGCGAAACAAAAAACCACAACATCACAAACCTACAGAAACCTGGCTTCAAGCAGCAGATTCTTCTCCCGCAGCACTTTCCTATAGAGGCCTCCTCTGGACCCACTCATACAGACCCAGTGGTTGGAAAGGAGGTGAGGTTGGTTTGCTTCTATCCCCACTCAGCAACTTTAAAGTCCTCCCTAATCCTCGCTCTCTAGACTTCTCTTTTGAGACTCACTGCATTCGGCTGTTCTCCAATTTCTCTGAGGATTGCAGTGATCTATCGGCCTCCTGGACCGGTGTCCCGCTTTGATGATTTCTCCGCCTGGCTACCCTACTTTCTCTCCTCTGAACTGCCCACTATCATTCTCGGAGATTTTAACATCCCTATTAATAACAACAACCCGGCTACATCTCAACTCTTCAACATAACCTAATCTTTTGCATTAACACAATGTATACAGTCCTCCACTCACTCTGATAGGATTACATTAGACCTTGTCTTCTCCCATCTTTGCACTCCCTACAATCTCACAAACACCCCCTTCCCTCTCTGATCACAATCTCATCACCTTCACAGTGTCCTCATCCTCAAACACTTATCCCTCCAAGCAGCAAACAATTACCCGCAGAAACCTTCACAACTTGAACCCTGCTCCTTTCCACTCTGCAACTGACCAACTCTATGAGAGAATCTCTCCCCTGTCCTGCCGTGACCTGGCCACTGCTGTCTACAACAGTTCGTTTTCATCCACAGACTCACATGCTCCTCTAACACGAAGCATCAGGCCCCGACAATTACAACCATGGCAGACTGACGACACCAGAAATCTTAAACGACAGTTGTGCGCTGGAGCGATTGTGGCGTAAAACCAAATCTCAGCAAGCATTCACCCGATATAAATCTGCTTTAACATACAATTCCTCCCTCCATGCTGCCAAACAAGCCTACTTTGTCACTCTTATTAATACCTTGTCATCCAGTCCTAGTCATCTCTCCTCTACTTTTAACTCTACTTTCTCCACCTCCACCCAGTACCTCACTCACTGCTCACGAGATTGCAAATCATTTAAAAAACAAGATTAATGCAATTCATGGGGCCATCGTCACTGCACAGACATCCATCCCACTTAGCATACCTTACACTAAACCTCCCTCAACACTTTCCTCTTTTGACCTTGCTACTACTGAAGAGGTCACTAAGGTTTTCTCAGAAGCCCGTCGCACTACCTGCCCCCTGGATCCTGTCCCCTCACAACTACTACGGTCACCCTCTTCTTCCATCCTATGCTCACTCACATCTTCAATCTCTCACTCTCTACTGGTGCCTTCCCCTCCCCTCTAAATCATGCACACATCACTCCCATACTTAAAAAGCCCTCCCCGGACGCCACCAACCTGAACAACTTAAGACCCATCTTCCTGCTGTCAATTACCTCTAAACTCTTAGAACGCCTAGTCTACAATTGCCTGAGCTCCCACCTCACTGACAACAACCTTCTTGACCCTTTACAGTCGGGCAGTTTCAGTGGAGTGTAGTGAGCAAAAGCCAAACTAAAACGCACTAATGATCTACTAACTACTAAAACCAATGGCCACTACTCTGTACTCTTACTACTTGACCTCTCTGCGGCTTTTGATGCGGTTGACCATCCCCTCAAAAAACTCTACTCTTGGCCTCCGAGACGCTGCTCTCTCCTGGTTCTCCTCCTACCTATCGCAGCGCTCCATCAATACCTATAACTCTGCCTCCTCCTCTTCACTCCCTCTCTTTCTGTAGGGGTCCCTCAAAGATCCGTCCTTTGACCCCTACTCTTCATCTACACTTCCTCCCTTGGTCACTTGATAAACTCCCATGGCTTTAAGTACCATCTCTATGCGGATGACATACAAATCTATCTTTCTACCCCTCACCTCACCCCTTCAGTCTCCTCTCGCATTACTAACCAACATATCGGCATGGATGTCACTTCACTTTCTCAAACTCATTCTTTCCAAAACTGAGCTCTTAAGTATTCCCTCCAGCCTGTGCCCCCTCCCCTGACTTCTCCATCAAGATCAATAACACAATCATTAGTCCCTCCCCTCATGCCAAGGTACTAGGTGTACACCTAGACTCCCATCTGTCCTTTCAGTCCCAAATACGATCACTGTCCAAATCGTGTAGACTTCACCTCCTCAACATTATTATACAGTATTTATATAGCACCAAAGGGTTTGCTCAGTGCTTAACAATAGCGAGGGGGACAGAACATGAGACAAAACAGTAACAATACAATACACGAGGGGTTCGAGGGCCCTGCTCTATCGAGCTTACAATCTTACAAACATCTCCAAGATATGGCCGTTCTTAACCTTGGAAACCACTAAGCAACTTATTCACCCCCTTGTTATCTCTCACCTTGACTACTGTAACTCCCTCCTCATTGGCCTACCTCATCGCAGGCTATCCCCTCTTCAGTCTATCATGAATGCTGCTGCCAGACTCATCCACCTTACTAACCTTTGTCTTAGCCACCCTTCTCTGCCAATCCCTCCACTGGCTTCCCATTACCCAATGGATAAAATTCAAAACATTAACATATAAATCCATTTATAACTCTGCCCCCAAATTACATCACCGATCTTGTCTCCAAATATCACCCAAACCGTACTCTCCGCTCCTTGCACGACTTCCTGCTCTCTAGCTAAAAGGTCTCCTCCTCCCATGCTCATCTCCAGAGCTTCATTCAGCCTCTGGAACGCTCTACCCCAATTTATCAGACGATCGCCTTCTCTGCTCACTTTTAGGCGATCTCTGAAAACCAATATCTTCAGGGAAGCCTATCCTGCCCTCAGCTAATAATGGAATCTTCTACTCTTATCCCCTCACAACTCCTACGACCTCCCTCCCCCTCCATCCTACACTCCCTCACCCACATCTTTAATCTCTCCCTCTCCTCTGGCACTTTCCCCTCTGAAACATGCACACATCACCCCCATACTTAAAAAGCCCTCCCTGGACCCCAATGACCCAAACAACCTCAGACCCATCTCCCTGCTCCCATCTACATCCAAACTCCTCGAGCGCCTAGTATACACCCGCCTATGCTCTCACCTCAACGACAACAACCTCCTCGATCCCCTACAGTCCAGCTTCCGTCCCCTACACTGCACCAAAACTGCCTTACTCAAACTCTCCAACGACCTGCTAACCGCCAAAGCTAATGGCCACTATTCAGTGCTCCTACTCCTTGACCTCTCTGCGGCCTTCGACACAGTCGATCACCCCCTCCTCCTCAAAAAACTACACTCCCTCAGCCTCAGAGATTCTGCTCTCTCCTGGCTCTCATTCTGTCAACGCTCTTTCAGCGTTACCTATAATGCTACCACCTCCCCCTCTGTTGGGGTCCCTCAAGGCTCCGACCTCGGGCCCCTTCTCTTCTCAATCTACACCTCCTCCCTTGGCCAACTCATACACTCTCACGGCTTCAACTACCACCTATATGCCGACGACACACAAATTATCTCTCAACCCCCCACCTCACCCCCTCAGCCTCTGCCCAAATCACACACCTACTGAGCAACATATCAGACTGGATGTCGCTCCACTTCCTTAAACTGAACCTCTCCAAGACAGAGTTTCTTGTCTTCCCCCCAGCCTGGACACGACCCCCATCGACTTCTCCATTATGTCCAACAACGCCACCATCAAACCCGCCCCGCAGACCACAGTACTTGGTGTCATTCTGGACTCCAACCTATCCTTCCAGCCCCAAGTCCAATCTTTAACAAACTCGTGCAGACTCCACCTCCGCAACATCGCCAGACTCATTCACCTTTCCAACCGCTCCATTTCCTCCACTCCCCTCTGCCAATCCCTCCACTGGCTTCCGATTGCGCAACGGATCAAATTCAAAATCCTAACACTGACGTACAAAGCCATCCGCTATACTGCCCCAAATTACATCACCGACCTAATATCCAAGTACCACCCAGCACGTACACTCTGCTCCTCACAAGACCTCCTCTCTAGTTCCCTGGTCTCCTCCCATGCCCGCCTCCAGGACGTCACCCATCCTCTGGAACTTCCTGCCCCAACCCATCAGATTATCACCTACTCTCATTTAGGTGCACCCTGAAAACCCATCTCTTCACGGAAGCCTACCCCACCCCCTGCTAACTTGCCGACTCTTCCTACCACTCCATCCCCCACAGCTATCCCCTCCCTCCTAGATTGTAAGCTCGAAAGAGCAGGGCCCTCAATCCCTGCATTGTATTGTTATTGTTCTGTCACATGTTCTGTCCCCTTTGTAATGTACAGCGCTGAGCGAACTATCGGCACTTTATAAATACTGTATAATAATAATAATAATACTACTCTTCCAACCAGTCCATCCCCCACAGTTACTACCTTTTGTACCACTAGCCTCTCTTCTAGATTGTAAGCTCTAAGGAGCAGGGCCCTCCTATCCCTCTTGTATTGAACTGTTTTGTTGCGGTATGGTCTCCTGTTATATTGTAAAGCGCTGAGCGAACTGTTGGCACTATATAAATCCTGGATAATAATAAATAGCCTGACAAATTTTAATCATAGTAGGAAATGATTATCTCTGCTGCTGTGCATGATTTTCCTGGAACCCCACTCACCACTTAGCTGCATGTCAGGACCCCAGACAGGAATTCCATGCTCCACTGGAGACCCAGTCAGCCTTGGTTCTGCTGAATGAGCTCAGTGGTGGGCTGGGTAAAGGCTGCTAGGCCAGAACACCATGGAGGCACCAGACTTCTCCAAACCCATCCATGTTTTTAGCCCAACCTATAAAACAAATGGGGTCCCAAAAAGGGATGACAGGATCAGACACTGCCAGAATGTTCAAAAGGTCACTAATGACTTAGTCTTGACCCAGAGCATTCCTCATGGGCTTGTCAGGCCCTCCCTTTATTTCTCAAGTGAAATACAGTACACTCAAGAAAGTTAGGTCAAAAAAATGCATGAGTCCCTTGAAGGGGACATGTAACAGATGTATCCTGGCACTGGACTCTTCCTTCTCAAACCACCCGTCTCCTTAATCTCTCCTCCTCCACTCAGCGTACATGGTGAAATATATAAAAATGCAATAATGCTTTATCCTTTTAAAACTCCAATTTAATAAAACAAAAACATTGCCACTCACATTGTTCAGGTGCTAAACTGCACCAGATATTTGCCTATAGATTAATATTGTGGGATTTCTATGCGCTGTATGTCTGGTGCGGTTTAGCACCTGAACAATGTGAGTGGCCACGTTTTTAGGTTTTAATAAATTGGAGTTTTAAAAGGATAAAGCACAATTGCATTTTATATATTTTTCACCATGTACGCTGAGTGGAAGAGGAGAGATTAAGGAGAGTGGTGGTTTGAGAAGAAAGTCCAATGCCAGGATAAATCAGTTATTACATGCCCGCTTCAAGGGGCGCATGTGTTTTTTGACCTAACTTTGTGAGGTCAAAAACTTCAGGTGAGGGCACATCTGGCGTTTTGGTGGAGGATTTGAGCACATGAAGCAGCTTACAGCTGAAGGAATCAATATTCAGAGACTTTCGTGTTTTGTGATTTAGCCAATATATCACATTGTTATGTTTATATAATTTTGGGTTTATGAGTTCATATTGTAGGTAGTGTGGCACTATATTTATATTAATGGTATTTACGCACATATGAGTATGTGGTGGTACGAGTCGCTTTAAGTACTGTAGTTTGTTTTTGATCTACACTGCTCCTGAGAGATTGTCCAGTATAGTTGAAATACAGAAAACTGTCATGACCTCAGCGCAGCCTGCTCCTAGAGGCAGGGCTCAGCCATGACCCCTCTTCTGTCACCACACTGCTATGCACCTTAGCCCTGCTACTGGCTATGAAGACATGAACATGCTGCCCTCTCTGCATTAAAGTGACCACAGGTTGACATTAAAGAGGGGAGGAGAAAAAACAAAAAAAACCCCACAAATTTGTTTCAATAATTACAGTCTCTAAAAATGATTAATGCAGTTACTCCAGGCCAATTTGCATTCCGGATCTGGAAAAGCGACTCCAAATCATTTCAGCCCATTGGCAGACAGGCAAAAAGCACTTTCAGGACAGTGACTGGAACTGCAATACTTTAGTATAGGCTTAAGTTCAAGGAAAGTCTAAATTTACTTTCAAAATGCATTCGGAACTAAACTTTTTCAAAACATTTTGTAAAACACTGTATGGGGCGGGGATAATAAACACAAAAAAAAAAAAACTCATTCCACCAAAAGCTGTCACTAACATCAACATGATCACTGCTTTAACTACAGAAGAGCTGAGAGGGGGAGTATCAAGAGGCAGAGCCAGTACAGGAATCACTACTTGCAGGCAGCAAAGTACTATGGGAAATGTTGTCTTTATAAAATTTCAACAGCAGAGGTAAAACTGCTGCATGCAGAGAATCCAGAAGCTGTGGAATAATATTGCTAGCAGACATTTTTCCAAGCAAAGCTCATACTGGGTCATATATAAACTATAGTTTTACAATGCGGTTATAAAATGAAATGTATGCCGTGACCATAGATTTCCTTTAATGCAAGGTAAACACTAAGGTAAGGTAACACAGGGTTACTATAAAATTGTGCATCTTGATTCACAATAATTCCCCTCTATGTCGCTCTAAAGTAACACCATGTCAAAGTTATTCATGCTTCATCTTTCTCAAAATCCATACTTTCATGAAAAATCTGCCATCTACCAATTGTATTATCAAAACACTAACCTACAGCTCCACGATCGGCATATACTCCCACTGAACAGTTCTAGCAGGTTGACACGTGACCAAACCCACGTCCAGCTGAATTATCAGATTAGGCAGAGATTCAAACAGTGTGTCCTGTGAATTGGAGCCAAAATCCATTTAGCCTAAATAGTTGCCTGCAAGACTGGGCATACTTCAGCTCATTCAATCACAATACAGTGATTTTGACAATTTACAAGAACTCTGGAAACCAAGTTTAAAGTACCTAGTTGTTGAGGGTTTTTAAGCAAAACCTGACAGCACATTAGCTGGAGGATGCATTCAAGCACAGCATTTTACACTGCAAGGAAATAAAGAAAAAAAGTTCAGCTGTGAAAGATCACATTACAAACTGGGCAACATTCCAGCAGCAGCTGCCACAGCAAATACTGACCAGAGTGCAGTATGTGAAGACACCCAATCCCAGTCTAAAGTGATCTAACCAGCTGAGTAAGCAAGCAGAAGACAGCAAACTGCACTGCACATTTGTAAGAACAGTTTCCAGTCGGGTTGCTGTATACCACAAACCTATGCAACACTCCAGTACAATTACGTCATTCAAAAAAACAAAAAACCCCAAACACGCGCGCACACCAACGATGTGAATGGGCCTTAAAACATTTTAAAGTTTTAGCACCTAACCCACATCAACTTCACTATAACAAAAAAAAAATCTTGTTGCATATGCCCAAAAATGAGCTTCAAAATTTGAGGTCACGACTGCCGAGTTACTACCCTCCTGAGCTCCACAAGATAGGGGTAGAGTCTGTTGCTGAATGCTGTATTGACATTTGTTCTCCATTCAGGTGCTGCTGTCAATCTACAGCTAGCAGCCTATGTGTGACTAATCACAGGTTGTCTACTATGGCATCCCGTACATTTAGGAAGGGAACTTGCTAGATGGCAAGACACTGCAAAACCACAAAGTAACCCGTTTCCATTCACATGATGATCCTGGAAGCTAAGGCTGCCGTCAGGAACACCAGGCACTTGATGCTTATGGCAGAAATAAAATAAAGGGCATGGATAGCATAGGTACTGGTGGAGGATAAAAAAAAAAACAAAAAAACACACCACACTGAGTACTGCATATTCGGGTTTTTTAGTGCTGCCACTAAGCCTTCTTGCCCTGTAGGAAACACTCTAAAATTCAGGCCTTGAAATCCCTGAAATGATTTTGTGATCAAAAACTAAAAAGGTATATTAGTAATTTAATCAGGGAGTTGTGGATTTTTTTTTTTTTACTTTTACATCTGCACAAACACACCCCTCCACCATTTTCTTTGTAAAATTTACATTTTCCTGGATTCAGCTCAGATGTGACTCATGCACTTGATCCTATCAAACGCTCCAAAGGACCTTTCACAGAACCCTGTACTGCTACCTTATTGTTGGGACTAAGATGGTTCATACCTGATTTAGTCCAATGCATTCTATTCTGCAGCAAACAGACATGGACAGCTCTTACATGATTGCAATGGCCCCATTTCACACCCGTGCAGTCAAAATTAGAATATGCTGCATTTTGTTTGTATGGAACGCACCTTTGTGTCAAAAAAAAAAAAAAAAAACCCACACACAGGAACCCCTCCCCCCCCCCCCAAAAAACCCCCCCACACCAGAACGCATTAAGCACGCATACATAAACACCTACAAGACAAAAATTGTGGTGCGAACCAGCCTTGAAAGCAGATGGGCCCTCCATGCTGGGACTGGAAGCACAAGCCCATCAGTCTGCCACCTGCACCACCTTGTCAGCCCTCCCCAGTCTAAGCCATCTCCACTTCATTAGGCCAGCACCAATACAAACTTACCAGCCAGCATGCTCCCTTCTATGATATCTAAACATGAGTATCCCACCCTGAGCCCTCATTCACCATGATATGTTCTGGTATGCTCCCCTTTCATACATGGCAGCTGCCAGCTCAAATGTCATTGTGACAGCAGAAGTCCCATCCATGCTGACAGCCTGTGGCAGGCAGAGCATCTGCTGTAATGGTGGCAAGTGGCAGAACCCTTCTAAACTTCAGCTTTCATGTCCATTCCAGACTACCCTATCCACAGGGTGACAGCACTGCTGCAAAACAATTGTCCTGTAACTGGAAGTGAAACTTTACCAACCTACTGACAGGACCAACAAATAAAACGGTTACGGTGCTTGCTCAAAAACAGACTGCTAGTGTGATTTTTTTATTGTCAGTTAAAAAAAAAAAAAATAATAATAATAATGTCATAACTGAACAGAACACATGGAAGTACTGCTGAAAATAGATTCCAGGTTTCCTTTCCTATTGGCAAGTTAGGATAAAGCAACGTCTGCTATGGGCAACAACCCTAGCTTCTGACACTTTTTTTTTTCTAAAAGAACAAGCTACACTGCAAGCTTAAAATTTCCATATTCTATTTCAGGAAAAGTTTAGATATGAGCTCCACCAGTTCCCCCCCCCTTTACAGGCAATCTACAGAAACCATGTCATTTGTCCAATACAAACTACAAAAAAAAAAAAAAAAAAAATGATACCATCCAGTTGAAGATTGGCTATGCTACAACTGGAAGACTAAAAGGAATTTACAGTGAAAAGGCAATTAAGCGCCAAAAAGAGCAGTGCTTGTGTTTGTCAGGCAGGAAGTGTGGTGGGTGTGAGCAATAGGATGGCTACATTACAGCTCTGGAGAGCATTGAATGAGCAGGGGGAAGAGAAACACCCAGCTCACTGACAGGATGGGGCATCAGTCACCAAAATAATAAGCCATTTTCTATCAGCAGACTGTATACCTAATGCACTGAACTACCCATTAACCATCTAAAGCCAACCACAGACAATTGTTTTCCCCATTCACGATTTTAAAGTAACTTAGAATCAGCTGTGTTCAGCTCCCCTCCCAAAGTCCTGACTACCTGAAAGGGAACCCCAATCAGCTGAAGGATTAACCCACTATCATATTTTAAGATTGAATGGTTGGAAAACTACAAAAATGGTTTTGAATATTTCTGAATACTATGCAAGGTGGCTAGAACACTGGAGGGGATAATATATATATATATATATATATATTCTGAGCTGTATTTCTGTACACCCCCCACACATGTACAGTATTAACGGGGCACAGAGAAAGCAATTGTCTTCACTAACACCATACACGTGTGGGGGCATGCAGAAAACACAGCTCAATGGACATGGTGTGACAAGCCTTTAACCAACTAATGTTCACTGAAAATGTGACAGTTCGAGGAATGAGGGCTTGGACACAGGATTATCTGCAGGGCTATGGGCATAAAATACACTGGTATTTGCAACTCCCACTGCTACATAATTCTACCTCCAGCAATGAAAAAATACAGTATGCACCATGTAAAGTACTTGTGTTTACCAGTGCACAGGATTGGCCTATCTCCTGAACGTGAAACTGTGAAAATATGCCCACATACATGTAAAGGCAGTTACATGCCTATACCGCAGACAATGCATTTGTCAACTCATTCCATGGGGCAGAATATTGCAGCAGCTTGGGCCTCAAATACAGGTGTAATGCAAACTTTAGGTCCATAGGCCTGTAAATACGTCCATGCATTAGCCCGTAAAGAGGTAATAAATTGCAGCTTAGCAATCAAATGAGGTGGCTACATTAGTTTTTTTTAAGGCTTTTTTCACCTGGTGATCCAGTCTGTATCACTTCCTGTATCAGGCTACTTTCACACGTATTTGTGCCTTAAGGCATTTGCATTGTGTTTTTCCACTGGACAAAGCACTTCCCACGGGTGTGTTATGCTTTTTAGGGGCTTTTCTGCAGTTTCCATTCCTTACAATGGAGGGGTGCGTTTTGGTTTTCTTTCAAGGGAAAGAACATGCATGCAAGCAGGATTTTTTCTCACAACAGACCAGTGTGAAGAATGCCATAGGACAGGGGTGTGCAACTGTGGCCCTCCAGCTGTTGGTGAACTACAAGTCCCATCATGCCTCTGCCTTTGGGAGTCATGCTTGTAACTGTCAGTTTTGCAATGCCTCATGGGACTTGTAGTTCTACAACAGCTGGAGGGCCACAGTTGCCCAGCCCTGCCATAGGATTTAAAGGGATGCAGTTTTCCTGTTTTTTATTTTCCCTGAAGAAAGCGCCAAAAAGCAGCCTTACGCTGCCTCTACTCTGAATGAATGAGCACAGGGGCACCTTTGGACAGCAACACTGTCAGTCTGGGGAAAGATGAGTGTTAGATGTACTAGCAGATTTACATACACTAACAAATCAAAGCCAAACTCCACCTTGCACTTTATAAGCAGTTACAGCAAACAGTCTGTCCATCCTCCCCACCTTTTGAGGTGTTCTCCATAAATAAAAGCTGGTCACTGTACGCAGCTGGAGAGCTTGTTATTTTGTAAAACAGACTTAGGCCGGCCATACACGAGTCGAAAAATCGACTGATTTTCCGTATGAAAGTCGGACCTAAGAATAATCAGCCGATTTTCACTGTTAGTGGGTCAATGGCACCGGCTGATTTTCATGGTTCCTTCCCTTTTCGGAAATCGGATGTTGGAAAATTCATGAAAAACGACCGATTTTCTACTCGATGGTCAACTCGTATGATCATTTTTTCCAGAAAAAATATGCGCATGAGCCGTGACCTGGAAGGAACAGACGTTTCGCATCTTATATGGGTTGAACTTTATGACTTGGTCGGCCAATATTCAAAATCAATAACCGCGCTATTGGATTACTGAGCGAAGACATTTCCAATTTTCAGACGAAAAATCGTTCGGAATTCGAACCACGTATGGCCTGCATTACTGGCCAGATCACAAGGGGAAAAAACAAAAAAAACCAATGCAGCCACCTAATGATTGATAAGCTACAATAAAGGTTCACTTTTGGATTTAATACCACTTTAAACAAAATAGCCGACTCATCTGCTTTGAACGACTACAGAAGATTGGCGTGAATGCATCTCCAATGAGCTGTAGTGACAAACGAGCTCCTGTAGTAGACCAGCCCCACTGATTCCTCAATGGAAGGGGGCAGGGGGACCAGATGAACCCAATTCCTTCGCTGGAGATGGGAACACAAAGTGTGTAGGACTGATCGGAGACTATAGAGATGGCTGGTAGACAATAGCGCGGTGCTGCATACATCTTCCTGAGGTCAGAGATTGGCGAGTGGCACATGGCACTGTCATAGGGATGAGTCCACACTGCTTCAGCCATGTGACCTCCACCATCACATCTCATTGGCCTGGGATGAGCGCCTCTCTTTTTAAATAATAATAGTCTCCTTTGTGAATGGAGCCTATTGTGTGAATGGAGCCCTAGCACAGGTCACACGACCTCCCCTCCCCCACACTCACCTGCTCTGGAGCTGGTCGTAGTCCCCCCTCAGCTTGCCTAGTTCTATCTGGAGCTTGGCCCTCTCCCGGGCCGTGTCGTCCAGGGTCCTGCGGGCATCGGCCAGCTCGTTCTCGTACAGATCCTTGATGCCGGTGATCTCCCGGCTGCGGACCTCCTCCCGCTCGGTGACCTGGAGCTGTAGCACGCTGTTCTCGCTCTCCAGGCTGCGCACCTTGTCGATGTAGACGGCCAGGCGGTCATTGAGCTCCCGCAGGTCCTCTTTCTCCTGCAGCCGGGAGATACGGGTCGGGCTGAGCGGGGTGCTCATGCTGCTGCGGCGGCTGGACTGGCGAGGGTTGCTGGGAGTCGAGGTCGCCATGAGGCTACGACGAAGAAGACGAGGACGCGGTGCTCGGGTACAGCGGGGTGACCTGGGTGCCCGTCACGTGACCGGCCGGCTGGACTAGCTGCAATGAACTTGGGGTAGAGGGGGGGCAGCGCGCTCCCCACGTCACGTGACCCAGGGGTCGTCCACCGCGGGCTACAAAGAAAAAAAAACTCCACACAGCCGGCTAAAAGGCGAAATTCCGTGTGAGGACGAGCCGGCCAATGAGAACCGTCCCAGCGGAGACCGGCCACTGCAGCCTCTTCGTGGTTTTAATTCAAATTGTCAATTCAAATAAAATCCCGGCTAGTACAACAATACAACAGCCAAGCAACCGATCTCCGCGCCAGGATCAAGCAGAGGCTTGGCCTCAATATGGCGCCAGAAAGAACATGTGGTGCTCCGCAGCCAATCAGCGGTTTCCTGAGAGGAGATTCAAATTGAAGGCTTAGTGAGGCTGGGGGGAGGAGGCGCGCACACACAATGGCGGGGGGGAGAGGAGCCCCGCCCAGGGATGAGGAGATTGGGGGGGTGTGACCTCGCATGCTCGGGCTTCCCATTGGCGGGGCTGATGTGTGTAAGGACATTGAAAGATGCGTTCACATCAAGCTAAACAATATGCAGTACAAGCCTGTACCTCTGACCTGTCTGCTGTGTGTGTCCGTACGTGTGTGTCTACGGCATTGTGTGATACAGAGGACCCCAGTGCCTGCTGGAATGACACGTATGAGGGTGTAGCAGTGCACACTGAGGTCACCTCACTACTAATTATCACATGCAATTATACAAAAAGACAATTCTTCAACGTAAAATATTGAATTTGAGGTAAATAGCACAAAATAATGACATAAATCAATAAAGGCAATTCACAAAAACCCCACATGGAAACATTCTTTTCTCATGGTGTGGAGATTCTAGCAGGCTAGGGCCTGTGCACTGGCCAGTAGTACAAATGTATATTTCCCTGTGGTAACCTTTCCCTCAGGAATGGAAACAAATTGTGACATTGTGCTGGCAGGAGATGGTTCTGTGTAGGAGGGCACCCAGAGGTTACCATCACACTATAGTAAATGCAGGACTGTGGAATTGTAACACCCATCAGACACGGGGGGGGGGGGGGGGGGGGCAATAATTCTTAATGGCACCCCCTGGGAACTGCATAGCTCTGTGCAATTTCCCTGCAGCTGCAATTTTGGAAGAGGTGCAAGTTCCTTCTCTGAAGAATATGTACAGATATTGCCGGCAACACGATCACTTCATAACAGTCTTTATTAGTACAACATGGACATGAAATGATCCACAACAATTTATGCGTTTCGGCCAAAGCCTTCCTCAAAACATACAAGCGTGCTTTGAGGAAGGCTTTGGCTGAAACGCGTCAGTTTTGGATCATATCATGTCCATGTTGTACTAATAAAGACTGTTTATGAAGAAGTGATCGTGTTGCCAGCGATATCTGTACATATTCTTCAATGAGCGTTCCAGACTGAGCACCGGTCCCCCACTCCCATTTTGCCAATATAGCAGTAGAGCTTGGGTGAGTTGTCTGGATTGCAGGGGCCTTTGCCCTGCATTTTCCATGGGTACAGAAGCCTATTCAAGTGGATGAACTGCTGTGCCCATGCAAACATGGCCACAGGAAACCCACAATAATGTCTTTGGGCCGGTTCACACCAGAACACAGTGTGGGAAAGGTGTGCTCCGTACGTACTGCCAGCGTCACACATTAACACATTACCCTTGAGGGGCACATGCAGATGCCAGTTAAAGCAGAACTCCAATTACAAATGTGCAGCCTACGTCCTCAGGGCCGCTGTGTTGTGGGTATCCCTAAGCTTCCCTCCGCACAGCCAGCCAACTGGTATTTTCACACAGACTTGCATGCAAAGACAGTGACCATCCATGAACTTGTTTTTTTTCTTTTATTTAGGGGAATTCAGCTTGGATAGGGAAATAGGGATTATGGGATGTCCAATTCAACTTGAAATAATGGAAGGGGGACACTTCCTATGTACAAAGGAGATCCTGGACTGTTCTTTTCCTGAAAGCCGTCAGTCATCACAGATCAGTAGCGGCTGCCAAATATAGACAAGGTACTAGCAGCCCCTCAAAAATCACTTTGCTTTCTGTAGCTACATGCAGAGACATCTCTCACCCTACGGAATTGCCCCCAGCTCCCCGGCCTGCAGAAACTACCAGCCTTCCTGACTTCTTGGAAGATCTCCTGGATCAAGGATAAAGGGATTTAGCTCATTGCTGACCTTGCTACGTGTGGCAGTGTTTCCCTTTGTAGATCCCAAAGTGTGCTGCTGTACTCACACTGTCCTCATTGCTTCCTGCTGCACCGGGCCTGATCCCATCCATGCCTCTCCGCAGAATGTATCCTCCTGAGCCAGTCCAAGCCCAGTCTACAGGCACCCCCCCCCCCCCCAGACTTAAGGGATCCCTTTCAGACTCCAACAGTCTCCTCAGAACTCCATCTTCCACCCGACTCCCCAGTCAGCCTAACTCACCCATTTTTATAGGCCAGTCCACCACTCTACCAGGGCCTCCAAACCTGGGATTAGCTGGACCCCCCATAAATATGCAGATTAGGCCTCCACCCCCTTCTACTTACTGACTTCTGGAAGGTTCTATGGTCCTCTAGAGCCAGGAGGAGGCGATAGAGCCGCCACAACCTGTAGAGTCCTCCAGCTAACCTGCAATAACCCAACCTTAATCACATGACCCACACAATATACTAGCAGCACACTAGAGGGTGCTTCAAATGTTTTTTTTTCACCATGCAGTGGGGCTGTGCTCCCATTGCATGCTTCAACTGCTTGTTTTTTTCTAGGGGGTGAGCACAAAACTCATACTCACATGACCTTGCAATGCTCTGGAAAACCACGGTCCCCCAAGGTCCAGCAGTGAATTGTTCCTATCTGTGGAGTGTGCTGACGTCAGGAACAAACCATTCACAAGACTGCTGGACCGCAGGGGGGGCAGGAGCCAAAAGAACTGGACTTGTGTGGGGTGGATCGGCAGGTCAGGTAAGTATATCTCTGTTGTTCTCTCCCCTAGAACAAAACAAGCCGTTAACCCATGCATTGTGGGCACAGCCCCACTGCATGGGCAAAAGAACATTTTGCCCAGAATTCTCCTTTGATTGTAAATGGCACCCCAAATGCATCTCACAAACACAACATGTTTGCAGCCACCAAACTGCATGGAAACCACAATACCATGGGCATTGGTGTGGTGCGATTTGCAAAAGACCCACACTCACAACACCAGCAACCTTCATGGGCCAGAGCTGCTAACCTTATGTTCTGGTAAACCAAACATAAACATGTAAACAGAGCAAGTCCAGGTTGGGGAAAGATCACGACCATATGGTCAGGATCCACGCAGGAGCCTGGACCGGCATTTGGCTCAGACTCTCAGCGAGTCGCTGAGAGCCTGAGCCAGCCACTCCCGAACCCCTCCACAGAGCAGAGAGTGGTGACTGACACTCACCACTCTCTGCTCAGAGCAGCATGGAGAACTGAGCGATCAGCAGTGTTTGATCGCTCAGTTTTCAGCCTTGGAGCCGGCAGGGAACAGATGCGGCATCAGATTGATGGTGCATTCACCTAGGCAAGTTTGATTTTTTTGTCAAAATCCAATGCTTTTAAAAGGCAGCGCTAAGTTCCATGCACCAAAATGAATAACAATCAAATGAAAATGTGCAATATAATTGTTATAGACAATACCATAACAAAAATTATATTCATACAAATGTAGCTACAAACCAATGTGCAATAATTAACTTAGTCAACAATGAAACAAATTATATATAATAAACGTATAACACACATGCAAAGATGAGCAAAAAATAAATGTCCAAAATCATGTACAAAGTCCAAATCCATGAGATCTGGGGCTACACTAAAAAATCCACCACTGCCATAAAGATATTAATCCAGTGTAAACCACTACATACTCGCCCTGTGTGAGGTGATCCACTGTTCCCATAAATACATAAACGCTTATCAGAGTACTGTGATCTCAAATTTTGCGTGGTCACGATAAGCATGTAAACCACTCAGCTCAGCTCCCTAGTTGCTTTTAAAATGCCAGGTAGTCCGCTCATAGATGCATGTTTGTAAGGAAGCAGACTCAGCTCATTGAAGAGATACAAATAGCTGAAAGGGCTGGGACAGGGATGATAATTGGGGATTTTAACTACCCTGAAATTTAATGAAATAATGGCACTGCTTGAATAGTAAAAGAGTGTACCTTTTTAAATCAATTAAAAGACAATATTGTGGTATATAGAAGCCCCAACTAGAAATGATGCTCTGCTGGACATGGTAGTCTCACATCATGCAGAGCTTATTACTAATGTTCATATAAAAGAATGTCTGGGTAGCAGTGACCATAACATGACTTATTTATTTATTTATTATTATACAGTATTTATATAGTGCCAACAGTTTGCTCAGCGCTGTACATTATAATGGGAGACAGTACACGAGACAGTACAGTAACAATACACTACACGAGGGGTTCGAGGGCCCTGCTCCTTGGAGCTTACAATCTAGGAGGGAGGGGATAGTGGTATAGGAGGAAATAGCTGTGGGGGATGGAGTGGTAGGAAGAGTGGAGGTACAGGTACTTATATAGCGTCATCAATTTCTGAAGCACTTTACATATATATTGTACATTCTCATCAGTCTCTAACCTTCAATGGCTTCATTTAATGTGGTTCCAAAGCTATAATGCTTTTTTACCTTAATACATTGCTTGCTGTGCCCCCCCTAAAAATGATCCTCTATCGATTCGGTACTGTGCCAGGTTGCATCTTTTCTCACTTCACTCCCTGCTCTCACAGGATACTCTGGGAGCAGTGGGAGCCTTTGGCTCCTGCTGCTGTCAGCCAAATGCTGTGAGGACTGAGAGGGGGGTTGGGGGTGGGTCCGAGCTGCACTGTTTGTGTCTATGGATACACACAGCCCAGCTTGGGAGTGCACATGCACATGTGTCTCAATTGATCACAGCTTGCAGAGGAGGAGGAGCAGAAAGCACCAGCTGAGGACCCCCATAAGAGGAGTTAAGGGACACCTCTGTACAATACCATTACACAGGGCAGGTAGGTATAACTTGTTTATTATTTTAAATAAAACAAAAATTAGCCTCTAGAACCAGTTTAATGTAAGCTGTAAACAACAAGCACAAACTTTTCATTTTTGGGCTGCTCTCCAATAGTTAGACTGGAAGGGAATATTGTCATCAAAGAACACAGAACAGAAACAGGAGTGTTTCAAATTGACTATATGCAAATACACTGCAAAATATATTTCCATGGCCAGAAAGTTTAAAATGCTGAAAATAAAACATTTGTGGCTCATGTCCAATGCTTATAAAAGAATATGTAATAAAGGAAAGCAAACCAAAAATTCAAAACGAATCAGACTGCAAAAGAGAGTAGGACAAATGTTAAGAAAAATGTATAAAATATATTATTAGTGAAAAAGGACTGAGCTTGAAGGCCCTTTTAGAAGACATACTAATTGTTTTTATACACAACACGGTCACCACTTCTTATTTACCGATAAATTTAGTCACTTCCGACTTTCTTCATAGGCAACCCTATGAGGAAGTCGGAAGTGGCAAAACGCGTCAGCCGGGACTGTGCGGCAACCGGAAGTGACGAAGGCGGAACCAGAAGTACCGTGATTGGCGCCATTTTATGATACTCGGCGGTGGTGAGAGCACTGCAGGGCTTCACATGGTTCAGTTTCACTATCTGCAGAATTTTTGAGCTTGAATTTCTTTTAATTCTAGGAAGTGGCTGTCTATTTGGGCCAATAAAGAAGGCTTTTTGTACTGCACCATTTGGGATTCTCTTTTGTGTTTTTCCCTTACATGACCATTTGGGAGGTGATCACAGAGGAGGAAGAAGGGTGGCTGTGACCATTTTCAATGCCTTTACACCTATTTCCAACCAATCCATGAAATGATACCCGAGCATCCTGAAGAGAGTGACATCCTGGTGTATTGGAGATGGTGATTGTTTTCTTTAAGCGATTTGGCCAACCATGAGAGTGGGGGGCATACTCATTTGGTGAGTGCACACCTTAAATGGGGGATATTTCATTTTGTACACGTGGTGAACTTTCTTGGAGAACTTGAAGATTTTGTGGGTTTATTAAGGACTTTATTTAGGACTTTTTCAAATCAAAAGTCATATTTTGATACTTAGTTTTATTGTTTCATTCACTTTATGATATTTTGTGCTACTGAACCACTTTAAGTTGTTCCATTTTTGGTCATTATAATAAATCTAACCTGACTGTTTAGTATTTGAATTCTGTTTTGCGGATTGTTCATAATTTATCGGTTAATAAGAAGTGGTGACAGCCCTCTGTATAAAAACAATTAGCATATCTAACTAACCTGGTAAGGGTTATTGATGAACAGCAACAGTCACAAACACACATAGGGAGGTGTTTTTGTACACTTGTAAACCGCGTCATTTTGTTAATAATATTAGGTTGTAACATAGCACCAGGTGAATACACATTTTTTTTTTCCCCTTTTAAAAAGATAAGTTAGGCCCCAACGCCTTATGTGTTAGGGAAACGCGTGAAAAACACTCATCATGTTAGTGGTGCCATAAATTAAGTGGTATTCAGCAATTTATATTTACTAAAACAATTGCACTTCCATGTTGTGTATTGTGGGAGACTGGATATAGTGAATGTAGGGTCCTGGGTTTAGTAACACTTTAAGGATTCTTACCTTCATGCATTCTATGTGCAGCTTCCCCTTCAGACCCCCCCCCCTTACTCACCTGAGCTCGAGCCCAAGCCCAATCCAGCGATGTGCATGAGAGCATCTGCTCTCCTAGGTCTCTGCCACCGCCATTAGTTCCCGCTGCTGTCAATCAGAGCCAGTGAGGCGAGAGTGGGGGGAGGTGGCTCGAGAGCGTGAACATGAGTGCCCCCAGCAGATGGGAGGACCCAGGAGCGACAGCAGAGGACCTGAGAAAAGGAGGATTGGTGCTGCTCTGTACAAAACCATTGCACAGAGCTGGTAAATTTAACATGTTTGCTTTTATAGAAAAAAAAAGCTGAACCTTTACAAACACTTTAATGTAGAGAAAGCATTAGGGTAAAAAAAACCTTCTGCCTTCAGAATCACTTTGATGCTAACAAAAATAATTGGCAGCACAATGGCTTAGTGGTTAAATCTGGCCAGGACACTGCATGGAGTTTGCATGTTATTTCCAGGTACTCCAGCTTCTGCACACACCAAAGACAGACTGATATGTTAATTGGCTGCAGTCCAAATTGTCTCTTAGGCTACGTTCACACTAGCCTTGTGTGCAGGCGGCAGAGAGGCGTTTGGGAAGCGTTTTTACCGCTTCCCAAACGCCTCTGCCAACTCTGCACATTACAGCACATGGTGCTGTTCTAACAGGAGCGTTTGCGTCGCGTCGCGTTGCGTCGCGGCAAAACGGACGCCTCTGGTCGAGTCAGGAGGCTTTGAAGCCTCCTATTCTCGTCTATGGTGCCGCTCCGCAAACGCCCGGCCGGCGTTTGCGGTGCGGTTGTGACGCGGTTGCGGGGCGTTTGCGGAGCGGTAACACCACTCAAATGCATTATAGGAGTTTGTGGGGCGTTATTAACGCTCGGCAAACGCCTAGCAACCGCCGCTAAACCGCGCATGCGGCGTTTGCGGAGCGTTTGCCGAGCGTTAAAAACGCTCCGCAAACACCGGACCAACGCTTGCCAAACGCTATAGGGGCGTTTGGCAAGCGTTGGCAAAACAGCCTAGTGTGAACGAGCCCTAATATGTACATTATCTATATGAGATAGGGACCTCATTCCCCTTTCACACTTGAGCAGTAGTGGCAATTGTCAGTAGTGGCAATTCCCGAAGCATGGTGACATTTAAGGTGAAGAATCCAATTATTCTCCATAGTACTGTGTCACCCATAGCATGAAGCTTTGGGTTAGCTATACAATTTAATTGGAGCACTTGAAAATGCGTGCTTGCATGTGTTTTGGGGGCTCTCCTAATAAAGGGTATGGGGGCAAAGACGTGTGATTATGTGTACTAGAAGTTTGCACATATACTCATGCAAAAAAAACATCTCTAAATCTCCTGTTCAAGCTCATGCTAAGTGTAAACGGGGGTTTAGATTGTAAGCTCCTGGAGGGCTGAGACTGATGTGAATGTACAGTATGTAAAGCACTGTGTAAAGTATGTAAAGCACTGATGTGGCTAGATAAATGCATTTAATAGACAGATAAACATTGGTTTTGAGACTGAATAGTGTTTTAAACATACGAATGTGGATGGAAATGCAGAAAATTATAATTTCTTGTAAGGATTTTTAAACCCAGGACCCTGCATTCACTATATCTGGTCTCCCACAGTGCATAGAACATGGAAATGCAATTATTTTAGTAAATATAAACTGCTAAATACCCTTTCTCATTAGCAGTCAGAGCAGTCTTGTGACTTCTATCAGAACACTGGTTACAGCTTGTAGGAGGTGTTTTAATCCTCCTGTAGAAGGATGCAGGACCCCTGATCTCTGTCTGGACAGTGCTGATTATCCCTGTGCTGATCACATGCACTCTCCCAAGGAAAAAAAAAACTCTCTAGCAATACACACCAAACTGAGCATGTGCAGCTTGCCCCCGAGCCTCTGTTCTATCAGCAGATATATACAGTAGGAGACACTGGAAGAAGGGGACGATCAGAGAAGACAGGATCAAACATTCTTTTTACGCAATGCAGAGGATTAACCCCTTAGGTTCCACAGTGAGTATAACAAGCATGCTTTACTGCATATACAGACTGATTTTACTGTTGTGGGTTTAGTAACACTTTAAAGAAAAGAGCTCTACTGCAGGGCTTACCTAAACACTCTGACAAGGGGACTGTGGGCATCTTTATCTGAACATCTTAGGAAACATTTTCTAAATGTGGATTTTTCTATTAAAGTATAACTAAAGGCAAAACCTTATTAAATAGATTATAGAAGAATAGAAACACCTGTCAGGTTTGTATTGCTGGCTGAGACCCTATTAGGAAAATTCACCATCTCTGTTTATCTTTCAAATCAAAGTCCAGCAGTTCTGTTACTGTGAAGATCAAACTGATCTGCCAAAGTAAAGCTGCTCTGCCACTCTAAGTCGTTAAAGTCAACCAGTTGCCACATCTTTTGTGAAGGTAGCAGGCCAGAAGAATCCCCAGTTCAAGTAAATGAATTAGCAAGGGGGCAAATAAGAAAACATTACATATGAATGGATGATTCTTTTTATTGAACAGTCAGCTTATAACATAATACTAGTATCAAATTTAGATCTTCTGTTTGCTTGTTATATACTAAAGATAGCAAGAATAAAGAGAGAATGTTACAAAAAAGTTAAAATTTTAATATAAAATCTTATCTAAACCCAAAAGCAAAATTGTAATATATTGCAACTTACCAATCTTTACCTTTTATCCTTTATTTTTAGCTGGTGATCCAGACTGAAATATACTTCTTGTTATGGGGTGGCTACACTCACTGCTTTATTGTATCTTTGGAGAAGCAATGTAGTCACCCATGGACTTTAGCATTGTCAACCTACCTGCAAGCATCCTCATGGACTTAACATCTTCTCCTTGACTTCTTCTAGGTATATAATCTTTGACCATCATGATTGGTCAACAGGTCCAGCTCAGTGTACATTCTAAAAATGATTAGGAACAGACAGGTAAGTCTGCATGATAGAAAAAGAAGCATATGTCTCTTCTACAATAAATATCCCGTCTGTTCACATTTTTTTACCTATTAACTTTAGCTCTGCTTTAAAGCCTAACTCCAGTAGCTGACACTTTTTAAGCAGTTACAGAAACAGATTATTTTTCCTTTTCAGATAAAGGTCTTAAGTAATTAAATAAAGGCAGATCATTATCATTGTAAAAGATGATGTTTAGTGAAAAAATATTTTTTTGGGGAATAAAACATTTTCAAGCTATAGTTATATAATGGATATGGGTGGAAAGTGCACACTCTCAGGTTTAATGTGAGGGTATGTACATCCAAATTGGAGGAAAGGTTTAGAAATTACAGCTCTTAAGAGTAGCCATCCCCCCTTTCTCAAGGGACCAAAAGTAATTGGACAATTGAATCAAAAGCTATTTCATGGCCAGGTGTGGGCTACTCCTTCATTATTTCTTCATCAGTTAAACAGGTAAAAGGTCTGGAGTCGATTCTAAGTGTGGTATTTGCATTTGGAATCTATTGTTGTGATCCTACATCATGCATTTAAAGGAGCTGTCCATGCAAGTGAAACAGGCCATTGTAAGGCTTCAAAAACAAAACAAATCCGTCAGAGAGATAGCAGCAACATTAGAAGTGGACAAATGAACAGTTTGGTACATTCTGAGGAAAGAAGAACACACTGGTGACTCAGCAACATAAAAAGGCATGGACATCCATGGAAGACAACAGTGGTGGATGAACATAGGATCCTCTCTATGATACAGAAAAACCCATTCACAACATCCAGACAAGTGAAGAACAGTCTCCAGGAGGTGGGAGTATCATTGTCAAAGTCTACAATAAAGAGAAGACTTCACGAGAGCAAATACAGAGGGTTCACCACAAGGTGCAAACCATTCATAAGCTTGAAGAATAGAAAAGCCAGATTAGACTTTGCCAAAAAAAATCTAAAAAAGCCAGACCAGTTCTGGAAAAGCATTCTTTGGGCGGATGAAACTAAGATTAATCTGTACCAGAATGACGGGAAGAAAAAAAAGTGTGGAGAAGGTTTGGAACAGCTCATGATCCAACGCACACAATGTAATCTGTAAAACATGGTGGAGGCAGTGTGATGGCATGGGCATACATGGCTTTCAGTGGCACTGGGTCATTGGTGTTTATTGATGATGTGACAGAAGACAGAAGCAGCCGGATGAATTCTGCAGTGTTTAGAGATATACGGTCAGCCCAAATTCAGCCAAATGCAGCAAAGTTGATTGAACAGCGCTTCACAGTACACATGGACAATGACCTAAAACACACTGCAAAAGCAACCCAGGAGCTTTTGAAGGAAAAGAAGTGGAATATTCTGCAATGGCCAAGTCAATCATCTGATCTCAACCCAATTGAGCATGCAATTCACTTGCTGAAGGCAAAACTAAAGCCAGAAAGAACCACAAAGAACAACTGACTGCTGCAGTTAGAGCCTGGCAAAACATCAGAAAAGAGAAAACCCAGTCTTTGGCAATGTCCATGGGTTCCAGACTTCAGGCAGTCATTGCCAGTAAAGGATTCTCAACAAAATATTAAAAATGAACATTTTATTTATGATTATATTCATTTGTCCAATTACAATTGAGCGCCTGAAAATGGAGGGACTGTGTATAAAAATAGTTGCAGTTCCTAAAATTTGTACTGGATACTTATGTTCAACCCCTGAAAGTCGGCACTTCAAATTAAAGCTGAAAGTCGGCACTTCAAATTCATTTGGATTGTTTCGTTTTAATTTATTTTGGTGGTATACAGAGCCAAAAGTATGAAAATTGTGCCTGTGTCCAAATATATATAGACCTAACTGTAAAACTTAACTGTAATGAAGAGTATCCCATGTCCGGCAGGCCAATGGTTCCTATAGAAATCCTCCCTTCAATGATGCCGGTCCTCTTTGCAGAGGTAAACATTTGGCATTGCATAGGTTAACCGCTTTCCTCGACAATAGATATTATGTTAGCTGACCAAAAAAGAGTAAGCTGCTTGACTGATGGTTATGCAACCAGTCTAAACCTAACTTTACAAAAATTTTAAAGATGTAAACTGGTCTTTCAAGATGAATGCTGAAGTCTTGTAGTATTTAATTGTCCGATTTGAAAAGAATCCTAAAGGTGCAGTAAAATGATACAGTATGTTTCTCCCATGTCACCGTTTTTCATCTGGAAGCACAAGTAGCATAAAACATCTTCCAAAGTCAAACTCTACAACTTGGTGATCTTGTTTCATTTGCTGGTGAACTTAGCAAATGTCATGAGAAACATGGAGGCTTTACTTGCCAACCTCTCTTATTTCTGAAAATGCTAGTTTCTTAGCTGTTATGCTGATTCTCTACCATCAATGTATTGAGTCTCTGACCTGGTAAAAGTATACAGGATTTCTGACATTCTTGATCTGCATATATGTTCCAGGGGAATTAAGGGGAATTTATGATCACACTACACACTTACATTTTCTAACACCAGCATTGTAATAACAATGCAAACAACAGTTATTATTCACAATCTAATATAAATTTACTTGAAAAACCCTCCTTTCATATTGTGGGTGCTGCCTGTGTATGTTCAATTTCTGAGGACTACATATCCCACAGTACCTTGCAAGCAGTGATTTCTGTAATGACTTGACCTCATGAAACTCCACCTCTGTAGTTCAGAAGGCAGTCTCTGTGAAATGTGTGACACAGCAGTGCCGCCTCACCAAGTATAGTGAATATGTGTCACCAAATTCAAGGAAATGTGTGGGGATCTTCACAAAGTAAGTTTACAAACTTCAAGATAACTCAGATTAACCACTTGCTGTCCGCTAACAGTGCATTTACTTCTTAGTTTTTGGTCACGCATCCCATGCTGACCCGTGATTTGTCCAATCAGGTCAGCAGGTTTCAGCTAATGATTTTGCTGAAATCTGCTGATCGGCTATAGCTAACTACAGCACAGAGTTCTGTGTTTACAAACACACAGAACAGCGATCTGGCTTTTTCTTCTCCTTGAAAAGCAGGGAGAAAAAGCAGCCAGATATGTGAGTAAAAGCAGCACTCATTAGCACAGCATACAATATTGTCACTAGCGACATCAGTGTCAGTTAGTCAGTAAGTGTCCCTCCCAGTCAGTGTCTGTTAGCACCAGATTGCCCGCAACGCTATCACAGTCACACTATAAGTTGCTGATCACCACCATAACAAGTATAGGGTCTATAGCTGTGTACATTTAAAAAAAAAAAAATATATATATATATATATATATATATACAGTCATGGCCGAAATTGTTGGCACCCTTGATATTTCTCCAGGAAATCATGTATTTCTCACGAAACGTATTGCATTAACACATGTTTTGCTATACACATGTTTATTCCCTTTGTGTGTATTGGGACAAAACAAAAAAAGGGAGGAAAGAAAGCAAATTCGACATAATGTCACACAAACCTCCAAAAATGGGCTGGACAAAAGTATTGGCACCCTTTCACAACTGCGGATAAATAAGAATGTTACAAGCATGTGATGCTCCTGTAAACTCACCTGGGGCAAGTAACAGGTGTGGGCAATATAGAAATCACACTTGAAAGCAGATAAAAAGGAGAGACGTTCACTTAACCTTTGCATTGTGTGTCTGTCTGTGCCACACTAAGCATGGACAACAGAAAGAGGAGACGAGAACTGTCTGAGGACCTGAGAACCAAAATTGTGGCAAAATATCAACAATCTCAAGGTTACAAGTCCATCTCCAGAGAACTAGATTTGCCTTTGTCCACAGTGCGCAACATTATCAAGAAGTTTGCAACCCATGGCACTGTAGCTAATCTCCCTGGTCGTGGACGGATGAGGAAAATTGATGAAAGATTGCAACGCAGAATAGTCCGGATGGTGGATAAGCAGCCCCAAACATGTTCCAAAGACATTCAAGCTGTCCTGCAGGCTCAGGGAGCATCAGTGTCAGCGCGAACTATCCGTCGACATTTAAATGAAATGAAACGCTATGGCAGGAGACCCAGGAGGACCCCACTGCTGACACAGAGACATAAAAAAGCAAGACTACAGTTTGCCAAAATGTACTTGAGTAAGCCAAAAGCCTTCTGGGAAAACGTCTTGTGGACAGATGAGACCAAGATAGAGCTTTTCGGTAAAGCACATCATTCTACTGTTTACCGAAAACGGAATGAGGCCTACAAAGAACAAAACACAGTACCTACGGTAAAATATGGTGGAGGTTCAATGATGTTTTGGGGTTGTTTTGCTGCCTCTGGCACTGGGTGCCTTGACTGTGTGCAAGGCATCATGAAATCTGAGGATTACCAAAGGATTTTGGGTCGCACTGTAGGGCCCAGTGTCAGAAAGCTGGGTTTGCGTCCAAGATCCTGGGTCTTCCAGCAGGACAATGACCCCAAACATACGTCAAAAAGCACTCAGAAATGGATGGCAAAGAAGCGCTGGAGAGTTCTGAAGTGGCCAGCAATGAGCCCAGATCTAAATCCCATTGAACACCTGTGGAGAGATCTTAAAATTGCTGTTGGGAAAAGGTGTCCTTCCAATAAGAGAGACCTGGAGCTGTTTGCAAAGGAAGAGTGGTCCAAAATTCCGGGTGAGAGGTGTCAGAAGCTTATTGATGGTTATAGGAAGCGACTGATTTCAGTTATGTTTTCCAAAGGGTGTGCAACCAAATATTAAGTTAAGGGTGCCAATACTTTTGTCCAGCCCATTTTTGGGGTTTTGTGTGACATTATGTCATATTTGCTTTTCTGCCTCTGTTTTATATTTGTTCCAATACATACAAAGGGAATAAACATGTGTATAGCAAAACATGTGTTAATGCAATACCTTTTTTGTGTGAAATACTTGATTTTCAGGAAAAATATCAAGGGTGCCAACAATTTCGGCCATGACTGTATATATATATATATACAGTCAGGTCCATTAATATTGGGACATCGACACAATTCCAACATTTTTGGCTCTATACACCACCACAATGGATTTGAAATGAAACAAACAAGATGTGCTTTAACTGCAGACTGTCAGCTTTAATTTGAGGGTATTTACATCCAAATCAGGTGAACGGTGTAGGAATTACAACAGTTTGCATATGTGCCTCCCACTTGTTAAGGGACCAAAAGTAATGGGACAATTGGCTTCTCAGCTGTTCCATGGCCAGGTGTGTGTTATTCCCTCATTATCCCAATTACAATGAGCAGATAAAAGGTCCAGAGTTCATTTCAAGTGTGCTATTTGCATTTGGAATCTGTTGCTGTCAACTCTCAAGATGAGATCCAAAGAGCTGTCACTATCAGTGAAGCAAGCCATCATTAGGCTGAAAAAACAAAACAAACCCATCAGAGAGATAGCAAAAACATTAGGCGTGGCCAAAACAACTGTTTGGAACATTTTTAAAAAGAAGGAACGCACCGGTGAGCTCAGCAACACCAAAAGACCCGGAAGACCACAGAAAACAACTGTGGTGGATGACCGAAGAATTCTTTCCCTGGTGAAGAAAACACCCTTCACAACAGTTGGCCAGATCAAGAACACTCTCCAGGAGGTAGGTGTATGTGTGTCAAAGTCAACAATCAAGAAGACTTCACCAGAGTGAATACAGAGAGTTCACCACAAGATGTAAACCATTGGTGAGCCTCAAAAACAGGAAGGCCAGATTAGAGTTTGCCAAACAACATCTAAAAAAGCCTTCACAGTTCTTGAACAACTTCCTATGGACAGATGAGACCAAGATCAACTTGTACCAGAGTGATGGGAAGAGAAGAGTATGGAGAAGGAAAGGAACTGCTCATGATCCTAAGCATACCACCTCATCAGTGAAGCATGGTGGTGGTAGTGTCATGGCGTGGGCATGTATGGCTGCCAATGGAACTGGTTCTCTTGTATTTATTGATGATGTGACTGCTGACAAAAGCAGCAGGATGAATTCTGAAGTGTTTCGGGCAATATTATCTGCTCATATTCAGCCAAATGCTTCAGAACTCATTGGACGCCGCTTCACAGTGGAGATGGACAATGACCCAAAGCATACTGCAAAAGCAACCAAAGAGTTTTTTAAGGGAAAGAAGTGGAATGTTATGCAATGGCCAAGTCAATCACCTTACCTGAATCCGATTGAGCATGCATTTCACTTGCTGAAGACAAAACTGAAGGGAAAATGCTCCAAGAACAAGCAGGAACTGAAGACAGTTGCAGTAGAGGCCTGGCAGAGCATCATCAGGGATGAAACCCAGCGTCTGGTGATGTCTATGCGTTCCAGACTTCAAGCTGTAATTGAATGCAAAGGATTTGCAACCAAGTATTAAAAAGTGAAAGTTTGATTTATGATTATTATTCTGTCCCATTACTTTTGGTCCCTTAACAAGTGGGAGGCACATATGCAAACTGTTGTAATTCCTACACCGTTCACCTGATTTGGATGTAAATACCCTCAAATTAAAGCTGACAGTCTGCAGTTAAAGCACATCTTGTTCGTTTCATTTCAAATCCATTGTGGTGGTGTATAGAGCCAAAAATGTTAGAATTGTGTCGATGTCCCAATATTTATGGACCTGACTGTATATAATAGTTTGTAGACACTAGAACGTTAACATAAACCAATTAATTACACGTATGGTTTGTTTGTTTTTTTACTAAAGACATGCAGCAGAATATTTTGGCTTAAATTTATGAAGAGCAGCAAAGAATTGTCTGAAGATTTGAGAACAAAAATTATGGAAAAGCATGGACAATCTCAAGGTTACAAGTCTATCTCCAGAGATCTTAATATTGCTGTGTCCACTGTGCGCAACATTGTCAAGTCATTTACAGCCCATGGCACTGTAGCTAATCTCCCTGGATGTGGACGAAAGAGAAAAATTGATCAAAGACTGCAAAAAAGGATTGTTTGAATGGTGGCTAAAAAACCTCGATCAACTTCCAGACAAATTCAAGCTGACCCTCAGGCACAAGGTGCAATTCTGTCAGCTCACACTATACGTTGACATCTGAATGAAAAGTGAAGCTATGATAGGAGACCCAGGAGGACCCCACAGCTGACACAGAAATATAAAAAAGCCAGATTGGAGTTTGCCAAAACTTACCTGAAGAAGCCAAAATCCTTTTGGGAGGATGTGCTGTGGACAGATGAAACAAAATTACAGCTTTTTGGTAAATCCCATTATTCTACTGTTTTCAGAAAAAGAAATGAGGCCTTTAAAGAAAAGAATACAGTCCCTACAGTCAAACATGTTGGAGGTTCACTGATGTTTTGGGGTTGTTTTAATGCTTCAGGCACTGGATGTTTTGCCCGTGTGCGTGGCATTATGAAATCTGAAGAATACCAAAGAATTCTGGGGTGCAATGTAGGGCCCAGTGTCAGAAAGTTGGACCTCCATTAGAGGTCATGGGTCCTACATCAGGACAATGACGCAAAGCACACGTCAGAAAGCGCCCAGAAATGGTTTCAGACAGAGCGCTGGAGAGTACTGAACTGGCCAGCAAGGAGTCCAGATCTCAATCCCATAGTGCACCTATGGAGAGATCTCAAAACAGCTGTTGGGAAAAGGAACTCTTCCAGTCTGAGAGACCTGGAGCAGTTGACGAAAGAAGAGTGGCCCAAAATTCTAGTAGAAAGGTGTAAGAAACTAATTTATGGTTATAGGAAACAATTGATTTCAGTTATTTTTTCCAAGGGGTGTGCTACCAAATTGAGGATGCCAATAATTTTGTCCAGGCTATTTTTGGGGTTTTGCATGGAATGTGTCAGATTTGGCTTTTTGTTTCTCCACTTTTTTGTGACATACCAATACAAACAATAGAAATAAATGTGAGAATGCCTAAACATTTGTAATTGCAACAATTTTCTGGGCGAAGTGGTGCATTATCTGAAATGCAGGGGTGCCAAATATTTTTGGCCATCACTGTAGATGAAGTTCTATTGAGCTTTACTATATTGCACTTTCAGAAAACTAAGAGATGGAGTGTGCTTGTTTAACTAAGGACGCTTAAATTACTTTTATATAGAGGATAATACTTGTGCCAGCTACGGCTGCCAGTTTTGGATAACTAAAACCAGACGTTTATAAAATATACATGACTAGCAAAAGTGTGCACATTCACTGGATGGTGGAAATGTATCAAAGATCATTGCTCTGTGTTGTGTGTGTTTGTTATTGTATTGAGTGCATTTTTTTGTAAGGCAAAAAAGAGTCTTCAGTGAGAATTGGACATAATAAATATGTCAGTTCAAAGCAGGTTTAAGTTATTAGAAATTACTCCAATGTTGTATGACCAGAAATTACTCCAATGTTGTATGACCAGAAATTACTCCAATGTTGTATGACCAGAAATTACTCCAATGTTGTATGACCAGAAATTACCCCAATGTTGTATGACCAGACATTTTAATCTTTTCAAAACATCAAATGTTGAAAGGAAATAATATTTTTATTATTTATGTCAGTGTCATTTAATTCCAGACGATAGAAAAGTAATGCCTTTGTGACCTTCACAAGGAGTGCTGAATATATTTGATCAGAATGAATAAATGATTAGAAGATTTCAGCAGTGGGTGTGATCTTGAAAGGTGTCCTTCTATAACTCCGGGTCCAATTAGGCAGGTAAGCACACGTTCACTGTAAACAAACCGGATGATCACAGCAACAGTAACTATGTGGAGGTGGAAAGAGCTCACCAGAAGGGTGAGACTTGGACAGAGAGGTGATGTACACAGAGGGATCCCATTGTTAAATAAATGAGATCACCATGGTAATTATCAATTATCATGCAGGTGGACAGCAAAAAGTTATTCTAATCTGAAGACAGAAAACTTTTACTACTGCAGAACTTGGTAACTGAAGGAGGCAAGACCTGGCCACAAAGGATCTCCATGACAACAAGTACAACACAACGGAGAGCAGGCTGTCATTCAGAAATAGCAGACATGAAGAACTAATGTTTATTTATATAGTTGTACATGTAGCATGCAAAGTCAGCCTGTATTAATGGATGTTCAGATTCAGCAAAAGGCAGAAGACCAAAGCAGTCAGAGACAGGTACCTGAGAAGAACCAGCAACCAGAAGCCATGAACTCTGTGGCAACCATCACCGACATTAAAGGGTAACTCTCTACATTTTTATTGTTTTGATTTTTATTTATTTTACTTGCTTTTTAAAGTTGTCTATACAAGTGTAATATACAGTATGTGATACACTCTAATGCCCCTTTAAAATGGGACAGATTCCATTCTGACTAGCAGATTCACTCACATATTCCCTGTTGATCAAAGCAGAGTGGGCGGATGACACATCTGTGTCCGCTCAGTTTCTGCAGAGCAGACACAGATAGAACACACTCTGCTCTATGGGCAACCGGGAATACACAGACTCCACTGTCAGTTTAAATTCAACTACCTTCCAGTCTTAACAGAAGAAGATGGATCCCCTTCCTTGTTTTTTTAGGGGACTCAACGGACCCAAAAGGTAGGCAGGTGTAAACAAACAAAAGTACATTTACACCTGCGTGTCTATAGGGATGAATGGACATTCTGATCGGGTCCACCTGAAAAACTGACAGGCAGACCTAATTGGAATGGCCCTGTAAAATGGGCCTAATGCTAACAAGCAACAAATTGCAAATGGACAGAAAACAATAAATGCAGACAAAAAACTAAATTGTATATGTCCTAAAATATAAATCATGATTAAAATGCCCATGAAGAATGGTGGGTGTGGCCAAACTACTGTTGGAAGGAGTTTATAAGGGGCATGGTTAAAACAAATCTCACTGTATACATGGCACACATTCCTTGCACATACAAAATATGCTTTGATTACTGTACAACAATCAAAGGTACAGGCACATATAACAGGACAATAAGGCTTGAAGTCCCTTCGTCGTTCTCCTTTTACACTTCTCTTCTTCCTTCTCTTCATCCCCTCCCATTTTTTTTTTCTTTCTTTCTTTCCCTCCCCTTACCTTTTTCCCTGTCTTGGATGCTACTGCTATTTGTTTATGTCAATAGACTGCTCTGTTTGTACTACCTTTCGGACCAGTGTGCTATACTTTGCTGTTTTTAAAACTGATAACTTGAATCTCTATGTAATTGGACCGCACCTGGATCGTTGTCTTTTGTGCTGGCATCCACTCATGTGTCTTATTTTTGTATATGCTTGTATACGTTTGTACTTTAAAAAAACTGTTTAAATAAAGAATGTTCAACAAAGAGCACAATAAATATTAACATAGGAAATTCTTCCATTACATATGCTTTTCTGCAAACAGAAGATAAACAGAGAGCTCACACTTTATCTGAGCCTACCTTAAAGGCATAGTAGTTCACCTTTACTAAAAAAAAAACGCCTATGCAGCTAAGAGGCATCTGTAGGCAAACTGTGCAGTTTTGACTAAAGTTGAAAATTCCCTTGCTATAGGTGTAGGACATTTACGTACCTCATGAAGCCTGTCTGAAAAACTTCTAGAGATGACAGCATCCCATGACTGCTAGGATGTTAGTAATAGACTCCAGACTGTTCACACCACTTATCAAAGAAGTGAGCTCTCAAGGGCTCAGAGCTACTGCATCAGGGGAGAGAAAGAGCATGTGAAGAGGTTTAAATCAGAGAAAGAGCTCACTCCTGTGATGATGGAGGTGAACAGCAACAAAATGGAGTCTTAGCAACATCTTAGCAACAAGACAGAACATGGTGAGGTCATCTTTGGGAGTTTATCACTCAGATTTCATGAGGTACGTACATGGCCTACACCTATAGCAAGAGCATTATTCAAATTTAGTCCAAGCTGCACAGTTTGTTTTTTTTATCTACAGACACCCCTTATCTGAAGTTTCTTTGTTAAAGAAAAACTATATCCTTAAAAAAACTTTGATAAAAAAAGTTGTCAACTATCTAATAAACAGCAACTATGACAAAAACAATTTTGGTCAAGAGTATACACAACATTGCATAAAGAATGCAGAGGTCAGGTGTATGTAATTTACACACTGTAAGGGTCAGGAGTATGCAATGTACAGCATAGTGTATATGGCAGGGGCGGACTGACAACTCATGGGGCCCCTGTGTCCTCGCCCACACCGAAATAAGCCTATGAAAGGTACCAGGGACATCTCATGGGGCCCCCTACTGACCCTGGGCCCTCGGGCTGTGCCCGAGTTCCCTAATGGTCAGTCCGCCCCTGGTATATGGTGCAGAGGTTAGGGGAGTACAATGCATAGAGTGTGGGGAGGTCAGGAGTTTTAATGCCTAGAGTGCAGTACACATCTGTACCCTCTAGTGCACACATCCTCCTCTGCACAACTATTCCTCTAATACACATATCTCTGTTACAATACACATATCCCCCCAAAGTATACATTTTTGTCCCCCCTCAGTACACACATTGCTGCCCCATCCCAAGTCTACTCCTCAGACCTCAGATACCACACCAGTTCAGAGTAAAGGGAAGTCAAGAAGGAGCTTTCCTTGGCTCTGAACTGCCACAGTATTTGAGGTAATAGCATTGGAAACTGGTGCACCCCGCAAAAGATGCCCCTAGTGCCCAGCGCTAGCAACACCCATGAGTTTCATCAATCATTACAAGAATCTTCAGGTTAGCAGGGATGGAACTTTACAGAAATTTTCATTGAGGGGAAGGGAGGAAACCACTGCACTATGTACTGCAGATGCCAATAGATACATATACCTGCAGCAGCTTTCCAAACCTTCCTGCCATGTCCAGATACTGGGCTGTTCTAACAGGCAAAGCTCTGAAACGTCCAGGTAGTATCGCAGCCTCCCACTAAGCCCCACCCTGTTCATTCCTATTGGCTCATCACTATGATGGCCAACCTCATTGGTCAGAAGAAATGCACAGGGGGCAAAAAGGGGCAAGCAAGTTATTGTACAAGTAGGAAGTTTTGGAGCTGAGATAAAATTTGGCAGGGAAAGGAAAGTTTAAGCATCTCTGATGCTTCCTCCCACTGCTTCCCAAGAAACTGGCAAACAACGTTTTACCAAAAAAAAATTATTGTTTCTGTTAGCCTATTAGTCTTTAATTCTTAGTTGATTGCTAAATAAAATGTGGAGATTGGATTAGGTAGGGCAGGTTAGATTCTCAGATTACAGTAACTAATGATCCTATTGTATATACTGTAATTAACTTTTCTTTATTCCGAAACATAATTTAGCGCATATTTGCTAGGCTTGAAAACGTGGTCTGTTCTCCCCTTTTAAAGTTGTCCACCATTGGATGTTTCTACTTAAAGGGATATTCTAATGACTTCTGGAAAATTTTAATTAAAGTTTTTACAACTATTATTTTAAATATTTAAAAAATTATTGCAATGTTCCCCTTAAAAACAAAAAGCATTTAAAAGGCTTCAGTTTTGAATATGCACTGAACAAACATGGAAATATAAACATCTACTGTATATATTAAAGCTGATACTTGGACATCTCCTGGTGTTAGTCTTTCCATTGCATATCCCATAACCAGGAAACCCAAGAAGTGACAGTAAGATGTAGGTTCCCCTTCAACCTCTCTGTGTTCCAGAATCTAACACAGGTCCTTCCGTAGTACTCCCAGCAAAGTGGAGGGAGAGTGGAGAGAGAGCTTCTCTTTAGAGAGAAGCCCAGGCAAAATAAAGACTGCTGATTTGGATGTGAAGATCCATCTGCAGCCTTACAATCAACAGTCTTCTGATCGAACGCTGGGACCAATGAGGTAAGTATTTATTTATTTATTACAGGTATATAGCACTGTCAATTTACGCAGCGCTTTACATATATATTGCACAGTCACGTCAGTCCCTACCCCTCAAGGGGTGTACAATCTAAGGTCCCTAACTTACATTCATACATACACATACTAGGGTCAATTTAGACAGGAGCCAATTAACCTACCAGCATGTCTTTGGAGTGTGGGAGGAAACCGGAGTACCCGGAGGAAACCCACGCAGGCACATGGAGAACATGCAAACTCTAGGCTGGTGGTGCTGTGGCTGAGATTCGAACCAACGACCCTAGTACTGCCAGGCGGAAGTGCTAACCATTTAGCCACTGTGCTGCCCGTATGATAAGTGATAGGTGCCAGTAGGGTTAATTTATTAAAAGGCTTTTCCCTGGTGATAATTTCCACCACTTCCTCATCCCCACTTCTCTCTCTCTCCAATCTGAAGTGCTAGGTAAGGAACCTGTCCCGGATATTCTTACCTCCTGCTGTTCTTTCTTTGAGATGACTGCATGCATATTGAATTCTTCAAACTATCTTACTCTGTTCACTGTTCACTTGTACATGACATACCTTAGTTTTCATCACTCCATATACTATACTGTACGTGACATAATCCAGAGCACCCCACTCTATACAATGTGCTGCTTAAATGTTCGAGCTCTAGATAGAATATGGATAGAGTCATTTTTCTCACACACTATCTATATAGTAAAAAGTATTGGGACACCCCTCCAAATCATTGGATTCAGGTGTCCCAATCACCTCCATTGCCACAGGTGTATAAAATCAAGCACCTAGGCATGCAGACTGCTTCTACAAACATTTGTGAAAGAATGGGTTGCTCTCAGGAGCTCAGTGAATTCAAGCAAGGTTGCCACCTTTGCAATAAGTCCATCTGTGAAATTTCTTTGCTACTAAATATTCCACAGTCAATTGTTAGCGGTATTATAACAAAGTGGAAACAACTGGGAAGGCCACGTAAAATAACAGAGCATGGTCACCGCATGCTGAAGCTTACAGTGCGCAGAAGTCACCAACTGTCTGCAGAGTCAACAGCTAAAGACCCAGGGGTGTATTTACCACAAAACAAACAAGGCACTTGGCTAGGGTGGCAGTTTTCAGGGGGGCAGCACCTCCCCCCAGAAGAAGGGATGAAAGAAGGGACATGCATGCCATGGGAACCAGGTGAGATCAAGAGAGGCTGCAGCTGCTTGATGGTGTATGTAGATCCTGACTCTTGTTTCCGGGCCTGTCCGGAGATGTGAAGATGAGTGTCTTTTTCTCTATCGCCGGGGAGGGGGGGGAGGTAGTGGAAGGCTCTCCCGGATGGGGGACAGGGGTGTTGCTGGTCAATGTCAGCAATGTCAGGCTGTCTCCGTGGCAGGGGGAAGGGGGGGGGTGTTAGTCAGTGTCCGTGGGAGCAGACGATTTTTGTGTTGCCTAGGGCAGCACAAAACCTAAATACACCACTGTAAAGACCGCCAAACTTCATGTGGCCTTCAGATTAGCACAACAGTGCGTAGAGAGCTTTATAGAATGGGTTTCCATGGCCGAGCAGCAAATGCAATGCAAAGCATTGGATGCAGTGGTGTAAAGTACGCCGTCACTGGACAGTGGCGGCATGTTCTCTGGAGTGACAAATCACGCTTCTATGTCTAGTAATCCGATGGAAATATCTGTGTTTGGTGGTTGCCAGGAGAACGGTACTTGCCTGACAGCTTCTTGCCAAGTGTAAAGTTTGGTGAAGGGGGGATTATGGTGTGGGGTTGTTTTTCCAGGGGTTGGGCTTGGCCCCTTAGTTCCAATGAAGGGAACTCTTAAGGCATCAGCATACCAAGGCATGTTGGACAATTTCATGCTCCTAACTTTGTGGGAACAGTTCGGGGATGGCCCCTTTCCTGTTCCAACATGACTGTGCACCAGTGCACAAAGCAAGGTCCATAAAGACATGGATGAGTGAGTTTTGGGAGGAGGAACATGACTGGTCTGCACAGAGTCCTGACATCAACCTGATAGAATACCTTTGGGATGAATTAGAGCAGAGACTGTGAGCCAGGCCTTCTCATCCGACATCAGTGCCTGACCTCACAAATGCGCTTCTGGAAGAATGGTCAAACATTCCCATAGACACACTCCTAAGCCTTGTGGACAGCCTTCCCAGAAGAGTTGAAGCTGTTATAGCTGCAAAGAGTGGGCCAACACAATATTGAACCCTAGGGCCTAAGGCTGGGACGCCATTAAAATTCCTGTGCATGGAAAGGAAGGCGTCCCAATACTTTTGGCTATATAGTGTATGTATATAGTGATATCTCAATTAATTTCCACTTCTACTTATTCTGCAGACTAGTACACTCACACATTCCTGAGTTCACCAGGAGACACCCAATGATTCCCAAACGTTATGTGATGCCCTGGAAACAAGATATGGTCAACAGGAAGCTCATTCTAAGAGTAAGTAAGAGTGAAATAAAAAATCAAGCCTGGAATTCAGGCAAATGCTAATGGTTTATTGCAAAATTCATGTTATTCTTGTATCTATAAGAATCTGCCAATCATTATAAATCATAATTCCTTTTACAATGTGTTGGAAAGGCCAAAGTACTGTAGATTTTCCGTGCTAACATTAAACATAAGACTTTTCAGCTCAATTTGATCTCTTAGCGTTTCTACTTTTTGTCACCTCATAAAAGCTCATGTACATGGGTGTTTGTGTCAATGTAAGCTTCTTTCCACCGAATGCAGAAGCAGATTGAAGAAATTCCTTAAACAACTGAAAAGCAGATCAAAGCAACTCAAACACAAATCAAAGCTACTTTGAAGTACCTAAAAGCATACTTTTTTTTTTACTAACCTCTGGGTCTAAGGGCCCACTAACACTAGCTCCATTGTAAATGGTCCATTTTAGCTTGTGGGCCTGTGTCCATTTATTAAAATTTCACAAAGTGACATTTTATTTGTTTCTGTGCTCTGCAGATGAGCTGCAGTGCGGAGATGTAGGAGAGCTTCATGCTGCATTTTTATCCACATCTCTGCTTTGGCACATATAAAACAATTGTTTACTATGTTCCCCCCCTGGGGACCTGAGCTGCCCAAGTGCAGAAAAGGACAGCTCACCGCCAGGGGCGGACTGACCATTCGAGCACTCGGGCACTGCCCGAGGGCCCGGGGTGAGTAGGGGGCCCCATGAATGCCCCTGGTACCTTTTTTATAGGCTTTTGTGAGCGTGGGCAAGGACACAGGGGCCCCATGATCCCCTATTGCCCGGGGGCCCCATGAGTTGTCAGTCCGCCCCTGCTCACCGCGCATAGTTTGAACAAGCACTGCCCGTGTATATAAATTCATAATGTCAGTCAACATTTTAGAACACTACTAATTAAAATGCCCAGCTTTCCACAATGGAATCTGCATATGGCGGTCATGGTACCATGTCTACAAAAAAAACCTCTGAATTAAGCAAATATTGTCTACATACAAGAGCCATGTTTATTCTTACTTGAATGTGCTTTGTGTATGTATTCCAGATCTGTATACTAATGTGCAGAACCTTCTTGTAAAAAAGACTGGTCACTGCTGCTCTCTCTCCTTGTGCAGAGTGACTGGTCTTGTCTCCACATAACTAAAAAATGTTGCGCTCCCAATCTCCAACAACAACTGATAAATTAGTGACGTCAAATTGTATCCATAAGAATAAAACAATATACCATAAATAAATAAATGTCAAATTAAATATGATGTGAATCAAATGAAAATCAAAAAATAAAAATCAGTCCCATTATTCAAATAATAGTCCAAAAAAATATTTGTGATGACGTGATCCAAACACACCAATTGTGACTTTTCGTGAATCCTTAAATCATTAAAGATGTGCACTCACCTCCTTACAAGCCTAACAGATAGGATTAATACACTTTTTGTTCACATACATGGAACCTGCTAGAATTTGCTGCAGCATGAAATGGATGTTGGATACCTCCTATGTACTCCACAGTGCTGCTCTCCTTATACACTCATTATCCTTGCAGGGATCACTCCCTCCTTCAGCTGCTCAGGATCACCTGCCCACTCCTCTTTAGATGTTCCTCAGTGTCATGAAGTAAAAAAGAAATGTGGACATAATGCTTTATCCTTATAAGACTTTGCTTTTATTTAAATGTTCAGTATATGCACTCACATGGAATATAATTAAAAAGCGCTTTGGTATTAAAAGATCCTTTGCCTGTGTGTGCCGCACAGTGCGTATACTCGCCGTTTGCTCTCTGGTGCCGAGTGACGTCGTAGCCCCACCCCTACGCGTTACGCCATAGGTCACGTGGCTTCATCAGGGGGTTGTAATTCTTCATGACACTGAGGAACATCTAAAGAGGAGTGAGCAGGTGATCCTGAGCAGCTGAAGGAGGGAGTGATCCCTGCAAGGATAACGAGTGTATAAGGAGAGCAGCATTGTGGAGTACATAGGAGGTATCCAACATCCATTCCATGCTGCAGCAAATTCTAGCAGGTTCCATGTATGTGAACAAAAAGTGTATTAAGCCTATCTGTTAGGCTTGTAAGGAGGTGAGCGTCTTTAATCTTTAATGATTTAAGGATTCACGAAAAGTCACAATTGGTGTGTTTGGATCACGTCATCACAAATTTGTTTTGGACTATTATTTGAATAATGGGACTGATTTTTATTTTTTTATTTGATTCACATCATATTTAATTTGACATTTATTTATTTATGGTATATTGTTTGATTTTTATGGATACAATTTCAAGTCACTAATTTATCAGTTGTTGTTGGAGATTGGGAGCGCAACATTTTTTAGTTATATGGTTTGTTAACACAGTTTGAGTATGTGATTAATGTTAGCGATCCAGAGGAATTATTTTAGTGGCTTGCAAGTTACACACACGTATTTTTTTCGCCTTGTCTCCACCCCTCCTGTAGTTTTCTACAGGCAGCTTGTAGTGGGTGGAGCTTTCTGGGCCCCTCCCACAGCTCTGTTTTCTGCCCAGGCTATGTACAGCACAGTGATATATCACTGCTACTTTTGCAAGGTGGTATATGGGTTTGCCAAGGCATTTGGTGCACACAAAGTGGATTAATATATTTCTGACTATTGAGGAATATATTTAAGTGAAGCGTAATGTGCCTGGAGTTCAACTTTTGACTTTTAGGAGGCGAGTCTTAAAGCTCCAAAAAGGCAGCTAAATTCACATTTAAAATACACATAAATTAACTGTTTTAGCTGCCAAAGAATGTATAATGGGGTTCAGCCAGCTTTGTGATTTAGAACCCCCTGCCAGGTGGTATTGTCAGAACCTTGACCTCAACTGCAGCAGCACAACTTGGTTAAGATTACTGGTAGAAAGCACACCCCCATGACTGTGGAATGGACAAATATGCAGCAGCACATTGTTGATCCATCATCACTATGCCCAAAATCAACATGCCCAGAGCACAATCAAAAATCTTTGTGCTTATTCCTGTTCAGTCACAAGCAACGTATTAGCCATAGAATTAACAGAACAGCTAGAGAACTAGCATTTTCTGCAGCAGAGGCCTGATTTTGCTCTTCTCTCATCGCAGATTTCCAAAATACACAATAATTAAACCAGGGTAGCATACCTTTCCTACCCATTTGTTTCAAACCTGCAGCTGTACCAAAAATAAGAAATGGAGCTTGTGAGATTTCAGATTGGACTGTGCATGTGAGATTCATGCTGACCTGATGTCATGTTAGAGATCTGGCCTGCTGTGCAGCTTGTGAATTATAATCCCAAAGACAAAAGGTCTCTTGTCTGCACATGAACTGAGATTTACAGTAGTAGTAAGAGCCAGCAAAAAGCATTTGGGGAGGGTATTATCTTGCTCTAATATATGGATGTGTCTTCCATATATAGATATATAAATCTGTAACATGGAAAGATCTGCTCATCTTTTTGGAAAATGGATGTTTGTTACTGAAATGTAATTCTTTATAATAAATATAAACATAGTACACGTTATAATGCAGAGATAACACATTTATCTTTATTTAGCCTTTTTATACTAGAGAAGGAAGAATTCAAATATAGATGACTTTAGAGTAGGCCCAGTGGATGTGATCAAACATTTTGAAGTCAAACTACTGTGTGGTTTTCTGTATATATATATATATATATATATATATATATATATATATACACACACACACACTATATAGTATATATTCTTTTTGACCCTAAGGCTGGCCACACACGTGTAGATTTTCATTTGTGAATATTTGTAAGAAAAGTCATACAAAAATTCTTTGCACATACGCTGAAAGGACAAATGTTGTTCGAAAATTGTCTTTTGCTTTTAATATTCGGTTTTAAAATAAATGTAATTTCTGAATGATAACCACATATATTGGACGAAAATTTGTTTGCTCGAGAAATTTTTTTCTTCCTGCCCTTTCAAATTTTCATGTCACTGCTGTCGAAAACAAACATCGATTTGACCCCACTAATGATTAGAAAATCAAACAAATGAAAATACTTGAACGAAAATCTACATCTGTATGGCCAGCTTAACTCTCTAGAAATATAATATCACTTATGATTTAGGCTGGCCATACACTATTCAATTTCTACCCATATTAGATTTACCTTCAACTATGTAGTACAAGGACCTGCCTAATTGGATACAGTTGAAAGTGTTGTTTAAGTTTGACCTCATATTATATGGTTTTTGGTAAATCTAAAGCAAAATTCTCAAGAAAATTGTATAATGTATGGCCAGCCTAAGCACAGGTTGTTTGGGATATATTACCCATTTGAGCCATAGTTTTAGTAGATGAACGGGGATGAGTGTGTTAGGTTTTTAGAGAGAGACTAACAATAAACTAGCATAATGGCTGAACATGTATATCATACACATGGTACTCTATCAGTCCATTTTTCCACTAATCCCAGACATGCCATATAACAAAGACAAGCAGCTCTGCAGCCCATCACGTGCTGTGCAGACAATGACTGTGGTTAGAACAGAAAAGACTCCATCAGTAACATATGCTGCTTATTGACTGCACCCTGTGACAGCACAGTTATCAGTCTTGCCGGCTCGGTAATTACCTTTCCCATTTCTAGTCTCTCAGTTCAAGCTCATTAAAATTACATTGCCATTTGATCAAAAGGGATTCCCAGCTCAATAATCTAAACTAGTTATAATAATGTGTTAAGGTGGCCACAGACAAGCAGATGTCACACCAAGAGGCACAAATTGTCTACTGTTGGGGTCTGCCATGCTTGGTATTAGCCAATGTGCTGAAATCTAGGTATCCTCTTCTCATAAAAAAGGGAAAAATCCGCAGTTTGCTGCCAAAAGATTTTCCATCATGTTGAAAAATATAATTATGTGATAATGATAGCTTCTGATGATTTTCATCACGCCTAGTTTTTGGATGCTCAGAAAGGTTTATAGTCTGGTGTATGGCCACATTTAATATTGCCATGCCAAACAAGCAGTTTATGAGAATTTTTGCTCCCTTTTAATTCATATTAATAACTGTTTTTTATTGTGAAGCATGCAGGTCAATCTGGGGTGCACAGAGGTCCCCAGGAAGAGAGCTTGTTTCTGGAGAACAAAGAAAGGTTGTGTCATGGAGAAGATCGTCACTTCATCATGGAGAAGATGAAAATCCCATCACTGATGCAGCACACAGATTTACCACTGCACTCCTCCCTGTCTAAATATCAGAGCTACATGATTAACCAGAGAAGCAGAGAACTGGGACCGCAGTATTAGTGACAACGGGACCCTATCTCTTACCGCAGAATGACTCACAGAGCTCCACTTCCTGTAGACGGAATTAAACAAAATATGCAATTCCTTATTTATGTAGTCTGTGCTGATCAGCATCTTTCACTGTGGGAAAGATTTACTAAAACTGGAGCGCTCAGAATCTGGTGCAGCTGTACATGGTAGCCAATCAGCTCATATTTTCAGCGTGTTCAATTAACTACTCCAGCGCATTTACCCCCCCTTCCTGACCAGACCATTTTTTGTGATACAACGCATTACTTTAACTGACAATTGCGCGATCATGCAACACTGTATCCAAACTAAATTTACATCCTTTTTTTCCCCACAAATAGAGCTTTCATGTGGTGGTATTTGATCATCTGTGCATTTTTTATTTTTTTGCACTATAAACAAAAAAACGTAGTTTTGAGAAAAAAACCCCAATTATTTTTTACTTTTTGCTATTGCTAACATGTCCAGTAAAAAAATGTAAAAAATCAAATTTTGTGATAAACTGTACTAATGGCACTGGGCAGGAAGGGGTCAACACTGGGGCTATCAAAGCGTTAACTATGTGCTGTTTCACTATGTTGACTGTGTGTGCTTCACCGTAAGCACACTGCTTTGTATGGCTCTGCTATGCACAGCCATACAAAGCAGTGTGCAGGAGCTGACAGGGGAGAGATCTGTGTTGTTTATACACAGGTCTCTCTACCGTAAGAGATACTCGATGATTACCGGGTGGCGGCAAGAAATCACCGTATATATACATGATTTTGTGGTTCCGGGTAGGGGGTGGGCGCTCCGTCATTCGCCGCCTTGGCTGTCAATCACCGGATCCCAGCTGATGATTTCTCGCCGCCACCCGGTGATTGACAGCGGAGGCTGCGAATGGATGCGCACCTGCCCCCTACCTGGAGCTGCAAAATCACATATATACACGTGATTTTGCACACCCGTGCCACCCTGTAGCACCTTTCTGCTATAGGGAGCCATGGAACTGGTTAAGCTTTATCAGTAAAACCTGGAAGCTGATTGGTTTTTATGCAGAGCTACATCAGATTTTGCACTCTCCAGTTTTAGTAAATCAACCCCTGTGTGTCTTCTGGGGTTGTTTGACAGTTCCACTCATCTAATATATCTTGCACTATACTACAGCACCCAACACATATCTCTGGGGAACAATAGCTATTTCTTAGAAAAATTCAGCAAAGTATTGTCTGGAGACATTGAAAAGCCCAATTCCAACCAAAACATTTTTTTTTTATAAAGGAAGGGACAAGTTTGAGCCCTTTAGAGACATATTTTTATTAAAATGAAAGAGTTAGAACTTCAGACAAAGGTTTTATTGCTGTCTATGCTTTCCTTTCCCGATATTATCAACATCGCCTTTATTTCTTGTACAGACATCACAGGGATAGGAAGTAAAGGAAAATCTCCCCTATGGGGCCCAACAGACATGGTAACATGAAAGAAAAGTAAAATCTTTCCCAGTAAATCCAAAAATGTTTTGTTTGTTGTTTATTTAGGTTCCAAAGAATAACTTCACTTTTGATTAAAAATAATCCTTCCTAGGTCAGTTATGTAAACTCCAGTGATTTTTATCAAATTTCCGTGCAGAATATTCCATGTGTTTGCTATGTAGATAAGTAGAATGGCTGCATGCTGTGATCATATGATCAGCCCCATTGTTGTATCAAGACAAAAAGTGCTAGGAAAAGCCATGAGCCAATCACACAAGCAGGAAATGATACTTCTGGATGTTGCCTTAACTACAGAGAAGGAAACATATGACAGTTTTTCCAGCTCTAGAAAATCAAGCCAGTTGCAGATTGCAACAGAATGATGTGTTTTAATACCTTTAAGGTGGAACTCCAGCAATTAAAATTCTTTGATTGGACAAGGTAGATCTCATCATCCACCTCTCCTCTCAGAACCTGGTGCAGATGTGTATAGTAACCAATCAGCTTCTAACTTCAGCTTATTCAGTTAAAGCGGAGTTCCAGATGAAAAAAAATGAATAATTAAAAGTCAGCAGCTACAAAAACTTGTAGCTGCTGACTTTTATTGTACAGACACTTACCTGTCCCTCGGTCCAGTGGTGTACTCACTACGGCTGGTTTCAGCAGCTGCCTTCTCTCCCTGGTGCCGGCATCTTCAGTGTGGGCACCCGGCTGTGATAGCTTGGGGCTTCACAGCCGGGTGCCCACTGAGCATGAGTGAGAAGCACTGCGCTTTGTGAATGGCCCCGTAGTCTTCTGGGACCTGTCATGTGTCCCAGAAGACTACGGGGAGAGAGGGGGGCAGGATTGCACCTGTCAAATTCGGGTACTCGCTCCCCCCCCCCATTCTGCAAGGGTGCCAATCCTTAATGGGGAGCGGGGGACAGAGGCTTAAAGCTGAACTTCCCCTTTTGGGTGGAGCTCTGCTTTAAGCTTTGACAGTAAAACCTGGAAACTAATTGGTTACTATGCACAGCTGCAGCAGTTTCTACGTGCACCAGTTTTAGTAACCCCCGGTTCACATACAGTCATGGCCGAAATTGTTGGCACCCTTGATATTTCTCCAGGAAATCATGTATTTCTCACGAAACGTATTGCATTAACACATGTTTTGCTATACACATGTTTATTCCCTTTGTGTGTATTGGGACAAAACAAAAAAAGGGAGGAAAGAAAGCAAATTCGACATAATGTCACACAAACCTCCAAAAATGGGCTGGACAAAAGTATTGGCACCCTTTCACAACTGCGGATAAATAAGAATGTTACAAGCATGTGATGCTCCTGTAAACTCACCTGGGGCAAGTAACAGGTGTGGGCAATATAGAAATCACACCTGAAAGCAGATAAAAAGGAGAGACGTTCACTTAACCTTTGCATTGTGTGTCTGTCTGTGCCACACTAAGCATGGACAACAGAAAGAGGAGACGAGAACTGTCTGAGGACCTGAGAACCAAAATTGTGGCAAAATATCAACAATCTCAAGGTTACAAGTCCATCTCCAGAGAACTAGATTTGCCTTTGTCCACAGTGCGCAACATTATCAAGAAGTTTGCAACCCATGGCACTGTAGCTAATCTCCCTGGTCGTGGACGGATGAGGAAAATTGATGAAAGATTGCAACGCAGAATAGTCCGGATGGTGGATAAGCAGCCCCAAACATGTTCCAAAGACATTCAAGCTGTCCTGCAGGCTCAGGGAGCATCAGTGTCAGCGCGAACTATCCGTCGACATTTAAATGAAATGAAACGCTATGGCAGGAGACCCAGGAGGACCCCACTGCTGACACAGAGACATAAAAAAGCAAGACTACAGTTTGCCAAAATGTACTTGAGTAAGCCAAAAGCCTTCTGGGAAAACGTCTTGTGGACAGATGAGACCAAGATAGAGCTTTTCGGTAAAGCACATCATTCTACTGTTTACCGAAAACGGAATGAGGCCTACAAAGAACAAAACACAGTACCTACGGTAAAATATGGTGGAGGTTCAATGATGTTTTGGGGTTGTTTTGCTGCCTCTGGCACTGGGTGCCTTGACTGTGTGCAAGGCATCATGAAATCTGAGGATTACCAAAGGATTTTGGGTCGCACTGTAGGGCCCAGTGTCAGAAAGCTGGGTTTGCGTCCAAGATCCTGGGTCTTCCAGCAGGACAATGACCCCAAACATACGTCAAAAAGCACTCAGAAATGGATGGCAAAGAAGCGCTGGAGAGTTCTGAAGTGGCCAGCAATGAGCCCAGATCTAAATCCCATTGAACACCTGTGGAGAGATCTTAAAATTGCTGTTGGGAAAAGGTGTCCTTCCAATAAGAGAGACCTGGAGCTGTTTGCAAAGGAAGAGTGGTCCAAAATTCCGGGTGAGAGGTGTCAGAAGCTTATTGATGGTTATAGGAAGCGACTGATTTCAGTTATGTTTTCCAAAGGGTGTGCAACCAAATATTAAGTTAAGGGTGCCAATACTTTTGTCCAGCCCATTTTTGGGGTTTTGTGTGACATTATGTCATATTTGCTTTTCTGCCTCTGTTTTATATTTGTTCCAATACATACAAAGGGAATAAACATGTGTATAGCAAAACATGTGTTAATGCAATACCTTTTTTGTGTGAAATACTTGATTTTCAGGAAAAATATCAAGGGTGCCAACAATTTCGGCCATGACTGTATATGCGGGCGTGTGGGCTGCGTTTTGCACGGGCACGAGAGTCCAGTCATTTGAATGGACTCCCGTGCCCCGTGAAACGCAGGGAAGAAGTCCCAGCACTTCTTTAGAAAACGCAGCCCGCACAGGAACCTCGGTTCCCAATACGGTTGCGTTTTCCAGTGCGGGCGGCGTGCCGTTAGAACTAATGGCACCCGCCAGCGGGTCCGCATTTCTCTGTGGTGCAGCTGCATGGATTTTTGTGTGGATCCGCAGCAGCACCACCCGCACAGATGTGAACCTAGGGTTAACCTCCCCCTTGTATTTTTGAGGACAAAAACAGGGAGTTCTTTGAGTAGTGGGGTTGCTGAGCAGGTGATCCTCTGTGTTCAATGTGCAGAGGGAAAGCAGCTGGAGCAGCAGCCTGAAAGCATTGCTTTCACTGAATATTGCACAGACTACTGCGATGATTATGAGATATGAGATATGGACACTCACATTGAGCCAAGTTGAACCAATGTAAATTTTCAGAAATGTCTGCAGCAAACTGCTAGATTAATGTCAGATAAAGTAACTTACCTGCCAAAGGATTTTGTATTTCTGTCTATCCGATTCTGTGATTTACACAGCGCTATCAGCCTGGGTTCACACTGATGCGGTGCAGAATTCTCAGCGGTTTCTGTGCAAATTCCACACCACATCACAATCGCACCCCGTTCATGCGAACCGCTGCGGGTGTGTATGTTAAGTTAACCACACCCCGAAACTGGTCCGCAAAGCGCAGTGTGATGTGCAGAGTCGGATCGCATGAGTGTGAATACCCATGTGATCCGATTCTAGCATGTGCGAATCACATGCAATAAGCCACACCACACAAGTGTGAACCCAGGCTCACAAAGCATAGCCGTGTCTGGTAGAGCAGGAAACCTGGTTGTTCTTGGCTATAGTTAAGTAACAGTTCTTACTAGTCTTGTCCATACCCCTGACTGTGACTGTACAGCAAAAAGAGTAGCAGCTATTTGTGCTGTTTCTGCTTCTCTTAGTCTGAGCTCTGCTGCTTAAAGGAGAACTTCACCTTTTAGGCAAAAATAACAAATGCACATTTTTTTGCAGGTAACAAAATGTGTATTTATTATTTTTGTCTATTGGAGCCTGGAAGGCATTGCACCAGTGATCAGTAGATTGCTGATGCCATGCAGGTCTCCTGCAGACCTGTCAGAATATCTGCTTGTCGTACAGTGCCGTGGTAGTTCATTGAAAACTACAAGTCTTCCTCTTCTTTCCTCTTTCTCATCTCTATTTTTCCTTCTGTTTTAGGTTAACATCCACACCATGGGAGTGACAGCTTGCCATGGACAAGTACGCAAACGGCACTTGTCATTAAATTCATTTAGATCGCTTCTCTAACGCGCCTCGCTGACTGTCGCTTGTGCTGCTGTGCTCTGCACCTTTGTGGAGACTAATTTAGCTAAGTTCCTGTAGAGTGAGTGCAGGATAGCTGGCGCTTTACACCATGGTGTGAATGAGATTTTCTCCTCTACGTTCTCTCTTCTTTTTGCCTCTCTTCTTTTTTTGGTTTCCTTCTATTTCTTCTTGATGATCTTTCTTTTCTACAATGTATTTGAATGCCTTACTTCAACAATACCTTATTGGCTTTAGGGCCGAGCAGATACTGTAACTCCATGTAGTTGTCTTTTTCTACTGTTAGGGCTTGATGCCCTCTGGATCCACCTCTAATATAGTATTTAAGTTGTTACTGGTCTTTAAGTTTGATTTCTATGTGCACCAGAACATCACTTCCATACCTTGGTCAAGTCTCCTTTGACCTTCACCTGCCCATTGCTATTTCTCTTATTTTGTCATGATTTGATGCTGTACTTTGTACTATATTGTATACATCTTTCTGGTATCTCAGTTACATGGCTCTGTATGTATATACCATTTGTTAATAAAACCTTTGTAAAAGAAAACTACAAACCAAGAGCCACTAAGGCTGTCGGAACTTGCAGTTCATTCATTTACAGAAGTCCGTGAATGAATGACGCAGCCGTGTGGGAGGAGCCCAACACGGCCACGCTGTTTTTAAATTTCACAGATTGTACAGGCAGACTTCTCCCCATACTATCTGTCGGGGGGCAGCAACTGCGGCTTTGGGAACATGTTATATGTTCCCAAAGGTGAATTTATCCTTTGAAGATTGCAAGAGACTTACTGTATTTTTTGCTCCATAAGACGCACTTTTTTCTCCCCAAAAAATGGGGGAAAATGTCTGTGCGTCTTATGGAGCGAATAAGGAGTGGCCAGCCTGGTATTCCCGCCACCACCATGTTAGACTACTGGGCCAGCCGCTCAGCTCTACTGTGCAGAAGAACCCGCTCCTCAGTCCTAACTGTTCCTCGGTCCAGCGGTGTCCTGCTTTCATCGGCTGTCTTCTCTCCCTTGCACCAGTATTTTCAGTGTGAAGCCGCAAGCTGTCACAGCCAGGTGCCCACTGCGCATGCGCAAGAAGCGCTGTGCTTTGTGAATGCCCTGTAGTCTTCTGGTACCTGTCACATGTCCCACAAGACTATGGGGAGGGAGGACAACTCTGCAGATGTGGGAGCGGGTACCTGTCAAATTTGGGTACCCGCCCCCCACTCCCTAAATGTCTGCAGTCTCTGGTCATCTCCTGTAGTATATCCACAGTCTCTGGTCATCTCCTGTACTATGTCCTCAGTCTCTGGTCATCTCCTGTACTATGTACGCAATCTCTGGTCATCTCCTGTACTGTGTCCGCAGTCTCAGGTCATCTCCTGTAGTATGTCCGCAGTCTCTGGTCATCTCCTGTACTATGTCCGCAGTCTCTGGTCATCCCCTGTACTATGTCCGCAGTCTCTGGTCATCTCCTGTACTGTGTCCGCAGTCTCTGGTCATCTCCTGTACTGTGTCCGCAGTCTCTGGTCATCTCCTGTTGTGTGTCTGCAGTCTCTGGTCATCTCCTGTAGTTTGTCCGCAGTCTATGGTCATCTCCTGTACTATGTCCGCAGTCTCTGGTCATCTCCTGTACTGTGTCCGCAGTCTCTGGTCATCTCCTGTAGTATATCCACTGTCTCTGGTCATCTGTAGTATGTCTGCAGTCTCTGGTCATTTCCTGTACTATGTCCGCAGTCTCTGGCCATCTCCTGTACTATGTCTTCAGTCTCTGGTCATCTCCTGTACTATGTCCGCAGTCTCTGGTAATTTACTGTACTATGTCTGCAGTCCATTGGTTCAGAATATTTTTTTCTTGTTTTCCTCCTCTAAAATCTAGGTGCATCTTATGGTCAGGTGCGTCTTATGGAGCGAAAAATACAGTATATAAGGTAAAATGTAGGTATATATACAACAAAACTTCTTGCGCAATCAAAAACTAACCATATGTGCTATCTTATATATCTATATCCCAGCTGCCGCCTGCATTATCAAGTGTTCCACACATCTCCAAACGTAAAGAATACAATCATATAATGCAGCGCTGCCCTAAATCTCAAAAATGATATCACTGTTAACATGAACAGCAATCAACAGAAATTCTCCTATGTGCTGAAAAATCGTTGTACTACATTAATAAACCATCAACCTACTTACAAAAAAAAAAAACATAACATAAATATAACATATATGTTATCACTGTGCGTAAAACTGATAATGAAGTCCAATTAAAAATAATCATAGTCCTCTTTACGAGCACATGGTGTGGAAGGTGGAAGGATACGCGAAAGGTCAAATTTGGGTACTTACACTTATTGCCTAATAAATTAAATTCTGTATTAATAATTACAGAGCTGGGTTAGTTTGCATCCTAATTATGTGCCTGAAACTCAGCATTAAACAAAAACAACCTATGTAACATGTATTATGTTTTAATAAAAGACAGGTTTCCTTTAGTAGTAAGGGGTTCCACCAACCTTAGTGGACTGCCAAGTATAATGACTAACCCTAGGTTCACACCTAAGCATTTTCCGCAGCGTTTTGTGTTTTGCAGAGATGCACTACAGTCCATTTAACATGATTTCCTATGGGACAGGTTCACATCTCCGCGTTTTCACCCGGTACATTTTTTGGAAAGGGTCAGGGACTTTTTTAAACACAAAAAATTGCATTTTTGGTTCTATAGATTTCAATGGACATGCTGCAGAAAAGCATGTAGTGCGTTTCTTGCTGCGTTTTGTATGCATTTTTGATGCATTTTACATTTTAAATCTGCCTAGCAACAAGAAATAAAATAAATAGATAAAAAAAGAAAAACCCACAAAGCGCTTGAAAAACACAGAAAAAACACATGTGCAAAAACACAAAACGCACCACAAAATGCAATGCACAAATGGATCAAATGCAAACTGCATAGGTGTGAACCTACCCTTTAGGCTAGAATGCATGCATCTGCTGGAGTTGAAACCTGGGCACTACCCACCAGTGGGTAGAAAGAACAGTTACTTATTGTAGAAAAATGTAGAAAAAACTTTCACAGACTGAGAATCCACAGATCTTACATACAGATCTGCTGTGGTTCTATCTACACATACCAATGATGAAACCACAGACACCGGGCACAAAGTGTCTTGTATACCATGCGGTAATGCTGAGGAGGTAGGATGATGACACCATACAAAACTGATTTATAAGAAATACTATTTTTTATCTTGGTTATTATAAAGACCATCATTGCAAATTCTGTTCTGTAGAATTAAACAGCACAATACTTTTCAGGCTTCAATGATGGATTTGTGCATTTTTCATGTTTCATTTTACTAGGTGCAATGATCATTCTTTTTATTCTTCCTCCGCAAAAAAAATATTTTACCTGGAAATAAAAAGCTTTACACTTTCCCGTTTTGTAATTTGAACATAAATAGATTCCTCATATTTCTCACTGCAATTGAACAGTTTGGTAACAATGATTTTAAAAAGAAAACATCAGTTTTTCTAATTTGTTTTGGAAACATTTAATATATTTTTTTTATTGAGGGTAGAACCTATGAATCAGTTGTTGATGTGCTTACTACATCATAGCTGGAAGGAAATTATTATGAATAAAATTTCTCAGCAACCACAAACGCTCAGAGACATTATTAATTTTAGTTTACTGGCAAAGCGTGCTCATTCTTTGAATGGCAATACTGTTGTTTAAAGCAGTATTAAACCAAAAAGCAAGCATTTATTATATTACAGCTTACTAATATTTAGATGTGATGGCTGCATTCATTTTCTTTTTTTAAGGTTTCTTTCTTTTATTTCCATCTGGCGATCCAGCCAGTAAATTTGTTTTCAAAAGAGCAAGTTTTCTTTCAGTTACGGGGATGAGACAACCAATTTACCACTGACAGAGGTGCTGACTAGGGCTTTTTTTTTCTCAGAGACTAGGTGCAGGTACTCCTCACTTCTGAATCACCCCTGGTCTCCACTCCCTACCACCCTCCGAGAACCATCCCTTGGCTCAACCCCCTACCCACCCCCCAATACCACAGCTTTTAAAGAATACAGGATCAAGTACAGTTGCAAGAAAAAGTATGTGAACCCCTTGGGATTACGTGGAGTTTTGCATGAATTGGGCATAAAATGTGCTCTGAACGTCATCTAAGTCACAACAATAGAAGAACACAGTCTGCTGAACATAATACTACACAAACATTAGATGTTGCCATGATTTAATTGCACATAACATGTAAACATTCACAGTGCAGGGAGAAAGAAGTATGTGAACCTTTGGACTTAATAACTGGTTGGCCCTCCTTTGGCAGCAATAACCTCAACCAAACGTTTCCTGTAGTTGCAGATCAGACCTGCACAACGATCTGGAGTAATTTTGGACCAATCCTCTTCACAAAACTATTTCAGTGTAGCAATATTCTTGGGATGTCTGGTGTGAATCGCTCTCTTAAGGTAATGCCACAGCATTTCAATTGGGTTGAGGTCAGGGCTCTGACTGGGCCACTCCAGAAGGCGTATTCTGTGCTGTTGCAGCCATTGTTTTGTTGAATTACTTGTATGCTTTGGGTCATTGTCCTGTTGCATCACCCATCCTCTGCGGAGCTTCAGTTGGCGGACAGATGGTCGTACGTTTTCCTGCAAAATGTCTTGATAAACTCTGGAATTCATTTTCCCATCAATGACAACAATCCGTCCAGGCCCTGAGGCAGCAAAGCAGCCCCAAACCATGATGCTCCCTCCGCCATGTTTTACAGTGGGGATGAGGTTTTGATGTTGGTGTGCTGTGCCTTTTTTTCTCCACACATAGTGTTGTGTGTTCTTCCCAAACAACTCAATCTTGGTTTCATCTGTCCACAGTATATTTTGCCAGTAGTGCTGTGGAACATCCAGGTGCTCTTTTGCAAACTTCAAACGTGCTGCAATATTCTTTTTGGACAGCAATGGCTTCCTCCGTGGTGTCCTCCCATGTACTCCATTCTTGTTTAATGTTTTCCTTATTGTAGATGTGTCAACAAAAATGTTAGCATGTGCCAGAGATTTCTGTAGGTCTTTAGCTGACACTCTGGGATTCTTCTTTACCTCATGCAGCATTCTGCGCTGTGCTCTTGCAGTCATTTTTACAGGATGACCACGCCTAGGGAGAGTAGCAACAGTGCTAAACTTTCTCCATTTGTAGACAGTCTGTCTTACCGTGGACACATGAACATCAAGGATTTTGGGGATACTTTTGTAACCCTTTCCAGCTTCATGCAAGTCAACAATTCTTGATTGTAGGTCTTCTGAGAGCTCTCTTCTGCGAGGCATGGTTCACATCAGACAGTGCTTCTTGAAACCAGAAAACCCAAAACAGGTGTGTGTTTTTTAAGGGCAGGACAGCTGTCAGCAACACATCCAATATCATCACACTGATTGGAGTCAAGGTTGGCTCACTCCTGGCTCCAATTAGTTCTGGGAGAAGTCATTAAGCTAGGGCCTCACATACTTTTTCCTCCCTGCACTGTGAATGTTTACATGTTATGTGCAATTAAACCATGGCAACATCTAATGTTTGTGTAGTATTATGTTCAGCAGACTGTGTTCTTCTATTGTTGTGACTTAGATGACGTTCAGAGCACATTTTATGCCCAATTCATGCAAAACTCCACGTAATCCCAAGGGGTTCACATACTTTTTCTTGCAACTGTATAATTTTGTGGTGCTAAGCAAATTGTATGGAATTTGTTAATGATAACAAGAATGGTATTACAAATAGATCCCCTGCACCCAGGAACAATAGGCACCCCCCAGCATCAAGAGACACTTTGCAACACAAATATCTCCCCCCCAGCAACAAAAAAACCCTTTCAGCAGCCAGCATCAATAGTCCCTCCAGCAGCCAGCAACAATAAGCGCATCCCTCAGCAGTAGATCACTTCCAGGAACAATTGCAGTGCCCCCAGCAACAATAGACCCCCCCCCCAAGCAGCCAGCATCAATAAACCTTCCATCATACCCCAGCGCCCCTTGCCCTTACATACATTGAGTTTGTTCCCTTGTGTTCTTGCTGAATATTCCCAGTGCTTACAACAATCAGTTTTTTATTTATGTAAAATCTTTATCCCAAAAGGAAAAAATAGTTTGCTGTAATAGAATATAAAACATTAGCTGGAGTTTGGCTTTAGTTTGTTGGTATATCTAAATCTGCTATTCCACCTAACACTCCCCTCCCCCATACTGACAATGCTGCTGTGCTGTCCAAAGATGCCTCCTGTCGTGCGTGCTACTGGCCAGATCACAAGGTGAAAACAGAGGGTAAAAGCCTAAAAACAGAAAATTAAGGCAGTCATCACATTTAATGATTGGTAAGCTGCAATGCAGTATATTACATTTTTGGTTTTGGGTTTAATATCACTTTAAGGTATTATACAGTTGACTTACTTAGTGTTAGATTATTGTGAAATGTAAATATTCTTTTTAATTGTGTTTTAAAATTTTTAAGGCTTTGAGCTGTGCATTGTGGTCCCAGATGCTTCACAAACATGGATGATGCTTGCACATGACAAAAAACTATTTAACATGGCCATCTAGAGAACAATTTGTGGGCTCTGGTAATACGGCAACATTTGCACATGGATCATGAATGACTGTACGCTGTAATTGTTACATAGTCACCACCCATAATTTCAAAGACCTTCAGGCATAATACACTGCATTCCTCTGTACACAACTTCCTGGTGAACTTTTTTCTCTTCTGCATTTTTCCCACTCAGCAGTCCAGTGTAACCAGATACGTGCCTCCACCCTTGGATTAGCAGCACGCTATACACTGTCCAGATTTTAGACTCAGTGATGTGGTGTCCCTGGAACAGTCACTCCCAGTTATACCCCTGTTTTCCCCTTCCATCCCTAACTCAGGAGTGCCCCCTGCAAACAGAAGTCCCTGACTTAGCATTGAGATTTTCTGTCTCATAATTATATTATCTTTGGAAGTATCACTGTCCCATACCAGGCTTGGCAGCAGAGTGCCTCTGGAAATATCACAATATAAAGTGTTACAATACCTAGGACCCTGCATTCAATATATCTGGTCTCCCACAGTGCATAGAACATGGAGATGCAATTATTTCAGTAAATATAAACTGCTAAATACCTTTTCTTGTCAGCAGTTAGAGCAGTCTTGTGACTTCTATCAGTGTCCAGCTGAGCACTGGTTAAGGCTTGTAGGAGGAGTTTTCATTCTCTCCTATGAGGCTGCATAACCCCTGTCCCTCTGTCTAGACAGCACTGATTGGTCCTGTGCTGATCATACTCTACCACGAAAAAAACACTCAATATACACAAAACTGAGCATGTGCAGTTGCCTCCAAGGTTCTGTTCTATCAGCAGATGGATTGGGGACAGCAGAAGAAAGGGAGGTTTAGAGAGGTTGGGATCAAACATCATTTTTAAACAATCTGGAGGATTAACCCCTTAGGTTCCACAGTGAGTATAACAAGCATGCTTTACTGTATATACAGACTGATTTTACTGTTGTGTAACACTTTAATTAATCTCTCAGCAGTGAGGTCTGGACACTGGTTCAGCAGTGCATTGTCCCTGTAAGAATCTTTCTCCCATCCTTGTTTGAGTCATAAAATGTATCTGTATATATCCCTCTTCCATCCTTGTCTTACAATTTGACCTAACTCCCTATCTCAACCATATATTCTCAGACATATTGTTTCTGTAAATATCCCTGTCACACCCATCTCCACCTTGTGTGGTCACGGTAATTATGCCTCCCCCATCTCTGCCGTAGCCATATATTGTTCCTGTGAATATCCTTCTCCCTTTACTGTCTCAAATAATACTCTTGTAAATATCCCTCTTCCATCACTGTCTCAGTCACTCATAGTGCCTAGAAATATCTCTCTCTCATCCCTGTCTCCCCCATCCATAGTGCCTGGAAATATCTCTCATCTCTGTCTCACCTGTCCATAGTGCCTGGAAATATCTCTCTCTTATCCCTGTCTCACCCATCCATAGTGCCTGGAAATATCTGTCTCATCCCTGTCTCACTCGTCCATAGTGCCTGGAAATATCTCTCTCTCATCCCTGTCTCACCCGTCCATAGTGCCTGGAAATATCTCTCTCTCATCCCTGTCTCACCCGTCCATAGTGCCTGGAAATATCTCTCTCAATGCTGTCTCAGCCATGTATTGTCCATGTAAATATCTCTCTCCTATCCCTGTCTCATTAGTACACAGTGCCTGAAAATATCTCTGACTCCATCCTGGCCAAGCTCTTCCAGAGCTACTCAATTATTTAATACTTTCTGGATTTCTGCTTTTCAGAAGAAAGGTTTATGAGCAAAGTAGTAATAGGGCAGCTCAGAGCAATGATGAAATGCAAAATGCAATAACCCACAGAAGTGAGCTGACCCCACTTGCTATTAGTTACTGCCTCTGTTGAAGGACATTTGTATTTCCCAAAAAAGAGGTAAAGTAAAATGAGGGGAACTCATGGTAAAATCTTGAAACTTCTGTTTCTCAAACCTGTTGGAGATATAAACATGAAAACAGGGCCATACTTCATATTTTTTGGTCCTGTCCACTCCCTCAAAACACGTGGGGGGCTATGTGAGACTGTGCACTAAACTTACAGGTGTAAATTTGAACAATAAACCCACCACTATAGTCCTCCATCTTAACGTATAACTAAAGGCAAAACCTTTTTTCGTTTTGGATAGAGTGGAGAGGGATTAGAACACCTTTAAGTTTTTGTTGCTGTTTGTGCCCCCCGTTAGGAAGATACATCCTCTCTATTTGACCGATTTAATCCTATTGAAAGTGACCCAAATTTTGGGTCGTCCCCAGAAAAGTAACAGAGGGGAAATCTTCCAATGGGGACACTAGCTCTGGTGACCTGGGGGTCCCCAAGGAATTCCTATAATTTGGAGGGATGTCCTTTCACTTCCTGGTTGGCTATAGGACAGGAAGTGAAGGGAAATCTCTGCAATGGGACACAGATGGTGAAAAAAAAATCTGACGGGTTATACCACTCCAAAATGGAAAATAAAAGTTTTGCCTATAGTTCTACTTTAACCCACTCTAAAGAAAATGTCACAAAAATTCCTTTCACATTCATCATCTAAATGCCATAAAAGCCTGCATTCCAGCAAAGGGAAAAGACACCTACCCATCCTCCATTACCCAGTGGATCTTGTCAGAGGATGGAAGGGGTTTTTCCTTTTATTCAGAAAACCTGGTTTTACTGGTACGCATTTCAATTTCAATTTATACCGAAATACAAAACTATTCTCATTTATTGATCTAGTAGATCAAGCCAGACAATAAGAGATCAGAAACTAGATGTTGGTGACCAGGTGACCTGATTCCCTTACTTTCTTTTTGTCCTTATCTTCTCTATACTACTTCAGCCCTTTCACATTTGGTGTATTTTGTAATGGCATCTAATATTACTTTGCATTTGGATTTGAATGTGATGTCCAAACTTAGCAAAAATTAAAAACAAAAATCCTGTAAAAAAGAGATTTTATACTTACCTTTCCCATGACCTGTGCCTTGGATCTTCACCGTTTTAAGAACTATACTGGATGAAAACTTCTCAGCATCCGATACACTTTTGGGAATGTTGGGTGGAATGTCTCCCACTATGCAATTATGGTTGCATAGGACACAGTAGTGACAGAGGTCGACATAGTTAAAGTGGAACACTACTACTGACACCCAGAGATTTTACCATAATGTGCAAAACGAGCACAACATAGTTACATACTGTACATAGTGACATAGTCTGGCTGAAGAAAGACAAAAGTCCATTCAGTTCAACCAACAATATAAAAAGTTATAATCCTACACCCACAGTTGATCCAGAGGAAGGCAAAAAACCCAGCAAAGCATGATCCAATTTGCTCCAGCAGGGGAAAAAATTCCTTCCTGACCCCCCGAGAGGCAATCGGATATTTCCTGGATCAACTTTACCTATAAATGTTAGTAACCAGTTATATTCTGTGTATCCAAGAAAGAATCCAGGCCTTTTTTAAAGAAATCTACTGAGCTGGCCAGAACCAACTCTTGAGGGAGTCGATTCCACATTCTCACAGCTCTTACTGTGAAGAAACCTTCACAATGAGTTCACTATGGGAACCACTGATGTATATATACATGTTGATCATGTCCCCCCTTGATCTCCTTTTCTCAAGAAAGAATAAATTCAGTTCCTCTAATCTTTCCTCATAGCTGAGCTCCTCCATGCCTCTTATCAGTTTGGTTGCCCTTATCTGCACTTTCTCCATTTCCCCAATGTTCTTTTTGTGAATTGGTGCCCAAAATTGAACTGCATATTTCAGATGAGGTCTTACTAATGATTTGTACAGGGGTAATATGATATCTCTCTCTCTGCAGTCTATACCTCTTTTAATACAAGAGAGGATTTTGCTTGCTTTATAAACTGCAGCTTGGCATTGCATGCCATTATTAAGCTTGTGATCTACCAGAACTCCCAGATTCTTCTCCACCATTGATTCCCCCAGTTGTACTCCCCCTAGTATGTATGATGCATGCATATTCTTAGCCCCCAAGTGCAGAATCTTATGTTTATCGACATTAAACCTCATTTGCCACATAGTTGCCCAATTAAACAGTGCATTGTGGTTGGCTTGTAAATTGGAGACATCCTATAAGGATGTTATTCCACTGCACAGCTTGGTGTCATCTGCAAAGACTGAAATGGTACTTTTAATCCCAGACCCTATATCGTTTATAAATATATTGAAAAAGAAAAAGTAAGGGTCCCAACACTGAACCTTGGGTTACACCACTGACAACCCTAGACCATTCAGAGTATGAATCATTAACCACTACTCCTTGAATACGATCTTTTAGCCAGTTTTCTATCCATTTACATACAGATTTTTCCAAGCCTGTAGACTTTACCTTACACATAAGCCGTGTGGGGGGAACTGTGTCAAACGCTTTTGCAAAATCCAAGTATACTACATCCACAGCCACCGCTCTATCCAAGGTTTTGCTCACCTCCTCATAAAAAGAAATCAGATTTGTTTGACAACTTCTGTCTGTTATGAATCCATGCTGTCTGTTGCTTAAAATATTTTTTTCCAGCAAGAACTCATCTATGTGGTCTTTTATTAAACTCTCCAGTATCTTCCCAACTATAGAAGTTAAACTAACAGGTCTATAATCACTTGGTAAAGATTTTGACCCCTTTTTAAACATAGGCACCACATTGGCCTTACGCCAATCCAGTGGTACTATGTCAGTCATTAGAGTCCCTAAAAATTAGAAACAATGGCTTTGAAATGACAGAGCTCAATTCTTTAAGGACCCGTGGGTGTATGCCATCCAGTTCAGGTGCTTTATTCACCTTTATTCTGTCTAAATATTTCTGGTCAGATTAATTGTGAGCCAATATGGATCATCTGGAGCTGTGTCAAGACCATGCCCATTTTGGACAAGAGCTCTCCCATGTATACACAGAGCTGAAGAAGGTTTTAAATAAATTTGCCTTTTCTTTGTCCCCAGTCACCCACTCTAGATTATTTTGTAAAGGGCCTACATGCTCGGACCGGACCTTTTCACTATTAATATATTTGAAGAATTGTTGGGGGTTTGTCCTACTATCTTTTGTAATCTTTTGTTTGTTTTAAATTTTTGCGGCCTTTATTTCCTTTTTGCATATTCTATTGTATTCTTTGTAATGTTTAAACGATGATAGCATTCCTTCATTTTTATAATTAATAAAAGTTCTTTTCTTATTATCTATAGCTTTTTTAACTTTGGCCGTAAGCCACATAGGTTTGATTTTTAGCCTTTTAAACTTGTTGTCCATTGGAATATATTTTGCAGTGTGTTCACATACAGTCTTTTTGAAGAACTCCCATTTCTGTCTTGTGTTCATCGATGCCAATATTCTCTCCCAGTCTAGGTCTTTGAGAGCAGCTCTCAGCCTTGGAAAATTAGCTCTCGTAGTTTTTATTTTTCCCGTATGTGCTTGCTGTTTACAGCTAACAATAAATGAAATCATGTTATGGTCACTGCTACCCATATGTTATTTTATATGGACATTCGTAATAAGCGCTCCATGGTTTGAGATTACCAGGTCTAGCAGAGCATCATTCCAAGTTGGGGCCTCTATGAACTATACCATAAAATTGCCCTGTAGTAGGTTTATACATTTTTGCCCTTTAACTGTTCCTACAGTACCATTACTCCAGTCAATTTCCGGGTAGTTAAAATCCCCCATTATTATCACTGTCCCAGCCCTTGCGATCTGTGCAAGGAGCCGAGTTTCCACCTCCTCATTAACATTGGGAGGCTTATAACAAACTCCAGTGATTACCTTTGCAGTACGCACCCCCATGTGCAGTTCCACCCATAATGCTTCAGCCTCATCACACTCTCCATCAACTAGATCCTCTTTCACACTTGTACATATTGCACAACATATTGCACATTATGGCAGATTTACCTGCTAAAGAACCTCCTTCCAGCAGTGTTACTCCCTTATCACTCTGTTATCACTGAGATTATCTCCCAGTCTTCTTCAGCATTTGGTATCTTTGCCCATCTTGACTGACATGAGCAGATTTTTAAAATTGGTTACATGTTTGAATGTAAATTTGCAGTCTCCTTTTTTTGTCAGAAGAAGGTTTATTGAGACAAAAAAACAAGCATACAAGAGAAAAGGTTTCCACATTACAGTGTCTATAAATGACTCAGGACAGGTATATAATACAATAAGATAGTTCATCAATTATTTGCTCAGTTATACAAAAGAAAATAGAAAACGTAATCCTGCAATTTTGACTTAGAACAAACATTATGGAATTTCAACCAAACAACCTATCCATAACCAGGTCCACCAATGCAAGGCCTGGAACATCCAACCAACTACCCCATACTCTACAGTATTAACCTTAGTGAAACATCCCCAGTGTTGAAAAATAACTTGCTTGTATGTTAGAGTAATGGCCATATGTTCCACCCACCCTTTAAGAGTGGGAGGGGAAGTAATTTTTTAATGTAACAATATAAGTTTACAGGCCTGAAGCAAGACTCTAGAAACAGTCTCACCAAGAAATTGATTTGTTACCACATCATCAATAATGCCTAAGATACACCATTTAGGGTCTAGAGTAAGAGTAGTTAGAAATACCTAATTAACAGTATTAAGTACTGCCTCCCAATACCTATGCAGTTTGGGGCATCGCCACAGCATATGGATTAGTATGCCATGATCCCTGCTACATTTAGTAAAAATTTGATCAGTGAGAAAACCCATTTCAGATAATCGTAATAGAGTGTAGTGTACCCTCAGTAGGAAATACAGCTAAGATATTCGTTGGCATGTGTTTACGGAGCTGGAGTGGACCTCCTCCAGTGCCATCTTCCACTGCTCACCATGTTAATCCCCTACATCAACTTCCCATTTTTCTACTACTCTACATGCATAAGAGACTACATATATGTTCAGCAGCATTGCATAACAGTGGGAAATAAAGCCTTTCTGGATAGGTCCCTGTTGTATTTAATTGAAAATGGGGGTGCGGGAGAGAGAGAATCCTACTGGAAAAAGCTGTGCCTGGATGGCGTGCTGCAGATGTAAGTAAAAAAAGAACATGGATTGTGGTATCCCATATTGCGAATGTAGAGTGGAGAATGGCAACAGAATGCCCCTTCTAAGGATATGCTTCAAATGTGATGTACTATCAGGCAATCTAGCTAGCTCAGGGTATGTAGGGTTATCCCAAATGGGGCTATAGCTTGTGAAACCCTCTACTGCCTGTAATTGTTTATCCTTACTCCACACTTTGTGCATCAGTTTGTAAGTACAGAAGGACCAGTTAGGTTTACCAAACCTGTGGGATTCTAGACCTTTTGGGAGAGAGAATGACTATGTGCAGTGTAGGACCAAGGCTAGGGAGAAATCTATATTGGTCCAAGTGCCCTCAACAGCCCGTGAAATACCTGGAAGCATATGTTGCAGCTGAGCCACTAAGTAGTAGAGCCAGGGGTTGGGAAATGAAATGTCTCCAGCACTTTTAGGTTTCTGAAGTTGTTCCAAAAGTATCTTAGGGGGCCATGTTTCCAAAGGAGAGAGCGGAAAATGGAATTAAATGTATGGAACATCTTAAATGGCAGCACTACAGGAGAGTTGTGAAGAAAATAAAGTAATTGTGGCATCATAATCATTTTTGCCAAATTAACCTGTCCTACCACAAAGATCTTAGGTTTGTGCCATATCCTATGTTCATCTAGAATCTGGTGAGCAGTGGAGAGATGTTCAAATGGGAGTAAGCTGTCAACTCAGAGGAGACAACAATGCCTAGGTACTTAAAGGAGACTACACAGGGGACAGGACAGAACAAATGTAATTGAGGGTTAGGTTTCCCATCCAGGGGTAGCAATGCAGACTTAGACCAATTAATGTTCAACCCAGAGTACCAAATTCCTGTATAATAGTCATAGTAGCTTTCAAATAAACATCAGTGTCTCCCAAAAGTAACAATATATTATCTGCATAAAGCAGTAGTTTCTTATGCAGAGTGTTATAGCAAAAGCCTGTTATCTCCATAGAGGCTCGAATGCGGACGGCCAACGACTCAATAGCTAGGGCAAACAGCAGGGGCAATAAAGGACACCCCTGCCATGTGCCCCTACCTAGAGGGAAAAAAGGAGACACCCTGCCTTCCAATCTTATAGCAGCCTGAGGCATTGAGTATAACAATCGTACCCAAGGCACGAATACCTCCACAAATCCAAATAGTTTCAACACCGCCCATAGATACCTCCACTCCACACTGTTGAAAGCTTTGTTGGCATCAAGAGACAACAACACTCTTGACCCCATATTATTAAGGCATCTTCATATTGAGAAAAAAGGCACCTAAGATTAATGGCAGTAGATTTATGAGGCATAAAGCCCGTGTAATCAGGGTGTACAATAGTAGTTACAACTTTGTTCAATCTTTTGGCCAGAATTTTTATATCAAATCGAAGCAGGGAATAGGGCGGTAGGAACAAGGATCAGTGGGGTTGTAGTTTCCTTTAGATTTGTCAACTATGTAGTGTGAGGGTCTACCAGAATGGATAAAAAAAATAAATGGTCTATTTAGCTAGGTAGGCCCTCTCATACTACATATTGTTAACTTTAAAGGTGATTGCAAAGAGAGGGTGCCCTCTGACTCTAATGTGTGTGATTACCTTAACCAGGGCTTTTTTTTCTCAAAAAATAGGTGCAGGAACTCCTGCCTTCTGAGTCACTCTCTACTCCCCACTCACCTCCCAGTACTGCTCATTTTAGAGAAAACAGAGCCAAGTGTCATTTTGTGGTGCTAAATAGATTGTAGCCAGCAACAATAGACCCCCCAGAGCAGCAATAGATTTCTCCAGCAACAATGGACCCCCAAAACAAAATACCACCCAAGCAACAATAGACCCCCAGCAGCAACAAGGGATCTCCCAGCAGCCAGCATCAATACTCTCCAACAATAGATCACTTCCAGCAACAATTGACCCCCATCAACAATAGATCGCCCACCAGCAACAATGGACCACCACCAGCATGCCCCAGCACTTCTTACCATTACATGCATTCAGTGCTGGATGTGCCAAAACTGCGTTGCCCCGCGTTCCTATTGAAAAAAAGCCCTGACCTTAACCATGTATATTCTTTTTACAATCTGTTCTTTCAGGGAAATTTCTTACATATTTATTGTAATAGAGCTATGTGTATGTGTGGTAGAAGGACAGGAGACACAACAATCAATGGAGCTAGATGAGGCACTGCATCGCCTACAGCTACCACATTTTGTATCACCTCCCCCTTCCTTTAGATTGTAAGCTCCATGAGCAGGGCCCTCCTATTCCTTCTGTACTGAAATGTATTGTAATTGTACTGTCTCCCTTATATAGTAAAGCGCTGCGCAAACTGTTGGCGCTATATAAATCCTGTATAATAATAATAATAATCATCCTTAATGGATGATATGTAGTATCTTGCGTTTAATGACTAAACTCTTTTTTTCTCTTGTGTGTGTGTATATATGTATGTGTGGGTGTATATATATATATATATATATATATATATATATATATATATATATATTTATTGCAGTGTTGATTATACTCTATTGGAATTCAAGGGTTTACATAGGTGTTTGGTGCTGTCCTTCCCTGTGTCCCTTGGGGTAACTAGTTGGTGCAACGAGCCCTGGATTGTTATAGGTGAGTGAGTTCACCTACGAGTTTATTAATTTACTTCATCTCAGTGGTAGGTGTAGAGCATTTTTTGCCTGAAAAAAAAAAATATATATATATATATTTTTTTTTTTATTTATTCACTTTGTTGTACTTAGGTGTTGATGTGTTCGTTAGCAGGGATGCCCGTACTGGCGGGTTGCAGCTTCTTTTCCCTCTTTTGGCTCATTTTGGACTCTCCTGGGGACAAGATGTGGATGCTTGTTTCCTGTGCTTTTTAATGAAGATACACCTGGTAAGAACAGCCCTGGCAGGTTAATCCTATAAAACCTATATCCTGTAGGCGTAGTGACTAATATGTATGACTATTATGTATTGATGACTTATGCACTATTTTTGTATTATTGTTAATTACATTTGTTTATTATACTTTTATTTTCTCCTAGTGGCAATTATATGCAATTATCTGTAAATCTCCTGAAGAAGCCAAAAATTGGCAAAACATGTCGAGAGGGAATTATTATTATACAGGATTTATATAGCTCCAACAGTGTACTCAGCGCTTTACAATATAAAGGGAGACAATACATCAACAAGACAGTTCAATACAAGAGGGATAGGAGGGTCCTGCTCCTTGGAGCTTACAATCTAGGAGATCGTTGCATTGTGAATTCTAAGCCACATGGAGCGCTTTGTTAGTTTTAAGCCTTTACAACTACCAATGTGATGTCGTTTTTTTTTATCTATATGATAACACTGTAATAAAGTTTTGTATGATTTTAGTACAACATCAAATGTTTGAAATTTCTTGAGCACCTTAAAAATCCCTTTTTGTTTTTGTATATGGATGGTTATTTACTATATGGGATGTGGTGCCAACTGACCTTCAGCCCACCTGTAACAATTTAGAAAAAATCTGCAAGTGGCAGTGCATTTTTGTGCGGAATGAGAAAACGTGTTACCGCACTGCACCTGGTGTGAACAAGCCCTAAAATGTGGTGTGTAGGTTCTCCCCTCCAATCCCTGCTCACAGTACAAATCCCCTCCACCAATCCTCCATCCTAGCAAAACCCTCCCAAATCCACCCTCCTGTACAACACCCCCCCCCAAATTTCTCCTTTTAGCACCCCCCCAAATCCATCCTCCTAGCACAACCCCCCTCCCCAAATTCCTCCTACCACAAACCTTCCTTCCTCTCAACCCCCCCGAAAATCAAAAACTGTAGCTGCTGACTTTTAAAAAACAGCCACTCACCCGTCTCAGGATCCAGAGCCGGCAACACTCACTCCCCAGGGCCAGCATCTTAACTGTGGGCACAGCTTGCAGCTTCACAGCCAGGTGCCCACTGCGCATGTGCGAGTAGTGCTGCACCATGTAAATGGTCCTGAAGTCAACTGAGACCGGGGATTGAGGGGAGAGGACAATTTCCACTTCCGATCACCTAGGCCTTGTAAAAATCCAGTAACCACTCCCCTCGCCAGCTCCCCAAAAGGTGCCAAATCCTCAGCATGGGATCAGTACTTAAAGTGGAACTTCCCCTTTTGGGTGGAGCTCTGCTTTAACAGTGCTCTCCTTCATCCTCTATCTCAGGAGTTAACAGAGAAACTCTCAAACTGCTGTTGTTGCGGCAGCCCTGAGGACTCCTTGCAGCCCCCCCAGGGTGCTGTGGTCCAAAAACACTGTTGTAGATAACATTGAGACATGAGGTATTGTAAATAACAGAGAAGGATGAGATGCTGAGCGTAAAAGATGAGGCATTGCATGTAGAATAGAGATTTGAGGCACAATGTGTAATAGAGAGAGAGATGAGGTGTTATACTTTATGTAATGCAGAAGAACAAGCAGTGGAAAGTAATAGAGAGGCATGAGGCACTGCATGAAATAGAGATGGATGAAGCACTGAGTGTACTTGAGACAAATAATAAAAATAATTATTTTAGTGCAGAGGTCTTTTAATTTGTTGAAGCATGTTGGAGTCCCATTAGACATGAATAAAAACCCCTCAAACCATCTGCACAAGGAATGTGACAAATGTGGCCAAATACGTGCAAAGTAATGTACATACATAGGTGTGAAGGCACCATAAATTCTACCTGCAGCTATAGCTGTTTTCAGTTTTGGATAGAGGGGGAAGAATTAGTACCTCAGTCAGGATTGAAATGCTGGCTGTGTCCCCATTAAAAAAAGACAGAAAGTAAGGAGAAAAATACCAAATGACGCCATCGACAGATATAAAATAGCTGACAGATGTTTGAATGCTTCCCTACTCTGTCCAAATCTACAAAAAAGTTTTAGCTTGTAGCTTTTTTTTAAATCAAAATTCCATTGAATATTATGTCAGACCTTACAGTCCACCTAAATATTGAGGCGGTTGTTTTATAAGTTTAAACTTTTTGGCAAGAGCATATAAAATCTGTTTATTGTGTACTAGCCAAACAACACAGTCCAATCTGCCAAGAAAATAAGAATTACAGAAAACTAAGGCCAGATAGGTAAAAGATGCCCCCCCTTTCAGAGTCTGTTAGGGTGTATGCTGATTGAAACCGAACATTTTTTCCAATTACATATTTCAGCATGCATGCCAAACTGAAAAGATGATAAGAGAAAGATTACTTCTCTAGCACTTGTATGCTGCTAGAGGAACTGCGAAGCTTTTGCAAAGCTGTAACTATAACTTGTAGATACCTAAAAAGCTAAAGATAAAGATTTTTCCCATGCTACAATCAGGGGCGGACTGACCATTCGAGCACTCGGGCACTGCCCGAGGGCACAGGGTCAGTAGGGGGCCCCATGAGATGCCCTTGGTACCTTTCATTGGCTTTTTCATAGGCTTTATTGGGTGTGGGTGAGGACACAGGGGCCTCACCCCTATTGCCTGGGGGCCCCATGAGTTGTCAGTCCGCCCCTGGCTACAATAGAAGCAAACATCATCAGAGATTATTTTCAATATGTAAAAATGTCTTGTGAAGACTTGTTACTGTACGGGTAACAAAAAAGCATTAATAATCTATACGTAAAAAGAGAGCTTATTTATAAAGCAATGAAAGTGATTTTCACTAAACATTCACTGGTGGTGAATAAGTCATAGTCATCCTCCCTCTTAAATTGTAAGCTCCAAGGAGCAGGACCCTCTTAACCCTCTTGTATTGAACTGTATTGTTGCTGTATTGTCTCCCGTTATATTATAAAGCGCTGAGCAAACTGTTGGCGCTATATAAATCCTGTATAATAATAATAATTAAGAAAATATGGACTTAGGAGATTCACCTGTGGTGAATGTTTGCTAAAGCCCAACTCTGGAAAATGTATAATGATCCCCTGCAGTGGAGCTACATTCACCACACTGCAAGAAACACTTTAATTTACCTGATCCCTCACTCCCCCACGCTCTGGCGGTGGGCTGTCACTTGGGGGTTTATTTACTAAACCTGGTTGACTCAGAATCTTGGGCACCTGTGCATGGTAGCCAATCAGCTTCTAACCTCAGCATGTTCAGTTAAGCTTCAGCAATAAAACCTGGAAGCTGATTGGTTTTTATGCAGAAGTGGACAAGATTCTGAGTCAACCAGCTTTAGTAAATAAACCCCTTGGTGTCAACATGTCCAGTGCAGCCCTATGGTACTGCTTTTGTCGTGGTGATCCTGGACCGATAGAGCGTGGGAGAGAAGACAATGTGGGGACTGGTCTAGCTGAAGGGAGGAGCAGAGGATCAGGTAAGTAGATCTTTTTTTTGTTCCCCTAGACCAGCCTTTCTCAACCCGGAGTGCTGTTTGAGCTTGTTAGGGGTGCCGCGGCATCCTGGTTGAGAAAGTCTGTTATTGAGCTTTCACTGCTAAACTGAACATCGGCACAGTGGGACCTCGATCATAGCAGTGAAGTGCAGAGCAGTGGAAGTGGGCGTGTCTTTCTGAGTCCTGACCTATCAGCTTCCCCCTACAGTGCAGTACCTGGCAGTACGGGTGGCGGTACAGTACTGCAGCTTTTAAAAAGGCTATATGTACTGTGTATATATACATATACTGCATATGTGTGTGTGTGTGTATGTGTCTGTATATGTATGTATGTGAGTTTCTGTAGTGTGTGTATGTATGTATGTTACTTTTAATCCTGACCCCCTAATTCTGTACAATCAGAACTGCATCTTTAGGGCTTGTTCACAGGCAAGGACTACCACTCCTCTGAAAAGCAATCTATGCTTGGATCATTTGTAAGAGGCATTTGACAGGCAGTGAGGAGGGTTTAACCTGTTTTAACCCCTTAAATGCTGCACTGCTATGCTACTAATTCACATGGTTGCAGGGCGGCTGTAGCGTGGCCCCATTTACTTGAATATGTTGCATTTGGTGGGCAGTAGTGCCCACTGAACGTGACAAAGGGTATAATTCCTGCCATGGCCACAGCATGCGAACAACCCTGGCTGTTGCCTCTGCAGCTAAAGCAAGAACTGTGAAGGGGGGGGGGCTAGTAAAAATATGGCTTAACCACATGGTTTTACTGTCCCCCAACCTCACATGTGAACAAGTCCTTAGGCTTGGCTTACATCTGTGCGGCTCAGCTGTGTGTTGGGTGTAGGGCATCTCAATCACCCGTGCCCCTGTGCGCCTGCTAAAGAGCAGCCTGTATGTTTGTGTGTTTGGAAAAATCACTTGTGTACCTGGTACGCAGTAATGTGAACTTACCCTTAGTCTGGGGTGCCTCAAGACTGAAAATAATTTAAAGGGTGTCATGACTCAAAAAAGCTTGAGAAACACTGCTCTAGACCTATACGAGAAAATACTTCTGCAGTGTAGGTGACCCCACTAAAGGGGTAATTCATTAGTTGCCAGGAGTAAGGCTTTAATGTCAGACTCACTACTTTATAAATGCCATGTCAGCTGCATGCTGGAAAACTATTTTTTTCCTAAGGTAAAATCATTTGGGAAAACAAACATTCAGACAGGAAAACATGCAATCCATTTATTGTTCTGTGCTGCTGGGGGGGGGGCTCATTTCATGAAGGTCCAGTTGTCATGCCTTTGTTGAAGAAATGCTGGAACTATGCTTATCCATTTTCTATGTGCAATGTAGCCAATCCTAGCATCAATTACATGAATAGGGAATGCGGCAGTGAAGGGGTTAACAAGGAAGCAATATGGAAATAACCAAAGGTGCCTCATTGGCCACATAGGTAGTTCCTACACAGTGCAGTCTGGCACAACCGGGTAACAATATGAGAAAGGACAGAGTATAGATACGCACAAAGCATGGAGTCAGCTTACTAATAAAAACTAGAATGTTGAAAATTTTTAATCATTGCACCATTGTTCTTTGTTTAAACCTCCTAAATTGAGGGGGATCCCTTACTTGGACAGTTGCCCCCACTGGAAGATCTCCCCTCACCTCTTGTTCTGGCACAACTCTAGAAGTTTGTTACTAAGAAAGGAAAATCATGGGAAATACAATGTTCAGTAGTTCAAGCAGAGAGATTACTCTCCCCATTGGTGACACGGACTGTCTGGTGAAACCATTGTTACTCAACAGTGAGGCCCGGTTCACATTATCACATAGCGGGAATGAGTGTGAATGGGCAGCCCTTTGGGCGTTTTTAGCCCAAACAGAAGCTCCTGCTCCTTTTCAGGTGAAAAACTTGCAGTTTTTAAAGGTGTGGTTTGCAACAATTGCCATGCGATCCTGTCACTTGAAAATTGCAGCAAAATTACATTGTGTTTGGGGTGCCATTGAAGGATAATGGCACCCAAGCGTGTGCCAGGTGACTCTGACTGCGATTCCAAATCGTGAAGTGTAAATGGAGCCTAAGTGATGGGAAATATTAGGGCACTTTCACACTGATCGGTTGTAAAAATGCAGTACAAATGCATATGCGTTTTTGGCACGATTTTACCATGATTGTAGTGCATTTTTCACAGGACCTCTGACTCAAAACTTACATCAAAAGTGCAACAGAAGTGCATTTTTGATGCATTTTTAATGCATTTCAATGGGGTGGTGCATTTATGGTGCAGTTTTAACTGAACAAATATGCCCCAAGCAGGATTTTTTACACCACAAAGGAAGAGCAACGGACCAGTGTGAAGAGATACATAGACATACATAGGGAAGCATTTTTCTTCAGCTTTCCTTGCGCTTTTTTTAATACGAAAGTGCTTCAAAAACTCCTAAGTGTGAAAGCAGCCTAACAGAGCCCCGCATAGCAGTACATACAGTGGGGATCAAATGTTTGGGCACCCCAGCTACACATTTGTATTAATGTGCATAAAGAAGCCAAGGAAAGATGGAAAAATCTCCAAAAGGCGTCAAATTACAGATTAGACATTCTTATAATATGTCAACAAAAGTTAGATTTTATTTCCATCATTTACACTTTCAAAATAACAGAAAACAAAAAAATGGCGTCTGTAAAAGTTTGGGCACCCTGCAGAATTTATAGCATGCACTGCCCCCTTTGCCAAGCTGAGACCTGCCAGTGTCATGGATTGTTCTCAATCATTGTCTGGGAAGACCAGGTGATGTCAATCTCAAAGGTTTTAAATGCCCAGACTCATCTGACCTTGCCCCAACAATCAGCACCATGGGTTCTTCTAAGCAGTTGTCTAGAAAACTGAAACTGAAAATAGTTGACGCTCACAAAGCTGGAGAAAGCTATAAGAAGATAGCAAAGCGTTTTCAGATGTCAATATCCTCTGTTCGGAATGTAATTAAGAAATGGCAGTCATCAGGAACAGTGGAAGGTAAAGCAAGATCTGGAAGACCAAGAAAAATATCAGACAGAACAGCTCGCAGGATTGTGAGAAAAACAATTCAAAACCCACGTTTGACTGCACGATCCATCCAGAAAGATCTGGCAGACACTGGAGTTGTGGTACACTATTCCATTATAAAGAGATACTTGTACAAATATGGTCTTCATGGAAGAGTCATCAGAAGAAAACCTCTTCTACGTCCTCACCACAAAAATCATCGTTTGAACTTTGCAAATGAACATATAGACAAGCCTGATGCATTTTGGAAACAAGTTCTGTGGACCGATGAGGTTAAAATTGAACTTTTTGGCCTAAATGAGCAAAGGTACGTTTGGAGAAGAAGGGGCACAGAATTTAATGAAAAGAACCTCTGTCCAACTGTTAAGCATGGGGTTGGATCAATCATGCTTTGGGGTTATGTTGCAGCCAGTGGCACAGGGAACATCTCACGAGTAGAAGGAAAAATGGATTCAATAAAATTTCAGCAAATTTTGGATGGTAACTTGATGCCATCTGTGAAAAAGCTGAAGTTAAAGAGAGGATGGCTTCTACAAATGGATAATGATTCTAAACACACCTCGAAATCCATCAAGAGGCGTAAACTGAAGGTTTTGCCATGGCCTTCACAATCTCCTGACCTCAACATAATTGAAAATCTATGGATAGACCTTAAAAGAGCAGTGCGTGACAGACAGCCCAGAAATCTCAAAGAACTGGAAGACTTTTGTAAGGAAGAATGGGCAAAGATACCTCAAACAAGAATTGAAAGACTCTTGGCTGGCTACAAAAAGCGTTTCCAAGCTGTGATACTTGCCAAAGGGGGCAGTACAAGATATTAACTCTGCCGGGTGCCCAAACTTTTGCAGACGCCATTTTTTTGTTTTCTGTTATTTTGAAAGTGTAAATGATGGAAATAAAATCTAACTTTTGTTGACATATTATAAGAATGTCTAATCTGTAATTTGACGCCTTTTGGAGATTTTTCCATCTTTCCTTGGCTTCTTTATGCACATTAATACAAATTTTTAGCTGGGGTGCCCAAACTTTCGATCCCCACTGTAGCTAACAGGTGTTCTAATTCTTCCCCACTCTATCCAAATTGTTAAAAAAATGTTTGACTGGTAATATATTTGAATATTAAAATCTTTATACATACATATATTTACTGATGAATGTAAATACATATAATTTATCTGACAAAAACATACTGTATAGAAAGTACTGTAATTACAATGCATATAAGGCAATCCATTATTTAAACAATACTTTGTTAGCATATTACACATTATTAGGATAGATGGCTTCAGTTTGTAGATACAGTCCCAAGAAGATTGCATAAAGTTATTACTTTTAAACAATGAACATATCTGAGTACAGGACGTGTATTGAGCTGATAGACAGTCATGCGATGCTCTGTAATGTGGAATGTGAGCCACAAATAGCTGACATTCTTGTGCACTCAGTAACAGGAACACCATTAATATTCACCAGCAATCCAATGTAGATACCTTGACTCAGATGTGCAAGAGTGTGTAAAGTTAGAATAAATGACAGACCTTTTCAGTCCTTGAACAAACAGTTGAACAAAGGGTAAGGGACACAGGATCAAAAGTAAATCATAGACAGTACAGCAACAACAAATGAAACGGGACTTTATACATTTACATTTTTGATGTTGTATTCTTTAATCTTTTTTGGGATGTGTGCTTTTAATATTTCCCCTATTCTCCAATACTCATCCCCTGGTTAGAAGTTAATCATAGACATTTAGGTTATACTTCTGCCTACAGGAGGAAAAGGACACTGCACACAAAAAAAAGCCATTACCTAGCCAGAAATAACCTCTCCCACTCCTATCATGCTTCAGGTTTTCTCTAGGGTACTAGCGAGACTGAATGTCTTTAATTTTTGCTGAGCAGTATGCATTTGAGAGCCCTTGTTGATCTGGCCTTTTCTTGCCCTAACAAAACACTTACTATTTCTGTTAAGGATGTTCCAGTGCTTATTGCAGGCCATAAATGGGTTGATTTCTGAATGATTTGTTGATCGAAAATTTAGTGTGTTTTGTAATACAGTGGTGCCACCATTGATTTCAAAATTGGACCAACTACACCTTCAATTCTACCGCATGTTGTTACAGAAAAGAAATTTTGAGGCAGTGAATTTTCTTTTCTTTCCAGGTCACAGCTCATGCACATTTCTTTTTCGATTATATTTCTTGCACTATTCTCCCACCATTGATTAGAAATTCGTTGGTCTTTCAAAAATATTTACAACATGCCCGATCACTCAAATTCGATGGCTGCATGAAAATTGACTGTTGCTGCGGCCCCGCTAATGGTTGAAATTTGAACAATATTCCAAAATTAAGATTTTTGACTAATAAGCAACTAGTAGTTCTTTCCAAGTTCTTTTTTTCTCACCAGGCCTTGCTATGCAACTTTCTGAAGTGGTCATGTCCATTTGTCAGACCTTAGGGGAATGGCCTAAGCATATACCCAAAGCACCTAAAACTATGCTTACTGAACATTCAGTTATGAAAGGTTTAGAGCTTATACCCACTGAATTACAGTATTGTGTTGATGGCTATTGAATTTTGTATGTGTAATGTCAAGAATGAATGTCCTTGCTTTTAATTTATGGGGAACTCTTTGGCTAAAATGTTGGTCTGCAGAACAACAATGCAAATAATGTATGCTGCATATGCCCTTTGATAGAGAAAGTCTCTTTTCAGAGGAACAACCACCCTTTTGCCCCAGCAAAAGAAACATAAGCCTCAGACTGGTGAATCTCCTTCTGCCTCTGAGGCTAAGAATAGTTATTTTAATTTCTTCCAGACCTCCAAGTCTAGGCCTAAGTGTGGGACCCAGTTCAGTTGCAGGTCCTAAATCTCCAAATCTTCCAAGCCAGCAGATAAGTCCTCTTTGCAATGAAGGGATGCCAACACTTTCCAAAGTGGGGGGATGCCTGTTGCCCTTTGCACACACCTGAACCAAAAGTATATTGGATTAATCTCTACACCCTGTTTCATGTCCTCCATCCTAGTTGTGTCTCTGTATAGGCTAACAGACCTCCATGTTGCTCTGGTAGACCTCCTAAGTCAAAGAACTGTCCCAGAAGCAGAAAGGACTTAAGGTTTCTACTGAAACCTTTTCACAAAGCCAAAGGCTTCCTTAATCTGAAGGCACTTCATTTGTGTTCCAAAGTTTGCATGGAATCCACCAGGTCTGTGACAGCCTTCATCAGGGAGACTTTGTAGACTCAGTGGACAGCAAGGATGCATATTTGCTTGTCCTAATCTTTCCAGCATTGTAGGCACACAACACTATAATGTTTGTGGCCCTCCATTTGGTCTGTTTTCTATGCTAGCCTTCCTGTACTCTCAGGGCATTACCATCATGGTATAAATCAGTGAAACATGCATATATTACTGAATATATTACCACAATACTTGTGATATAAAATACAAACAGTGATAGTGACTACAAATATGTGTCTCCCCCCCTATAAATATAAAGCATAAATATGCAATCTATTGAAAAATGGAATACCAAACCAATAGGTACCTTCTAAATAAGTACCTTTTAAAAATATAAATACAACAAACAATAGTGTATATACACACTCACATATATGAAAAACCCCTAATTGATAAAACATACATATGTGTAAACAATGTGCATACAAGTGTACAAAACACAGTGCAACCACATGAAAAAAAGATCAAACTCCACCGTCACACCGAACACTTTAATGTATAAACGATAACACTCGTGCTGATATTGTGTGACAGTGGATATAGCTGCTGACAGGAGACAATCCGACCACCGGCTAGATAAGCCTCTCACCTTAAAACTTTGACCCTTGCGGGTCAAAGCGCATATGGGATCCCTCTTATAGATCCTTCAGGTCTGTAGCCACTCCACTGATCTGCTCCTACCGCACACAAATCTCCCTCAACCAGGTCAGCACTCAAATAATGGCTCCTCTCCAGATAAGGTCACATACAGCGCCAATATCTCATTTAAAACATAAAACACATCCTTCCATAGTGTAATATGTTTATTTCCAAATGACAGAAAATGAACAAAATGCGCACTCACATGTATCTGCAGTAGTCACAGCTCAAACCTCATGCTTTTGGGTGCAGTCAGTATTATTTGTTGATGTTTACACTGATTTATATAGTGTGGTACTTTATTATTTGTGGATGTTTATACTTTTGTATTTTTAGCTTATGAGTAGCGCTACATTGTTTATTCACATTTATATAGAGATTATTAGTATATTATTTAATGTTAGCTGCTCCTCTGGGATAGAGATAGTTTGGATATTTGGAGTGCAGGAGGTTCACACCATTATTACCATAATGGAATACATAGACAACCTCCTGTTGATAGAACAGTGAGCACACATTCTGTGACATACATATGACTAAGTTTGGTCTGAGCTTCTACATATCAATGACCTCTAGTCATGAAGAGGTTAATCAGTGGAGCTCATTAGGAAATGTGTTCATTTTACAGCCATACCATCATTTATTTGTTCACACATGCAGTATCTTCAGAAGCAATACATTTTTTTAAACACACCTGGCAATTCCTATTTGCCTGGCAGAACCTTACCTTAGCACTTCTGAATCACAAAGCATGGAACAAGCATAAGATGATACTTTATTTTCATTCTGTACATACAAGATTTCTATTAGAACTCTTTACAACATTAGAGAGAAAAATGTTTAAACAAAACCACACATGCATACATCCTGACACATTGAAAAGAGAAGAAAAAACCCTTCAGTGCTAGAAGTGTCAGCAACAATTGCACATAACAGACATGACCATCCATCTAGTAGCCTTCATATTTCAACATGTAATGAGGGAAGCCTCTAGGTCTTGCTGCCCTCTTCAGATCTGGGGAATCTTTCAAAATAAGTGAGAAAAAAAAAAAAGGTTGCACCAGCCTTATTCATTACCTCAGATACTATTTGTTGTAGAAAATTCATGAGAAATATACTCGCAAGACAACTTGGCCACACAGGCATGAATAAACCATGAAATCTGCCTTGCAATAGACCACACAAATTGGCAAAAGGACAGAATAAGTGACACTTTACAGCAGATGCAATAGCTAACATGTTTTGAGGGACATGGCCTCTTCATCAGAGCTCTAATGAAGACAGCATGTCCCTTGAAACAAGTTACTATTGCCTTGGAATGCATCCCTAAGGAAAAAACTGTACTTCAAGTGATTAGTATACCTTTAAAGTGTCCTATAACTTTTCCTGATGGCAATGGGGCAAATACACTGTAAACTGAATGTTTTGGATCACTATCAGGGGCGGACTGGCAACTCATGGGGCCCCCGGGCAATAGGGGATCATGGGGCCCGTGTCCTTGCCCACACTCAAAAAAAGCCTATAAAAAAGATACCAGGGTCATTTCATGGGGCCCCCTACTGACCCCGGGCCCTCAGGCAGTGCCCGAGTTCTCGAATGGTCAGTCCGCCCCTGATCACTACTAATAGTTTTTGTCCGATTTTTTGGTATTTATTGCATCCAAGTTTGGTAGCTATGATCTGCTGTGCTGCTTGCACCACATGAGAGAGGCACTTCTAATCCTATACCCTACAACCAGAATACTACACTACATTGCAGCTAACTAATCAGATTTCACCATTTACTTTTGGGATAACATTAAGCAAGAATGTGATTGGTTGCTGTGGGGTACAACTGCGCAGAGTAGGTAAGATTTAAAATGGGGGTCCGCTACCCATTGATCATGCCCATAATGTAGTATACAAATAATGTTTTATTTTGTGACAGTTTTATTAGGTTAACATATATTATACCACGTGGGACTGCAGTGCTTCAATGTATCGCTGCAAGACATGCTTAGGCATATACATTGATCCTAACTGTTCCTTTCTATTTCAAATGATTAGAAGGGTGTGACTTTCAGCTCACATACACCTAAACAAAATCACAGTATTTCACAAGCAATAAATACGGCTTTCTGATTTTAAAGGGCACATATAATCTTTCCAATTTTTTCTTTTCTTATCATGTGTTAATGTTTTATACACCTGTTTATGGTTTGCATTTATATATGAATATGGGAGTAGCCATATTTGCTCTTTATATCCATAGGCTATGATTTTTGTACTGCAGGGCTATACAATGGCTGTGCTTTACAGCTTTTTCTTAGGGCTCATGTACACGGGGCGTTTGGAAAACTCTTCTGAATGATGGAAACTGACTGCTGGAAAACGTAGGTCAAAAAACGTCAGTTTAGCTGCGTTTGCATAATGCATTTATGCGCGTTTATGTGAGTTTGAAGCATTTTTAAAAAGATAACCTCAGGAGACCTTCCCAAATGCCCAGAATGCACTGAAAAATAGTAAAAAATTAACTATTTCAGACATTTTGAGAGGAATAGAGAGAGCAGAAGCAGAGAGAGCAGTATGTGTTGAGATTACCTGTCTGTTCTGGTTGTATTCACTATGGATCCCATCATGAGCATAATACAGCATGTTCTACCATTTTTCACACGAAACCTGGAACTGACTGCGCTGGTGTACCGGGTCCATTTGAATACACGGAAACGCTTGCAAGCATTTTTAATGATGAAAAAAGGCTCTGGACAGCATCTGGACATGTAACCGTTAAAAACGTTTCTAAATGCAAATGCTTATAAATGCGGTTAACCGTGTTTACAAGTGTTTACAAATGTTTGGCTTTTGAAACGCCAGTAAAATCTACTCCTGAACGCAAGTTTGGTGCGTTCACAAAAACGACTGTAAACTCAACTGCCTGTAAACGACTATGTGTACATGGACACATAGGAAAACATTAGGGAGAGTTCAGGGGCTAATGAAAAAAACGCTGAACAACTCCTGAACGTCAGTTTAGGAGCTGCAGTGTACATGAGCCCTTACAATGCAAGTCTTTGAATCAGCTGACTTGTTTAAAACAATGCACTCCCACTGTGGCTGATATGCTATCCAGAAATAATAGATTAAGTGAAGTTGCTAATCTGCCCTGCCTCTAGTACCTAATCTACAAATTTGTACATGAAATAAAATGACAAAATATGAACAGCAAGCATGTAAAAATACAAAGTATGCAAGTTGCATAGAAAAATATGAACCTTGCAACAATAGCTCCAAAACTGTAAAAAAACTCACTTTTACGATACCGGTCCTTGCACAGCTCTTAAATGCCTTCCGCCCGCCATATAAGTTAATGACGGGAGCAAGGCGGTTCTCTCGTTCTGGGAGGACATCATATGATGTCCTCCCATTCTAACCGCGCGTGCGCAGATCCAGGAGTGCGCAGCGCGGCGATCGGTGGTGCGCTGTGTCTCTGGGACACAGCGGATCACCGATCAATGGAAAGAGCCGAAGATGTTGGCTCTGTCATGTGATCAGCTGTGTCCAATCACTGCTGATTGCATGTAAATAGGGAAATGCCAGTTATCAGCATTTCTCTCCTCACAAGCTGTCACGCTGACAGCTCGAGAGAAGAGGAGAGCCGGTAATCGGCATTCCTCAGAGGGGACATGTACACTGATCATCAGGGCACTGATGATCAGTGTGCTCTGATGATCAGTGTAGCCCCAGCACTGCCACCTGTCAGTGTCCATCAATGCCAGCTGTCAGTGCCCATCAGTGCCACATCAATGTCACATATCAGTGCCTACCAGTGCACATCAATGCCACATATCGGTGCCCATCTGAGCTGCCTTTCAGTGTCACCTATCAGTGCCAGTCAGTGCCACCTATCAATGCCACATATCAGTGCCAGTCAGTGCTGCCTATCAGTGCCAGTCATTGTCGTATATCAGTGCACATCAGTGCCGCCTATCAGTGCCAGTCAATGCCGCCTATCAGTGCCAGTCAGTGCCGCCTATTAGTGCCAGTCAGTGCCGCCTATCAGTGTCATATATGAGTGTTGCCTTTCAGTGCCCATCAGTGATGCATGTCAATGCCCATCAGTGCCACCTACCAGTGCCTCCTCATCAGTGCCCATCAGTGCCACCTGTCAGTGCAGCCTATCAGTGCCCATCACTGCAGCCTCATTAGCGCACATCAGTGAAGGAGAAAAATCACTTATTTACAAAATTTTAAAACAAAAACTAAGAAAAAACATTTTTTTTAAAACTTTTCAGTTGTTTTTAGTTTGTTTAGCAAAAAAAATAAAAACCCCAGAGTTGAGTAAATACCACCAAAAGAAAGCTCTATCTGTCTCAAAAAAATTATAAAAATTTCATATGGGTACAGTGTTGCATGACCGCACAATTGTCAAAGTGCGACAGCGCTGAAAGCTGAAAATTGGCCTGGGCAGGAAGGGGGTATAAGTGCCTGGTAGGCAAGTGGTTAAAGCATCTGTGCATATTGAGAATATTCAAACATTGCTCACTGAATTATATTTTTACACACAGAATGAACATTTCAGGATCCTACACAAACATAATGGCTACATGGTTCTGAATTTTGCTGCAATGTAGAGTTCATGCACATAAGAAATTCTGCCTCACGTGAAGACTTACTTCATTAATCTTTATAGTGTATTCTTGATTACTTCTGTATAAAAATTATATAATTCTATATTTCAAAAACAATATAATGCTATATTTCATTAATGTGTTTGCCTTATATTTTCAGTTTTTGTATATTATTACATTACTTATATGTTTGTGTGAAAGACATAAGCACTGAAATAAATGTCCTGCAAGTTGGTATGTGGAATGGTTTGCTTTCTTAGGAATAGGATTTCCTTACAGGAAACAGATGTAGTCCAGACACTTCTAGTGTACAAACATGCCATACATTTTATTAGGCTTTCTATTAAACTTAGTTATCTTGATAACCAAGCATTTTCTTTACAGGAAAAAAATATATAACACTTCTTGTTAACACTTATTCACACCACATGCGTTGGATTGTGTTGGTCAATTCAGTCCTCATGCATGGGTAAGGCAAAAAGACCTGCTTACACCAACGCCCTACAAAAAACGGTAGAACCTACCACTATATGTCTGGAGGTAACTGAAAACTCCCATCTTTGTTCAAAGTCCACCTGTAGCTGGCCGTACATTAAACAATGTTCTTATTCAATTTCGTGTAGATTTACCTTCAGCTATGTAGTGCAAGGCACTACTGTATGCAATATGGTTGGGAAGTAGGCACAGAGGAAGTCTTTGTTGTTACCATAAGGAGGGCCTATTTCCAAATTGAAAGACGCAAGGACTGCACCTAGCATTCCTAACCTGATTATTTGCAACATATCTTTTCTCTTAGGCTGGTCATACATTAAACAATCTTCTTGTACAATTTTCCTTTAGATTTACCAAAAACATATAATATGAGGTCAAACCTAAATACTTTCAATTTCTATGCAATCATGCAGGCCTTTGCACTACATACAAAAAAATGGCAACCATCCCAACCTATAACTAGCCTTAGCAGCAAGGTGCACATGGAAAGGCAATGCACACCACAAACAAAGGATTTCCCAGCACACTTACCGACCAGTCTGCAAAACAACCAAGTTGGCCCTGTCTAACAGTCTGCGTTAAAAACAGAGACTTTTGTTTGCACACATTTGCAAATACATGCGTAAGCCGCAGTCCCTCGTCAAGGGGCCTCTGTATACTGCTGTCCTAACTATAAAATTTCCAGAGTTTCCACAGTGGGAACACTTATATCAATGGATAGGTTAAAGGCAGGTGTGACTGGAAGGAGCCCACCCCTCCTTAAAGGCAAAGGGGTGCACGTCATGCCCAGCTATAGCAAAATGCCAGCAAAAGGCATCCAGTGTGTCCCTGCACCCAATTCAGCCAGCTGTACAAAAACATGGCAACCGTCCCAACCTATAACCAGCCTTAACAACCAAGTTGGCCCTGTCTAACAGCGTTCAAAACAGAGGGTTTTATTTGCAACTGTTAGACTCGGCCAACTTGGTTGTTTTGCAGACTGGCTGGTAAGTGTGCTGGGAAATCCTTTGTTTATTTTTAGTGTGCATTGCCTTTCCATGTGCACCTTGCTGCTAAGGCTGGTTATAGTTTGGGATGGTTGCCATTTTTTTGTATGTACTGCAAAGGCCTGCATGATTGCATAGACATTGAAAGTGTTTAGGTTTGACCTCATATTATATATTTTTGGTAAATCTAAAGGAAAATTGTATAATGTATGACCAGCCTAAGAGAAAAGATATGCAGCGAATAATCAGGTTAGGAATGCTAGGTGCGGTCCTTGCTTCATTCAATTTGGAATTAGGCCTTCCCTATGGTAACAACAAAGGCTTCCTCTGTGTCTAATTCCCAACCATTTTGCATACAGCAGCTGTGATTAAGTTAGATTAGAGATTGCTGTCACTTGATGTGATGATGTTTAGGAGCTCACGTAGATGGGTGCTGTTGTCAAATCTACTATCATCATGAACCCCTAATGTGTATGTAAGCCACAAAACACAAATGTAATATATTGCAGATTACCAGTCCATAGATGTGGTGGCTGCGTTAGGTTTTTTTTTTTTAGGCTCTCTACCTTTACTTTTACCAGGTGATCTGGCCAGTAATCATAAGTCCAACTTTGGAAGTTGAGAAAGAGAGACACTCTGGGAGAGAGAACTCATGTGGCACAGAAAATGTGAAGGTCTAAGTTGTGCTGAATATCGGGCATGACTTGAAGGAGCGTGGTTAAATAGAGTCTGAGCCCACCTATTGTATGAATGTAGTCTGCAGTCCTTGCACCCACAAAATACTCCATTATTGTTAATATTATACAGTATTTATAAAGCGCCAACAGTTCGCTCATGATGACTGTGTTAGTCCCACACAAAACTAAAGGATAAAAAAATACTATATATATATATATATAATAGAGAGAGAGAGAGAGCTAACACTTTGAGCCCATCTCCTGCTCAGCATCCTGAGATTGTTTACAGTGCTCCTGGGCTCCCCAGAGGAACAGGAATAGCAGGAAAAAGCAACGGTAGGCAGCGGTGGGGGACTACACTTCCAAATGCAGTAAAAGTGGTCTAGAGCTTCCTGGATTACTGTTACTAAAAATCTGGTGGTCACTGCCCGAAAAAAACAGCAGTATCAAAAAGCTGCGGCAGTGAGCTTGTTATAACCACTTGATGTGTAGGTGACTTTTAAATGGCCTATGAGCGGCAAGTGTCTTAACCCCTTCGCGCCAGTGCCTTCCGGCCCTTTAAGGGTTTCAGAAGCCGGGAGGCGGGGCGGGGTTTAGGGTCATGTGACTGCCGTGACACGCCGTCACGGCGGTCACATGATCGGGAAAGGTCCAGATCGAAAGAGGAGATCGGGACCTTTCTGTGAGTACTGGACATGTGTGCTGGGAGCGCGAAGGGCACGCGCTCTCAGCACATATGTTCTTTTTTAATAGAACGCAAATGTGTGGCAGCTCGGCGTCTAGGCCCAGACGCCGGAAGGCCGCAAATTTGCGTTTGGCCGGCGTGAAGAGTTTAAAGTAGAACAGCACTGCATCTGGGCATCACAAACCAAAAATGCTATTTAATTTATCTTTAATATTCAAAGCAAACTCAACCATCCATCCATGCTTTATTTTGTTGATAAATCATTTTGAAAAACACCCCCTGGCATTTTTGGCAGTGGCCATCTTAAGTAAGGGCAGGTGATTCATGTATCATTTACTACCTGAAATCCATCTGCCCTTAGCTCAGGCATAGGCTGAGCTGAAAACCCTCCCTCCCCTCCTGAAGAATGCTGGCATGTATGACATCATTTGACCAGGCATGGAAACCAGGAAGTAACTGAAGAAATGTAAAAAAAAAAAAAGTTTAAAACAAGTACATATGGTATACTTTACTATCGATTTACTAATGCTAGCAGCATAAGGATTAAAAATAGTCCATGTTGATTGAGAGAGCGAGGTCAGGACTGTGTAGTACACAACACAGCATTTAGAGTGCAAGGTGGTCGGGTCAGGTCTATGTAACATAACAAATAGCTCGTAGAGTGGGACAATGCAATGTACAACATAATGTACAGAGTGCAGCAGTAAGGAGTATGTTGCATAGGGTCCTTTATAATGCTGGTCATTGGATGGAAAAAAACCCCAGTGCCAGTTGTGGGGAGAAAAAGCCTGTGGTTAATGTGTTTGTTTGAGTGAGTGTGTATGTGTGTGTGTGTATAGTTGGGGGGGACAGTAAGTAGGCTTGTGGGCTGCTATGGTGGAAGTTCCACTTGTAAACGGAGATCTCTGATATCAGGACAAAGTTCCAAAGTGCATACTCTTCTCACAAACATAAATGGCTAATTAGAAAATAGAGATGTGACGATAATGAGGACTGGGCACCCCAAAAAGGCTGCGTCTCCCTTGATATTTTTAAATAAGAGACAGAGCAGCAGTGACCCCCCTTTCAGAACATGGCTACATTAGGACTTCATGTTACACAAGTAACAGACTTTTAGCTACATTCCAGAACATTTTTATCAGTCCATTGAGCGGACACCAGACCATTGCAACCCTATTAACCCAAGCCACATTTCAGTCTAAATCTAATATGCTTCATAAACATTCAGTCTAAGGCAGGCCATGGATGGTGCAAATTTTCTTCCTGCAACCATGTGTTGCAGGAAAGAAATTCACTCAATTCCTCTATTGACTCATTGTTGACAGGGGAATCCCTTCTGCTGAGCCATTGTGTTTTCCTGAGGAAGGGGGTCAGGGGAAGCTGTCCCCGTTGGGAGAAGACCGTGATTATTGTTAGCGGCTATAACAGCTGCTAGGGATAATCGCATGTCAAATCCAGCAGGCTGATTGTCAATCAACTTGGGTACATTCAGCCTTCCCATGCATGGTTCGAATTTCGACCAGTTCCTTCTGAAATGGCCAAGGTTCTAACCATCTATGGCCGGCTTACGTCTAAGTAATTTGGAAAGCAAGCAGATATCTTTTGATTTTTTCTTTTGGTTATTAAATACTCTTTTGAAAGTGGTAAAATTGTCTCTAGTGCACTAACAGAGAACTTAAATAAACCCCTGTCTCTTGATGTCAGGGCTCCGGGGTGTGACCAGAGGTATGTGACTGACGCAGGGAAACGCAGGCTTCAGATAAGTTATAAACAATATAATTTATTAAAGACTAACAATACAAACATAAACGCAGTGCAATACTAAAACATAACATAGTGCAAACAAACCAAACCAAACCACCCACAGATAACAGTACATACTATGCAAGCGTCGTCAGGCAGGCCGGGTCAATAACAATCGGGCAGGTAGGTACAGGGGGTCAGGCAGAGAATGGTCGGGGTCACAAGCCAGGGATGAAACAGGAGAAGTCAGCAGAGGTCCGGATCAGGCAGGATCAGCAACGAATCAGTCAGACAGGAACAGGAACGCAGGAACGCAGGAACGCAGGAACAAGATACAGGGCCCAGGAAAAACACACACCAAGGCAGAGACTGCAGGTCTGGCCATCCCTTAAATACACCTGCATGATCAACTTCAGGTGTTTGGCTGGCTGCAGGGTTGAGTCTCTGATTGCCAGGAGCACCCGCTGGCCAGCCCTGGTACTGCAGCCCACAAGGCAGGTGGGTCCCACCATTACTGGCAAGTCCATTCCTGACAGTACCCCCCCCCCCCTCAAGGAGCGGCCTCAGGACGCTCCAAACAGTCCTAGCTAGGCAAAATGTTCCACCGCCTGGGTCTGGTAACTGGCGGGATATCAAAGACTGGCACACCGGGCAGGACTCCGGGCAGCGGCACACCGGGCTGGACTCCGGGCAGCGGCACACCGGGCTGGACTCCGGGCAGCGGCACACCGGGCTGGACTCCGGGCAGCGGCACACCGGGCTGGACTCCGGGCAGCGGCACACCGGGATGGACTCCGGGCAGAGGCACACCGGGCTGGACTCTGGGCAGAGGCACATCGGGCTGGACTCCGGGCAGAGGCACATCGGGCTGGACTCCGGGCAGAGGCACATCGGGCTGGACTCCGGGCAGAGGCACATCAAGCTGGACACCGGATCACCAGGCGGAGCAGCAGGCACCGGGCCACCAGGCGGAGCAGCAGGCACCGGGCCACCAAGCGGAGCAGCAGGCACCGGGCCACCAGGAGGGGCGACAGGCATCGGGCCCCCAGGAGGGGCGACAGGCATCAGACCCTCAGGAGGGGCGATGGCATCGGGCCCCCAGGAGGGGTGGCAGGCGCCAGGCCCCCAGGAGGGGCGGCGGGCGCCGGGCCCCCAGGAGGGGCGACAGGCATTGGGCCCCCAGGCGGGCGGTGGGCGCCGGGCCCCCAGGCGGGGCGGCGGGCGCCGGGCCCCCAGGCGGAGCGGCGGGCGTCGGGCCCCCAGGAGGGGCGGCAGGCACCAGGCCCCCAGGAGGAGCGACGGGCGCCGGGCCCCCAGATGGAGCGGCGGGCCCCGGGTCATCAGGCACAACAACGGGCATCGGGTCACCAGGCATCAGGTCATTTGGCTCGCCAGCGGGCACCGCGTCATCTGGCAAGGCAGTGGGCACCGAGTCACCAGGCACGACAGTGGGTTCCGAGTCAACCCATACCAGGGACTCTACCTGGTCGGCACTAAATGGCGGCAAAAATTCATCCCTGCATTCGGGGGTACCAGATGAAACCAACTCAGCACAAACCTGAATCAATGGCTGCACCTCAGAGAATTCTGTGCCCTGATCTACTAGAACATGAGCGATCCGTATACATTCTAGCAGTTCATCCCGAGGATACTCCTTCAGAGTCTGATAAGCATATTCTCTGTCATCAAACACTAGCAGAGTTAAATACACAACCTCATCAAGATCCATCCTTCCCATCAACAAACCAAGATGGCTTCCCTGTGCAGCCACTTCTGGTCAGGATTGGCCTTGGTGTAATGTCAGGGCTCCGGGGTGTGACCAGAGGTATGTGACTGACGCAGGGAAACGCAGGCTTCAGATAAGTTATAAACAATATAATTTATTAAAGACTAACAATACAAACATAAACGCAGTGCAATACTAAAACATAACATAGTGCAAACAAACCAAACCAACCACCCACAGATAACAGTACATACAATGCAAGCGTCGTCAGGCAGGCCGGGTCAATAACAATCGGGCAGGAAGGTACAGGGGGTCAGGCAGAGAATGGTCGGGGTCACAAGCCAGGGATGAAACAGGAGAAGTCAGCAGAGGTCTGGATCAGGCAGGGTCAGCAACGAATCAGTCAGACAGGAACAGGAACACAGGAACACAGGAACAAGATACAGGGCCCAGGAAAAACACACACCAAGGCAGAGACTGCAGGTCTGGCCATCCCTTAAATACACCTGCATGATCAACTTCAGGTGTTTGGCTGGCTGCAGGGTTGAGTCTCTGATTGCCAGGAGCACCCGCTGGCCAGCCCTGGTACTGCAGCCCACAAGGCAGGTGGGTCCCACCATTACTGGCAAGTCCATTCCTGACACTTGAAGAGTGAGTGTAAGCAGATGCTTCCAAGGGGCTAAAGTTTTTCTTCTGTGCTGACTTATGTTCTGCAGCTATCTGGGTCTACTGTGCGGTTTCCCAACTATACTGCTACAATGTAGATGTGTGTACTGTGTCCTTGAGTTGACCTGCTGAGCCGGACTTATTGCCTTTGTGGATATCGTCCAGATCATGGACTTTAAATGACTGCCTGGTACCCCTGTGGATTTATTGCCTTGAATGGATTGCTTAAATGAACAAGCGATCTACCTAAGGTACAGTCACTTTATGGGGCACTTAGGGAACTCTGTGCAGGAGTGTATGTGAAGTTGCTTGGTGTATACTGGTGCACTAACTTCTGTAAAGACATTTGTTGTTCTGTCTAATGCTGGTATGAAGTTTCTCTAAAGGGCTGCATGCACAGCGTACCCAAGGAACAGGGCTTACATCTAGGGGGCGGTAGGTTAGAGTAGATACAGTACATTTAATCCAGCATGTGGGATGTGGTCTATTGCAGGCTATATTGTCATTACTAGGGACAACCTTTCATGTATCTTTCTTTGGTAAAGGAAACCAAACAGCCAGGGAATGGGTGACTTGGCAAGGGTGATGGTTACTCTGGTAGTGAAGGGGTAGTATGCTTGACCCCTTCACTGGCAACCGGTGCCCCACACTGGAACCGACCTTGCAGCAGTGCCTATGGACCTAGCCTGGAGAGAGAAAGTACAAACATGTAGTTATATTAAAGAGCATTCCCTGCATCTAGTGACAGCATTCAGACATGCCCCTGATAATGAGGTGACAGGAATTGCTGTATTGGTGGAGACGGGTACAGGCCCTGCGGTACCAATTCCTAAATGTTGCACACCTGGGGAGTGGTGTTCTCTAACAAGTCGCTCAGTCTAAAGCGCTTAGTGTTAACAGTGTAACATGTGCAGCCACAGGTTACATAGAGTTAACTTCTAAGTTTGGGAGACCTACCTTAAAACTGAGTTCCAGCTAAAAAAAAAAAAAGTCAGCAGCTGCAAAAACTGTAGCTGCTGACTTTTAAAATACAACCACTTACCTGTCCCTTGGTCCAGCTGTGTCCTCACCACTGCTGGTTTCACCGGCCATCTTCTCTCCCTGGTGCCGACATCTTTAGTGTGGGCACCCGGCTGTGACAGCTTGCGGCTTCTGTGCATGCCCACTGTGCATACGCAAGAAGCGCTGCGCTTTGTGAATGGCCCCGTAGTCTTCTGGGACCTGTCACGTGTCCCAAAAGACTACAGGTAGGGAGGGCAACTTCTGCTTCCGATCGCCTAGGCTATCGCAGCGAAATTGGGAGTGGGTACCTGTCAAATTCGGGTACCCGCTCCCCAAAGGTGCCAATCCTTAATGGGGAGTGGGGGACAAAGCATTAAAGTGGAACTTCCCCTTTTGGGTAGAGTTTGGCTTTAATGTTGATATCACATGACCACAGCTCCCTGCCTTGGTTTAGGCAATTGAGCGCAGTTCCAATGTGTCCACACTGGGTGCCTTAAGCCACACGCAATTTTAGTGTAAATCTCTGGACATGCCTGCCTGTGGTGACAGTGTGTTACTGATGTTTTAGGTCATGGGTGTTATCGCTAATATTGTGAACGAGTGATAGGCAGAAAACATGATCTGGTGGCAGTGTGGTGATTCTAAACCCAGTGACGATCACTCTGTCTGCTGTCTCAAAAAATTAATCTTGCTTAATTCTAATGAACAAGGCATAACAATCCAGAGCTGTATGCTTTGACATCATTAGTGAAATTAAACAGAAAATCTAACGGTTTCATAGGAAGAAGCATTTTTAACCCTGCTAGTGTGTTTAAATACCATGTTCCGCAGATGACTGGCCTGGCACCTGCTGCATGAGAAATAGCCACTTACTACGTGCACCATATGTGTACCATACAGTAGGACTGATGAGTGATTCTGGCCCCTTTCACACCTCCATCAGCGCAGATCCAGGATTGATTGCTGTGAAAGATCAGCCATTTGGGGGATTATTTACTAACACTGGAGAGTGAAATAACTGCATGGAAATCAGCTTCCAGATTTTATTGTAAAGCTTCATTGAACAAGCTGAAGTAAGAAGCTGATTGGCTGCCATGCATAACTGCACTAGTTTCAGTAAGGGCCAACTCACACTACATGCATTTCAGTTGCTTTTTTTCCGCATCCAAAATGCACAGAAGGTAGGTTATATGGTTGTCAGTGTCATAGTTCACATAAGTGCTTACAGTTCCAGTGTGTTCCAGTTGCAGAAAAAAAATTAGAAAATGCTGCATTTTTTCTGCATAGAACTGTACTGGAATGCAGTAAAACGCACCAAAAAGCTCAAAAAATGCACTGGAATGCACGTGTCCCTATTTAAATTTAAGAAAAAGAGGGGAAAAATGAACTGGAATGCATAAAAAACAGCACTGGAACGCATCAATAACCCATCAAAAACGTACCTGAATTTGCCAAAAACGCACATGCAGAAACCCATCCGGAACGCATCTGGACTAAATCCGGCCCTAAATCTACCCCACTGCGTCCCAGCCCAGATCACTGCAGGTAGTCACTGGCTGTGTGAACACAGATAACTGCAGCTGTCATCAGGCTTGTTGTGGATGAGTGGCAGCAGCTCCTCACATACACCTGTCATTCCATCTACAGGAATACGCAGAGCCTTAATGCTGGAATTTCCAGTATGTGCTGATTGCTCATGTATATGAGACTAAAGGATATTCTTATTCTCCAAGAATAATTCATAGTATCCACATTCACACATATTTTCTGGAAACTGTTTCTTGCAGTGTTATTCTGTAATGAACTTTGTAAGCTCTTGAACCTCTCCTTCCCCCCTCACTTCCATTTGGAATGAGCAGGGCGGCCATGGACTCTCTTTATCATTTATGTACAGAACGCACACCAAACTGCAGAGAAACAACATTTCAACTTTTCAAAGTGTAACTCCAGTTTCGTGCTCTTCCCATGGCTTCAGTACTTCCAGCCTAATTGACTCGGAACTAGTATGCGCATCATACTCTGTTCTGCATATTTGTTCCATGTCAACGACTTAATACTGCCATGCCAGGTTCTATCTGAATAGCACCAAAATGCACATACGCAACTCACCAAAATGCACATACGCAACTCACCAAATTGCACATACGCAACTCACCAAAATGCACATACGCAGCTCACCAAAATGCACATACGCAACTCACCAAAATGCACATACGCAACTCACCAAATTGCACATACGCAACTCACCAAAATGCACATACGCAGCTCACCAAAATGCACATACGCAACTCACCAAAATGCACATACGCAACTCACCAAAATGCACATACGCAACTCACCAAATTGCACATACGCAACTCACCAAAATGCACATACGCAACTCACCAAATTGCACATACGCAACTCACCAAAATGCACATACACTGCTCACCAAAATGCACATACGCAACTCACCAAAATTCACATACACAACTCACCTGTGCTACAGCACACCACAATGCATGTTGAGGATTGCAGTGCGGTAAACTATGGTAAAAAAAAGATATTACAGGCATGATTCTTGCTGTGTTGGGGCCCATTCAAAATTCAGTGGGCAGCAGTAACATATTATACTTTGCACCACAGTATAGATTAAATAATTGCATGAACATTCTCAGTACATTCCTGACTTGATGAATGTCATCAAAAAGTGCTTCAAAATTTCATTTTCTTTTATCATTTGATGTTGCAGGTGTAATTTTCTGAACAAAAACCACATACACTGGTAACCAGGGGCGGACTGACCATTTGGAAACTCGGGCACTGCCCGAGGGCCCGGGGTCAGTAGGGGGCCCCATGAGATGCCCCTGGTACCTTTTTCATAGGCTTTTTTGAGTTTGGGCAAGAACACAGGAGCCCCATGATCCCCTATTGCCCGGGGGCACCATGAGTTGTCAGTCCGCCCCTGCTGGTAACTATTATTTTGTTACAAAAAAATATTTTCCATCCTGCTTCTTTAAAGTTTCCTAACATTGCAGTCAAAAAGGAACATCGATTTAACCCCATAAATGATTGGATGACTGAACAAACGCTCGTAAAATGAACATTTTTTAAAATAAAGTTCTACTAGCTTTACAGTCTGAAAGGTAATGACTACTGCTGTGCCCTCTCATTAGAGATTATTATTATTACAAGTACTTATATAGCGCCATCAATTTATGCAGCGCTTTACATATATGTAGATTGTACAGTCACATCAGTCCCTAGCCCTCAAGGGGTGTACAATCTAAGGTCCCAACTTACATTCATACATACACACACTAGGGCCAATTTAGACAGGAGCCAATTAACCTACCAAAATGTCTTTGGAGAGTGGGAGGAAGCCAGAGTACCCACTGGAAACCCATGCAGGCACAGGGAGAACATGCAAACTCCAGGCAGGTGGTGCTATGGTTGGGATTTGAACCAATGACCCTAGTACTACCAGGTGGAAGTGCTCACCATTTAGCCACAATGCTGCCCATAGAGATCCCATAATTCTCTGGAAATCCTGCACCATGAGTGCACTATGTATTAAATGTTTATCTGTAAATTAACATTTTATATAAATGGCAAATAATCTATTAAAACTAATAATTCTAAACACTTAAAAAAATAAAATTGATCTTAAACCAGTACAGTTTTTCTTTAAAATGAAAATCTGTGGGCAACACATCAATACTTCAACATTAAAGTGATTGTAAAGCAATTTTTTTTTCTTTTAAAATAACAAACATGTCTATCCTTACCTGCTGTGTGCCGTGGATTCGCACAGAGCAGCCTGGATCCTCCTCTTCTTGGGTCCCCCACTAGTGATCCTGGCCCCTCCTTCCTGTTGAGTGCCCCCACAGCAAGCAGCTTTTTATGGGGCACCCAAGCAGGCTCGGTGTCCATTGACACACAGAGCTGTGGCTTGGCCCCACCCCTTTTCCTCCTCATTGGCTCTCTGACTAATTGACAGCAGTGGGAGACAATGGCTCCCGCTGCTGTGTCAGCCAATGAAGAAAGGGAGTCCCGTGATAGCTGAGACTCCAGTGCACATTGCTAGATCGAGAGGGGGGGGGGGGGGCTGCTGCACAGAAAAGGTGTTTTACCTTCATACATAGAATGCATGAAGGTAAAAAACCTTCTACCTTTTTAATGCTACAAAGATTTTTTTTAGAATATTCACAGTTAAACGCACGTATTTCATATCACATAAACGCAATTGCATCTTTGGGCGTTACAGACATCTTGTTCTGTTTTTTCCCAGTATGAATTAAATATTAAATATTCCTCTCCTCCTGCGGGGAAAATGAGATCGCTGTTTACATTGGACAAAAGAACAAAGTTAAATCATTGATGAAATCTGTCATGCAGCTGGGTTTTTAAAATTCCTAAAAATATAATACATATGTCCTTTGTCTTATGTAACAGCTATTATCTAGACTGGGGGAGGGGGATAATCTTGTTACAATACTGACTGGGAGAAAGGTGAAAGTCATTCTGAGTTATGATATTGATCTTCAGTTGCACAGTATTGTGTTCTATTTGTTGACACACATACAACCCACAAATATACAAAGCAATGCATTCTTCTATAATTTTGAACAGACCTTGACGTGTCTTGGAGAGTCCTACCAATAAAGTGGTAAGGAACCTTTATCTATTACAGTCTGACCAGTAAGACTAGATGTGTCACTTGAGGACAATGTTTGCAAACTTTACAAGTTTGGTCTTTTATCTTCTCGCTAAGCCCTAGGCCATTAACAGATTCTTGCCATTGGGAAGAGTTATAGAATGTTGCCTGGTTACACTAATACAGGGTAATAATACTAGAGGAATGTTACAAATGGCCAGTAAGAGATATGGGATGCAACACTTTATTCCACTCGCCATACTTTCTGGCGCTGCACAGTTTCAACTAATTGCGCGATCATGCTATGCTGTACCCATACGAATTGTATCTCCTTTTTTCACACAAATAGACCTTTCTTTTGGTGGTATTTGATCACCACTGGGTTTTTTTTTATTTTTTGCACCTGAATGTTTGAAAAACAAATGATATTTTCTCATTTCTGTTATTTAAAATATCCAATTAACTCAAATTTCATCATAAATTTAGGCCAAAATGTATTTTGCTATATGTCTGTTGGTAAAAAAAAATCCCAATAAGTATCTAATTGGTTTATGTGAATGTTATAGGGACTACAAACTATGGTATAGATACTGGAAATTTTTCCATTTTTTGCTATTCGGTGCTGTGCTAGTTTAACTGACAATTGCGCGGTCATGCAATGCTGTACATAAATAAAATGTATGTAATTTTTTTCCCACAAATACAGCTTTCATTTGGAGGTATTTGGTCACCTCTGGGGTTTTTATTTTTTGCTATATAAATAATGTTAGTGGAATGTTACAAATGGCCAGTAAGAGATATGGGAAGCAACACTTTATTCCACGCACCCTCTGAAAGATTTACCCCCCTTCCTGTCCAGGCCATTTTTGCTATCCAACGCCAAGCAGTTTCAACTAATAATTGCGCGGTCATGCAATGCTGTACCCATACAAAATGTATGTCCTTTTTTTCACACAAATAGAGCTTTCTTTTGGTGGTATATGATCACCACTGGATTTTTTTATTTTTTGCACCTGAATGTTTGAAAAACAAATGATATTTTCTCATTTCTGTTATTTAAAATATCCAATTAACTCAAATTTCATCATAAATTTAGGCCAAAATGTATTTTGCTACATGTCTGTTGGTAAAAAAAAATCCCAATAAGTATCTAATTGGTTTATGTGAACGTTATAGGGTCTACAAACTATGGTATAGATACTGGAAATTTTTCCATTTTTTGCTATTTGGTGATGTGCTAGTTTAACTGACAATTGCGTGGTCATGCAATGCTGTACATAAATAAAATGTATGTAATTTTTTTCCCACAAAAACAGCTTTCTTTTGGAGGTATTTGGTCACCTCTGGGGTTTTTATTTTTTGCTATATAAAAAATGCTAGTGGAATGTTACAAATGGCCAGTAAGAGATATGGGAAGCAACACTTTATTCCACGCACCCTCTGAAAGATTTACCCCCCCGTCCTGTCCAGGCCATTTTTGCTATCCAACGCCAAGCAGTTTCAACTAATAATTGCGCGGTCATGCAATGCTGTACCCATACAAAATGTATGTCCTTTTTTTCACACAAATAGAGCTTTCTTTTGGTGGTATTTGATCACCACTGGTGTTTTTTTTTGCACCAGAAACAAAAAAAGACTGAAATGTTTGAAAAAAATGATATTTTCTTATTTCTGTTATTTAAAATTATAATTTTTTTATTATTATACAGGTTTTATATAGCGCCAACAGCTTGTGCAGCGCTTTACAAAATGAAGGTAGACATTACAGTTACAATACAATTTGGTACAGGAGGAAACAGAGGGCCCTGCTTGTTAGAGCTTACAATCTAGAATATACAATTAACTCAAATTTCATCATAAATGTAGGCCAAAATGTATTTTGCTATATGTCTTTGGTAAAAAAAAATCCCAGTAAGTGTATAATAATTGGTTTATGTGAAAGTTATAGCGTCTATAAACTATGGTATAGATCAGGGGTGGGCAAACTTTTTGACTTGAGGGCCGCAATGGGTTCATATATTGGACCCGGGGGCCGGACCAAGAGTAGATGAATTATGTGTATGTGTCATCCATAGTAAGTATAGTAATATTCCCCCATAGTAAGCATAGTAATTAATCCCCCATATAGTAATTCATCCCCCATAGTAATTCATCCCCCATATAGTAATTCATCCCCCATAGTAATTCATCCCCCATAGTAATACATCCCCCATATAGTAATTCATCCCCCATATAGTAATTCATCCCCCATAGTAATTCATCCCCCCTATAGTAATTCATCCCCCATAGTAATTCATCCCCCCTATAGTAATTCATCCCCCATATAGTAATTCATCCCCCCTATAGTAATTCACCCCCATATAGTAATTCATCCCCCATAGTAATTCATCCCCCATATAGTAATTCATCCCCCATATAGTAATTCATCCCCCATAGTAATTCATCCCCCATATAGTAATTCATCCCTCATATAGTAATTCATCCCCCATATAGTAATTCATCCCCCATAGTAATTCATCCCCCATAGTAATTCATCCCCCATAAAGTAATTCATCCCCCATAGTAATTCATTCCCCATATTAATTCATCCCCCATATTAATTCATCCCCTCTATAGTAATTCATCCCCCATATAGTAATTCATCCCCCATCGTAATTCATCCCCCATAGTAATTCATCCCCCATATAGTAATTCATCCCCCATAGTAATTCATCCCCCATATAGTAATTCATCCCCCATAGTAATTCATCCCCCATAGTAATTCATCCCCCATATAGTAATTCATCCCCCCTATAGTAATTAATTCCCCATATTAATTCATCCCCCATATTAAGTCCCCAAGTCCCCCCTGTGTCAATTCACTTACCTTTGCTCCGCGCGTTCCTCTCGCCGTGTCCCGCGCCATTCCAGGGTAGCATGAAAATCTGTCTCCTATGAGGATCTGTCCCCCTCGACGTATCTGCACATGTGCCAGTTTCAGGCATTAGCAGCCGATCGGCGATCTCCGGCACATGCGCAGATACGTCGAGGGGGACAGATCCTCATAGGAGACAGATTTTCATGCTACACCGGTCTTCAGGGCGGACTGTCAGAGGAGCCTAGCTCCGCGGGCCGGATTAAAAGGTCCACCGGGCCGTATACGGCCCTTGGGCCGTAGTTTGCCCATTGCTGGTATAGATACTGGAATTTACACCATTTTTTTCTTTTCAGAGCTGTGCTAGTTTAACTGACAACTGCGGAGTCATGCAATGCTGTACATAAATAAAATTTATGTAATTTTTTTCACACAAATAGAGCTTACTTTTGGTCATATTTGATCACCTCTGGGGTTTTTATTTTTTGCCATATAAATAATGCTAGTGGAATGTTACAAATGGTCAGTAAGAGATATGAGAAGCAACACTTTATTCCACTCGCCCTCCGGAAGATTTACCCCCCTTCCTGTCCAGGCCATTTTTTGCTATCCGGCGTCATGCAGTTTCAACTAATAATTGCGCAGACATGCAGTGCTGTACGCATACAAAATTTATATCCTGTTTTTCACACAAATAGAGCTATACGATGTTTTCTTAGTTCTGTTATAAACAAAATCCAATAAACTAAAATTTTGTCATAAATTTAGGCTAAAATGCATTTTGCTACATGTCTTTGGTAAAAAAAATCCTAATAAGTGTATATTATTGGTTTATGTGAAAGTTATAGCGTGTACAAACTATGGTATAAATAGTACAAAAAATGTCCACTGCCTCAGTCTATAACTGGCCTTCACAGCAAAGAGCACATGGAAGGGTGATGCATGTCATACAATAAAAGAGAAAAATTCCCAGCTCAACTTACCAACCAGCTTTCAAACAAACCAAATTAGCCTGTCTAACAGTATGTATTAAAAGCAGGGGTTTAGTTAGCACATATTTGGAAACACATGCGTAAGCTGCAGAGCCTTTTCATGGCACCCTGATATTCTGCTGTTCCTAACACTACAAATTTTGAGAGCCCCCATAGTAGGGGCACATGCATTTATTGGATAGACTGAGGGTAGGTGAACCTGAGGGAGTCCACCCCTCCTTAAAAGGTACAGGAGCACACTGGACACCCAGCATGTAGCACAATGGCAGCTAAGGTGTCCAGTGAGCCCCCTCACTAACAAGTCAACAGTACAAAAAAACCCCTGAGGTATAGATACTGGAATTTACGCAATGTTTTGCTATACGGCACTGTGCTAGTTTAACTGACAATTGTGCGGTCATGCAATGCTGTAAATAAAGAAGTTTATGCAATTTCTTTCCCACAAACAGAGCTTTCTTTTGGTGGTGTTTGATCATCTCTGTTTTTTTTATTTTTTGCACTATAAACAAAAAAAGACTGAAAATTTAAAGTTATAGCGTCTACAAACTGTGGTATGGATACTGGAATTTACACAGCTTTTACTTCTTACTGCCTATCACATTCCTTGAGGTGCTAAAATGCCAAGGCAGTACAAACACCCCAAAATGACCCCTTTTCGGAAAGTAGACAAGCTAAGATATCTTCTGAGAGGCATGTTGAGTCCATGGAAGATTTAGTTTTGGAAAATTACAAAAACATTTTTTAATTTTTTTTCTACACAAAGTTGTCATTTAAATTGTATATTGCTCATACATTTCATGGGTATATTTGGAATTACACCATAAAATATATTCTGCTACTTCTCCTGAGTATGGGGATACCACATGTGTGAGACTTTTTGGAAGCCTAGCCATATACAGGAGCCCGAAATCCAATGACCCCTTTGAAAGCTTGATTGTGTGTAAATTCTTTATTTCACTTCCTCTCTACCTATCACAGTTTCAGAGCTCTGAAATTCCAGGATAGCACAATCCCCTACAAATGACCACTTTTTGAAAAGTAAACACCCCGGACTATTTGCTGAGAGGCATGTTGAGTCAATGGAATACTTTATTTTTTGCCACAAGTTTTTGGAAAATGACAAAAACAAATATTGTTTTTTTACACAAAGTTGTCACTTAAATGATATATTGCTCACACATGCCATGGGTATATGTGGAATTACACCCCAAAATACATTCTGCTACTTCTACCGAGTATGGTTATACCACATGTGTGAGACCTTTTGGGAGCCTAGATACAGACAGGAGCCCAAAATCCAATGACCACTTTGAAAGCCTGAAGGTGCGTAACTTCCTCATTTCATTTCCTCACTATCTATCACAGTTTCGGAGGCCATGAAATGCCAGGATAACACAATCCCCTCCCAAATGACCCCTTTTTGGAAAGTAGACACCCCAAGGAATTTAATAGGAGGCATGGTGAGTATTTTGCAGATCTTATTTTTTCTCACAAAGTTTTGAAATATAAAAAAAGAAAAGAAAAAGTATGTTTTTGTTTTCTTTCTTCATTTTCCGAAAATTTGTGGCAACAAACGAGATCTGCAAAATACTCACCATGCCTCTTATCAAATTTCCTTTGGGTGTCTACTTTCCAAAAAGGGTTAATTGGGGGGTGGGGGGGGTTGTACTATTCTGGCATTTCATGGCCTATGAAACTGTGACAGGTAGTCAGGAAGTGTAATGAGGAAATAAAGCCCTTTGAAAGCCTGAAGGTGCTTACTGGATTTTGGGGTCTTGTACATGGCTAGACTGCCAAAACGGAACCTCATATGTTGTATCCCCATACTCAGGAGAAGTAGCAGAATGTGTTTTGGGGTGTAATTCCACATATACCCATGGCATGTGTCATTCAAATGACAACTTTGTGTAAAAAAAAAAAAAAATAAAATTTTTTTTGTCATTTTTCAAAAACTTGTGGTAAAAATAAATTTGTCTATTGTCTCAACATGCCTCTCTGCAAATAGTTTGGGGTGTCTACTTTCCAAAAAGGGGTCATTTTAGGGGGTGGGGGCATTTTATGCCCAGCACTAGAAGTTTATGCCACGCATCACTCATTCTTCTAACCACCTGAAGACCAAGCCTTTTCTGACACTTTTTGTTCACATGAAAAAAAATCTGTATTTTTTGCTAGAAAATTACTTAGAACCCCCAAACATATATTTTTTAAAACCAGACGCCCTAGAGAATAAAATGGTGGGTGCTGCAATTGTTTATGTCACAAAGTACTTGCAAGCGATTTTTCAAATGCAAATTGTTTTTAAAATGCACTTTTTTGAATTTTAATCCACAAAAACACAATATATTGGCCAACTGTTTGGTAAAATATAAAAGATGATGGTATGCCGAGTAAATAATTACTAAACATGACACGCTTTAAAACTGTGCACGCCCCGTGCAACTGCATACATTTTTAATATCCATAGGTGACGCTTTAAAAGCCTTTACAGGCTACCATTTTAGATTTACACAGGGGATCTAGTGCTAGAATTACTGACCTTGATCTGACATTCATGGCGATACCTCACGTGCATGGTTCAACCGCTGTTTACATACCGACACGGAGCTGAAGTTTGCGTACGCTGCTACGTACAGTGTCCCTATCATTTTTTTTTTTTACCAATTTTATTGTTATCACAGGGAATGTAAATATCCCCTGTAACAGCAATAGGCATTGACAGGTATTCTTTTCTGAAAAATCTGGGGTATCTTAGACTTTAGATATCCCCTCTGCCCTTAAATCATCTGATCTCACCAAGATCGGTGTGATCAAATGGGTCTCCAATCAGCTCTGTGGGCAGCTGGCAGAAATTCCGGCTGCATTCTCAGGTTACCCAATGGCACGGGACTGCTCAAGAAAGTCATGGAAGGCAGTGGGGGGGGGGGGGCATCTCCTCCAGCGGCTTGTAAAAGCAATCATCCTGGTATAACCACTCAAAGTCCAATGGTGTACCAGTACGTCACTGGTCCTTGTTGGGTATATATGTTATGTTCTTTTTTTAATGCAGCCTCTGGGCTGAATGAAAAAAAGAGAAGAAATATCTGCCAGAAAAAGTGTGTGGTATTTCCACCATTAGAATATACTACCCTGCATCCACCCACTTCTAATGTAGGGCATACATGAAATGTTTTTTTTCTTACTCCTAAATAAAAATAAAAGAACCTAACAGATTCTTCTATTCATATTGATCGATGTGGATGAAGAAATCTCTTCCAAAAAGTTTTTTTAAATTTATATATGTCGAAGCATAGCAGCGATCCACCCACTGACCACCCCAGGCCCCCAAGCTTGGGTATATATATTCTTTTTTAATTGCAGATGAAAAATCTCACCCAACAGTGCTGCACACACTGATGTATATTCTGAGAGCAAGAACCTGTTGCTGTCAGAATAAACAGATCTATGCTGCAGCTGAATGGCATTCCTGCAAAAAAAAAAGCAATGGTTAACAATAAAACAGTAACTCAATAAAACAACTTTTTTATTGAAATCTGTGCAAAAAAATATTATTAAATATATATTCCGAAGCATAGGAGAGATCCACCCTCTGACCACCCCAGGCCCCCACGCTTGGTCATATATGTTCTTTATTAACTGTGGATGAAAAATCTCATCCAGCAGCGCTGCACACACTGATGTATATTCTCAGAGTGAGACCCTGCTGTTGTCAGAATAAACAGAGTGGTGCTTCAGCTAAATGGCATTCTCGCAAAGAAAAGAGCAATGGTTAACAATAAAACAGTACCTCAATAAAATAACAACTATTTTTTATTTATTTATTTTTTTTCTTTTTTTTTTACTTTTTTTTTTAAACTGTAACCTCCAGATGTTAGGATCTCTCAAAATGTGATAGCCAGTTTCCAGATTACCTAACATCTTTTGAGTTCCTGTGTATATATGTGCCCTAGACTGTGCTGTGCTGCTCTACCCTATACTAATACTCCACTAGTGTGTGGTAGGGACAAAAGCAGTCCTTGTGGCAGAGACCAGGTTGGCCAGGACAAGAGAGCCAAGAAAATTGGATGTCACACCTAATTCCATGTCTGGTACAGACACAACATCTTTTTTGGGTGACTTTTGGGTTGGGGTACTAGGAATGGCATCAGCAAAATGCCTCTCATACAGCCAGCTCACTGCATCTGGGTTGGGGGTTTGGGCCACAGCACCTTCTGGACACAAAAGGGCCACGATGATCTCTTCCTTGAATTTTAGGAAGGATCCACTTCTTCCAGTTGCTTTGTAAAGCACAAAAGCATTGTACAGAGCCAATTGAAATAAATATACAGACACTTTTTTTTTACCAGCGTCTGGCTTTACAGGAAACTAAGTATGGCTTCATCATCTGGTCATTGACGTCCACACCTCCTATGTTAGGGTTATAGTCGTAGACACAGAAGGGCTTGTCAACAACACCAGCTGCCGTGGAAATGTGGATGGTCACATCTGAGTAAATGGAAGACAGGGCGAAAACATTCCGTTTGTCCATTCACTTCACTGCGAGCAGTTCATGATTTTTCGAGCAGGCTTTCTTCCCCTTTCTAAGATGGGTATTTACAAGCCATTGGGGGAAGCCCCAGTAATTAGGTTGCACAGTGCCACATGCACCAATTCCAAGATTGTACAAATGTCTAAATAGTGGCATGCTTATATAAAAATTGTCCACGTATAAGTTGTACCCCATTCAGAAAAAGGGTGAAACTAAGTCTCAAACTATCTTGCCACTGCTCCCATGTAGTCTGGGCATCTGACTCCATGCTTTTCCCTCGTAAATCCGAAAATTACATGTATAGCTTGTTGCCCTCTCACAGGTCTTATACATTTCGACGCCATATCTGGCACGCTTGTTGGGGAAAAATTGTTTGAATGCAAGGCGGCAAGAAAAATGTTTTGCTGGGGAGTATAGACATCTGCAAATTTCTGGCTAAGGTGATTTACGAGGTGCTGAATTTTGTGAAGCTGGTCATATTCAGGATCCCCTCAAGGATGACAGAGTGTTTTATGACTGAAATGCATTAATCGTATTATATTCTCACATCTATGCCTGGCCATGGCAGCAGAAAACAAAGGCATATGATGAATCGGGTCTGTGGACCAATACAACCGCAATTCATTTTTTTTAGTAATGTCCATAATAAGGGTTAGGCCCAAAACAACTTTAAATTCGGAAACTGTAATAGGTTTCCATGCAAATGGTCTGGCAAGGTTTGAATTTGGGTTGGTGGTGATAAATTGTTGTGCGTATAAATTGCTTTGACCCACAATCAATGCATACAGATCTTTTGTGAAAAACAGCTCCACCAGAAAAACAGTTCACCAAACAATAGAGCAGTACTAGTACTGGCACTCTGCTGCATATGAGAATCATCATGCAACTGTAACACCTCAGCAACCTGGGAACGGGGTTGGGTATTATTAACAGAAACCTCTACTCCATCATCTGAGCTATTTGTCAGGGTGCCGCTGCTCTGTACAGGTTCGTATTCTGAGCTGATTCTGTCTGTGAGGCTTCCCCTCCACTCTCATCTGACATACTTAGAATCCTGCAGGCCTCTTCACTTGTGTACCTTTCGTTGGACATTTTGGCCACTATATTTAAAGGTACCTAATGCAACTCATGCCAAAAAGAGCACCTGGCAGTTAGGGACTGCTTGAACCGCTACAAAAAAATCTACCTACTAGTGCTAGCAGAGATCAGGCCTGATCTTCCTAACCCTGCAGTTTTGTGTGCAATGTATTAAGTTACAGTGATCTACTGACACTACACTTGCTGGGAAAGACAGGCGGGGGGGGGGGGGTAAGCGTAGGGGCTAAACACAGGTGCTGGCAGGTGCCAGGGCTGATCCTGCTAACATTGCATTTTTGGGGGCACTATACTACTGTGAACATTGGTACAGTTCTGATCTGATCAAAGATATTGATTCATTCAGACACTATACTAGCAATGGAGGTTTATTGTGTATGTGAGTGTGTTCCTGGCAATCAAAGGGTTAAATGTGATGACTGATGTAGTGGCGGGCAATCTGACATTATCTGGGAGGGACACTAACTAAATAACGCTATCTGAAGTCACCTGTGACACTAATACAGTGATCAGTAAATAAATCTGTACATTATACTAATGACACTGGTGATAGGGCAGTAAAGGGGTTAAGTGGGGGGTGATCAGGGGGTTAAATGTGACCTTGCTGTGCTGTTACTGTCTCAATGTAGTGCTTTGACTCACGTGGATCTGCTTTCTTCTCTCTCTGGAACAGGATGTGCTCCAGGGAGAGAAGATTTCATCATTTCCTGTGCCTGTGTAATGTATACGGCAAGCCGGTGTCAGGGCGGCACTTTTTCGAGGGGCGGCGCGGTGGCGGAAGGGACACTAAGTACAGGGGCGGGCAGGGGGCTGCTGTACCTTACCTGGCTCCGGTCCTGGTCCCACGACGATCCGGTCCAGGGAGTGCGGCTGCTCCTTCTTTCAGTTCGGCCGCTCGATGGTCTCGCGGCAGCTTGGCTCCGCCTCCTCACCGGTGATTGGGCGCCAGCACTGGAAAGGCACACAGGTGACCAATCACCGGCGAGGAGGCGGAGCTGAGCGGCCCCGCGTAAATCGAGTAAGGGAGCGGCCAGTAAGTGTGCAGCAGCACCATGCTGTGACACTCTTGGCACTATTCCTCTCCCCCACTGACACTAACGATGGGGCACTGTTCCTCCCCCACTGACACCAACGATGGGGCACTATTCCTCCTCCCCACTGACACCAATGATGGGGCACTATTCCCCCCCCCACTGACACCAATGATGGGGCACTATTCTCCCCACTGATACCAATGATGGGGCACTTTTCCCGCCACTGATACCAACGATGGGGCACTATTCCTTCCACTGATACCAATGATGGGGCGCTATTCCTCCCACTGACACCAATGATGGGGCGCTATTCCTCTCACTGACACCAATGATGGAGCACTATTCCTCCCACTGACACTAATGATGGGACACTATTCCTCCCACTGACACCAATGATGGGGCACGATTCTTCCCACTGACACCAATGATGGGGCACTATTCCTCCCACTGACTAATGATGGGGCACTATTCCTCCCACTGACACTAATGATTGGACACTATTCCTCACACACTGACACTAATGATGGTGTCAGTGGGAGGAATAATGTCCCATCATTGGTATCAGTGGGAGGAATAGTGCCCCATCATTGGTGTCAGTGGATGAAATAGTGTCCCATCATTGGTGTCAGTGGGAGGAGTAGTGCCTCCTCATTGGTATCAGTGGGAGGAATAGTGCCCCATCATTGGTGTCAGAGCGAGGAATCGTACCCCATTATTGGTGTCAGTGGGAGGAATAGCACCCCATCATTGGAATACCATACTGAAATAGCATACTATATTGAAATCAAATCTGATGTTTTTTCATTTTTATTTGGTGTGTGTTGGAAGAGGGGTAGTCTTATACGGCGAGTATAGCTCAAACCCTATATTTTAACAAGAAAAGTAGGGGGTCGTCTTATACACCCAGTCGTCTTATACGCCGGCAAATACGGTACCTTTACATAGGCTACCCAGCCTTCAATCCATCATAAATTCTGCTGCCAGACTCATCCACCTCACCAACCGTTCATTGAGTTACCCCTCTCTACCAATCTCTCGACTGGCTTCCACTCACCCAACAAATTAAATTCAACAATCTTACAAAGTCATCCACAACTCTGCCCCCAGCTACATCACTAACATAGTCTCAAAATACCAACCAAATCGTACTCTTCGTTCCTCCAAAGACCTCCTGCTCTCTTTTCACTACCTCCCATGCCTGCTTCCAGGACTACTCCCGAGGCTCTCTCATCTTATGGAGCTCCCTACCCCAATCTGTCCAACTATCTCCTACTCTGTCCACTTTTAGGTGATCCCTGAAAACCCTTCTCTTCAGAGAAACCTATCCTTCCCAACCTAACAACTGTACTTTTACTTTCTCCATCAACTCATCCTCCACAGTTATTATCTATTATATAACTTGACCCTCCCTTTTATTTATTATTTTTATTTTTTATTTATTTCGGGCACTTATATAGCACCGTCAATTTACGCAGTGCTTTACATATATATATTGTACATTCACATCAGTCCCTAACCCTCAAGGGGTGTACAATCTAAGGTCCCTAACTCACATTCATACATACACATACTAGGGCCAAATTAAACAGGAGTCAACTAAGCTACCAGCATGTCTTTGCCGTTTAGATTGTAAGTTCTAACAAGCTGGACCCACTGATTGATCCTGTATTGAAGTGTATTGTAATTGTACTGTTTGCTCTTATGCTTTAAAGAGCTGCGCAAACTGTTGGCACTATATATACTGTGTATAATAATCAGCCCTCAAAATTTCCACTCGCCTGCTTGGAAACAAGGTGGGGCAAGCAGCGCCAGGACTAGGGGTGTGTGGGAGGGGCAGCGGTGGGGGCAGTGACAAGCAGTAATCTCCCTGTATCGCTTTCAATAAAGCAGCTGAAAGCTGCAGGAGGGAGAGGAGGAGAAGTGGCTTCCAGCTGCTTCACTGAAAGCCATACAGGGAAACTTCTGCTTGTAACTGCCCCTGCACTGTACCGATCATCCTCGATTGTACAAATACTCGCAGATGCCATGTTTCCTACTTGCGTGTGCATACTCACAAATATGCACAAGTGATATACAGACGATACTTATGTTTTTTTCTGCCAGAAATGTCTGATGTTCATACATCAATATAGTGTACAAGAGACCAAAAAGTTCTCAGTCCTCTACAGCTGATAAGGATTGTGATACAGTATATATAAAAAGTCTACACACCCCTGTTAACATGTCAGGTTTCTGTGAAGTTAAAACTGAAACAAAGAAAAATAATTTCAGAACTTTTTCCACCTTTAATATGACCTATAAACTGTACAACTCAATTGAACAACAAACTGAAAATAAAAAACTAAAATAATATGGTTGCAAAAGTGTGCACACCCTAAAACTAATAGTTTGTTGAAGCACCTTTTGATTTTTTTACAGATTAAGTTCCTTTTCATGTTCAGCTTTCTAGCAGAAGCCTGAAGGTTTTGTGCCAATATTGACTGGTATTTGGAACTGTTCATAATTCCCTCTACCTTGACAAAGGCCCCAGTTCCAGTTAACGAAAAACAGCCCCAAAGCATGATGCTGCCACCACTATGCTTCACTGTGGGTATGGTGTACTTTTGGTGATGTGCAGCGTTGTTTTTGTGCCAAACATATCTTTTGGAATTATGGCCAAAAAGTTCAATCTTGGTTTCATCAGACCATAACACATTTTCCCACATGCTTTTGGGAGACTTCAGATGTGTTTTTGCAAAATTTAGCCGGGCTTGGATGTTTTTCTTTGTAAGAAAAGGCTTCCATCTTGCACCTCTACCCCATAGCCCAGACATATGAAGAATATGAGAGATTGTTGTCACATGTACCACACAGCCAGTACTTGCCAGATATTCCTGCAGCTCCTTTAATGTTGCTGTAGGCCTCTTGGTGGCCTCCCAGACCAGTTTTCTTCTAGTCTTTTCATAAATTTTGGAGGGATGTCCAGTTCTTGGTAAAGTCACTGTTGCTCCACATTTTCTCCACTTGATGATGACTGTCTTCACTGTGTTCCATGGTATATCTAATGCCTTGGAAATTCTTTTGTACCCTTCTCCTGACTGATACCTTTTAACAATGAGATCCCTCTGATGCTTTGGAAGCTCTTTGCAGACCAAGACTTTTGCTGTAGGATGTGACTAGGAAAATGTCAGGAAAGACCTACTAGAACAGTAGAACTTTATTTGGGGTTAATCAGAGGCACTTTAAATATTGGTAGGTGTGTATTGACTCCTATTTAACATGATTTTGAATGTGATTGCCTAATTCTGAACACAGCTACATCCCCAGTTATAAGGGGGCCTGCACACTTATGCAAACACATTATTTTAGTTTTTTTAAGATTACTCCCCCCCCCCCCCAAAAAAAAGATATCAGTTTGTTTTTCAATTGAGTTGTACAGTGTATAGGTCACATTAAAGCAGGGCTGCAGTTAGAAACCATGGGGCCCCATACAGCCAACTTGACAGCCCCCTACCCAAACAAAAAAAACAGTTTAATATGCTTCAGTTATAAATGAACACAATGAGTGGTCAGTAATGATCACTCATTGTGTTCATTCAGGAAAGGAAGGGGCTGGTAAATGTGACATATTTATTGGACCCTTCCCCCACTTTCCATTCTGAAGGATCCTATTTTGTGGTTGCAGCTGCCAGTGGGAAGTAGAGGAGGGAAGCCTGCAGCAATGCAAGGGTGGGGGGCCTGGGTAGCATGGAGAAACATATGGTGTACAGGGAGGGTGATGGGTGCACCGGAGGGTACCAATCCCCTGTATGGTTCCGGAGGGTGATTGGTGAACCGGTGGGTACCAATCCCCTGTATGGCTCTCTCTGCAGCAGCTGAAAGCCAGCAGGAGGAAATGGAGAAGAAGCTGCTTTAGGGGATCGAGGACTGGTGGTACCCCCTTATCCACAGCCCTGCATTAAAGGTGGAAAAAGTTCTGAAATTATTTATCTTTGTCTCATTTTTTTACATCACAGAAACCTGACATTTTAACAGGGGTGTGTAGACTTTTTATATCCACTCTAGGCACAGTCTGTACTTGCATGGACCCCTCCCAACAGAGACCAACTGCATACAAGTACATACAACCCAAGCGACATGATAAGCAGGTGAACAGCTTTGACCAATTTTGCTATTGCCCTTGTTTACTGCAAGACCATGAAGGTTGTAGCTGGGCTTCCTGAACATCCATTAGGTCCTAGGTTCCTGCCTAGGTTGCCTTGTGAATGAACCTGCTATGGGTTAGAGGTTTTGCTACAGCTGCTGGTTACATATAGTTACACCTAATTAACAGACACTGGCAATAAAACTCTAGGGGCATCTAGTCAGACTAGATTTGTACCTAGTTCCATAGAATGGACAGTTGTATGATATGTCCGTGCGTGGCTAACTTTATTTGCAGGACATTGTTTAATGACATTCTTTGACTTTTTTTTTATCAAATTAAGGATTAGCGAGGTAATTAAACTGCCATGATAATGAACGTTATTATTAAAGTGGTATTAAACCTAAAAATGCAAATAAATATTGCAGCCCACCAATCCCTCAACATGCTGTTTTTTAGCCTTTTGTTTTCTTTTATTTTCAGCTGGTGATCCAGCCAGTAAGTCTGTTATTTTTAACTCCTCTTAACTGACCAGGCTGTCCAGAAAAAGTAGCAGTTAGAGCGTTGAGACAACTCATTCAACACCAACAGGGGTGCTTACAATGATCAGCTTTTATTTATGTAAAATCTTAAGGATAGCTGTTTAAAGTGGAGTTCCACCTAAATAAAAATAAATAAAAGTCAGCAGCTACAAAAACTGTAGCTGCTGACTTTTAAAATACAGACACTTACCTGTCCCTCGGTCCAGCGGTGTCTTCACCACCGCTGGTTTCAGGGGCCGTCTTCTCTCCCTGGGGCAGGCATCTGCGGCCTCACAGCCAGGTGCCCACTGCGCATGCGTGAGAAGCGCTGCGCTTTGTGAATGGCCCCGTAGCTTTCTGGGACCTGTCACGTGTCCCAGAAGACTATGGGGAAGGTGGGGGGAGGACAACTTCTGCTTCCAATTGCCTAGGCGATCGCAGTGGAAGTGGGAGTGGGTACCTGTCAAATTCGGGTACCCACTCCCCAAAGGTGCCAATCCTTAATGGGAAGCGGGGGACAAGGGCTTAAAGCGGAACGTTTGGGTGGAGCTCCACTTTAAAAAGTATTATTTGGAGTTCAGCTATGATTTGTTAGTTATGTCCATCTAAATATGCTAGTCTAACACTACCCTCTCCCCAGCCTGACAATGCTGCTGTCCAAAGGTTGTTCTTCCATCCAGAGTGTCGACAGCCCAAAGCTGGGTACACACACACACTGTTTTTGTTCAGCCTGTGGGTTGAAAGAAATAATAAATATACAAAACAGATGGAGGAATTACCTGCTGCTGCTTTTGTATACTGACAGCCACAATGGAAGCTTGTAAGAGCGTCTGGATCTGATTGGATGCAGCCGCTGTTTGGCTGACAATTTTTCAGTCAAAGCCTGTCTAGTGGGAGTTAACCAAATTCCTCAGGAAAAATCCACAATTTGTATTGTGTGTACACAACATAAGTCAAGATGTGTTAAGGCTCTTTCACATAGACATTCCGATCAGGTCCACCTGCCCGTTTTTTAGGCGAACCCGATCGGAACTTTCATTCTCCTCTATGGAGCGTTGGGTATAAACGGACATGTGTCTGTTTAAACCCGCCAACATCCGATCCGATCCACCAAAAAGAGACGGATGGGGTTCCAATTTCCCTTCAGTCCATCGGATCAGGTCAGATGAAAATGGACAAGCGGTCCGTTTTTATCCGACTGCCCATTGAGGAGAGCGAGCAGCTCTGTGTGTGCTCTGCAGCAGTGGAGCAAACACAGAGCTGTCATCCGCTTGCTCAGCAGGGATCAGCGGAGCACAAATGCAGCCACCACAACTGGTAAGCTGCAATATTTTATATTTTTGTTTTGGGGTTCATTACAGCTTTAAGGTTTGAACTACATCTTACATACCAAATAACTGCAAATAGCAAAATATTGTCTGCTCATTGGTGTCTTTCCCTGGTGTTTCTAGATGAATTTCTCTCCTATATAACATGTCAGGATGAATCCTCAGTGTGGTGTGTGTATAGATCCCGTGTCAGGATGAATCCTCAGTGTGGTGTGTGTATAGATCCCGTGTCAGGATGAATCCTCAGTGTGGTGTGGTTAGATCCCATGTCAGGATGAATCCTCAGTGTGGTGTGTGTATAGATCCCGTGTCAGGATGAATCCCCAGTGTGGTGTGGTTAGATCCCATGTCAGGATGAATCCTCAGTGTGGTGTGTGTATAGATCCCGTGTCAGGATGAATCCTCAGTGTGGTGTGTGTATAGATCCCGTGTCAGGATGAATCCTCAGTGTGGTGTGGTTAGATCCCATGTCAGGATGAATCCTCAGTGTGGTGTGGATAGATCCCATGTCAGGATGAATCCTCAATGTGGTGTGGATAGATCCCATGTCAGGATGAATCCTCAGTGTGGTGTGGTTAGATCCCATGTCAGGATGAATCCTCAGTGTGGTGTGGATAGATCCCATGTCAGGATGAATCCTCAATGTGGTGTGGATAGATCCCATGTCAGGATGAATCCTCAGTGTGGTGTGGCTAGATCTCATGTCAGGATGAACCCTCAGTGTGGTGTGGATAGATCCCGTGTCAGGATGAATCCTCAGTGTGGTGGGTGCAGTTAGATCCTGTGTCAGGATGAACCCTCAGTGTGGTGTGGTTAGATCCCGTGTCAGGATGAATCCTCAGTGTGGTGTGGATAGATCTCATGTCAGGATGAATCCTCAGTGTGGTGCGGCTAGATCCCATGTCAGGATGAATCCTCAGTGTGGTGGGTGCAGTTAGATCCCATTTCAGGATGAATCCTCAGTGTGGTGTGGCTAGATCTCATGTCAGGATGAACCCTCAGTGTGGTGTGGATAGATCCCGTGTCAGGATGAATCCTCAGTGTGGTGTGGATAGATCCCGTGTCAGGATGAACCCTCAGTGTGGTGTGGTTAGATCCCGTGTCAGGATGAATCCTCAGTGTGGTGTGGATAGATCCCGTGTCAGGATGAACCCTCAGTGTGGTGTGGTTAGATCCCGTTTCAGGATGAATCCTCAGTGTGGTGTGGATAGATCCCGTGTCAGGATGAATCCTCAGTGTGGTTTGGTTAGATCCCGTGTCAGGATGAACCCTCAGTGTGGTGTGGTTAGATCCCATGTCAGGATGAACCCTCAGTGTGGTGTGGTTAGATCCCATGTCAGGATGAACCCTCAGTGTGGTGTGGATAGATCCCGTGTCAGGATGAACCCTCAGTGTGGTGTGGATAGATCCCATGTCAGGATGAATCCTCAGTGTGGTGTGGTTAGATCCCATGTCAGGATGAACCCTCAGTGTGGTGTGGTTAGATCCCGTGTCAGGATGAACCCTCAGTGTGGTGTGGTTAGATCCCATGTCAGGATGAATCCTCAGTGTGGTGTGGATAGATCCCGTGTCAGGATGAACCCTCAGTGTGGTGTGGTTAGATCCCGTGTCAGGATGAACCCTCAGTGTGGTGTGGTTAGATCCCATGTCAGGATGAATCCTCAGTGTGGTGTGGATAGATCCCGTGTCAGGATGAATCCTCAGTGTGGTGTGGTTAGATCCCGTGTCAGGATGAATCCTCAGTGTGGTGTGGATAGATCCCGTGTCAGGATGAATCCTCAGTGTGGTGTGGTTAGATCCCGTGTCAGGATGAATCCTCAGTGTGGTGTGGATAGATCCCGTGTCAGGATGAACCCTCAGTGTGGTGTGGTTAGATCCCGTGTCAGGATGAATCCTCAGTGTGGTGTGGATAGATCCCGTGTCAGGATGAATCCTCAGTGTGGTGTGGTTAGATCCCGTGTCAGGATGAACCCTCAGTGTGGTGTGGTTAGATCCCATGTCAGGATGAATCCTCAGTGTGGTGTGGATAGATCCCGTGTCAGGATGAACCCTCAGTGTGGTGTGGATAGATCCCGTGTCAGGATGAATCCTCAGTGTGGTGTGGCTAGATCTCGTGTCAGGATGAACCCTCAGTGTGGTGTGGATAGATCCCGTGTCAGGATGAATCCTCAGTGTGGTGTGGATAGATCCCGTGTCAGGATGAACCCTCAGTGTGGTGTGGTTAGATCCCGTGTCAGGATGAATCCTCAGTGTGGTGTGGATAGATCCCGTGTCAGGATGAACCCTCAGTGTGGTGTGGTTAGATCCCGTTTCAGGATGAATCCTCAGTGTGGTGTGGATAGATCCCGTGTCAGGATGAACCCTCAGTGTGGTGTGGTTAGATCCCGTTTCAGGATGAATCCTCAGTGTGGTGTGGATAGATCCCGTGTCAGGATGAATCCTCAGTGTGGTTTGGTTAGATCCCGTGTCAGGATGAACCCTCAGTGTGGTGTGGTTAGATCCCGTGTCAGGATGAACCCTCAGTGTGGTGTGGTTAGATCCCATGTCAGGATGAATCCTCAGTGTGGTGTGGATAGATCCCGTGTCAGGATGAACCCTCAGTGTGGTGTGGATAGATCCCATGTCAGGATGAATCCTCAGTGTGGTGTGGTTAGATCCCATGTCAGGATGAACCCTCAGTGTGGTGTGGTTAGATCCCGTGTCAGGATGAACCCTCAGTGTGGTGTGGTTAGATCCCGTGTCAGGATGAATCCTCAGTGTGGTGTGGATAGATCCCGTGTCAGGATGAACCCTCAGTGTGGTGTGGTTAGATCCCGTGTCAGGATGAACCCTCAGTGTGGTGTGGTTAGATCCCGTGTCAGGATGAATCCTCAGTGTGGTGTGGATAGATCCCGTGTCAGGATGAATCCTCAGTGTGGTGTGGTTAGATCCCGTGTCAGGATGAATCCTCAGTGTGGTGTGGATAGATCCCGTGTCAGGATGAACCCTCAGTGTGGTGTGGTTAGATCCCGTGTCAGGATGAATCCTCAGTGTGGTGTGGATAGATCCCGTGTCAGGATGAATCCTCAGTGTGGTGTGGTTAGATCCCGTGTCAGGATGAACCCTCAGTGTGGTGTGGTTAGATCCCATGTCAGGATGAATCCTCAGTGTGGTGTGGATAGATCCCGTGTCAGGATGAACCCTCAGTGTGGTGTGGATAGATCCCATGTCAGGATGAATCCTCAGTGTGGTGTGGTTAGATCCCATGTCAGGATGAATCCTCAGTGTGGTGTGGATAGATCCCATGTCAGGATGAATCCTCAGTGTGGTGTGGTTAGATCCCATGTCAGGATGAATCCTCAGTGTGGTGTGGATAGATCCCATGGACTCAGATGAGCAGGGTGAATAGTGATTTGTGACATTTCCTTATATGGGAATCCAGACTGGTGTGTCAGTCAATGGCTAATGAGTCCTTTGGGGATGGGAGAGAACAGATGTTCTGCGCATTGATGTTTGGTGACAGACTTTGTTTACATCCAAATTCAAGGTAATTATGGTATTCCCATTGATCCATTCCCAGTGTAATAGTAAATGATTTCTATCTATGTAGACCAGTGGTTCTTAACCTTTTTGGAGGTACTGAACCCCACCAGTTTCATATGCGCATTCACCGAACCCTTCTTAATTGGAAAAATAAAATATGATTTTTAAAATTCAAAACATAGGTATATATTTATACATAGGTGCACAAAATGAACAAAACCATTAAGAACAAAGAACAAAACCATTAAAACATGATTTTCACACAAAAACAAAATAATGAATATTTACCGCAAATCAGTGTGACTTCTGCTGTTGTCTTTCAGAGGCCAGTTCAGAAATGCGCGGCATTACCTTGGCAAGTGCCACTCTCATGTCATTTTCGCAACAAAGTCTGTTCCTTTTCTTTGTCTTTATGTCCAGCATCCTCGAAAAGGATTGCTCGCAAAGATATGTTGTAACAAACGGTATGAAAATTCATCCCCCATTGTAATTCATCCCCCATATAGTAATTCATCCCCCATATAGTAATTCATCCCCCATAGTAATTCATCCCCCATATAGTAATTCATCCCCCATAGTAATTCACCCCCCATATAGTAATTCATCCCCCATATAGTAATTCATCCCCCATAGTAATTCATCCCTCATAGTAAGTCATCCCCCATATAGTAATTCATCCCCCATATAGTAATTCATCCCCCATAGTAATTCATCCCCCCATATAGTAATTCATCCCCCATATAGTAATTCATCCCCCCTATAGTAATTCCTTCCCCATATAGTAATTCATCCCCCATATAGTAATTCATCCCCCATAGTAATTCATCCCCCATATAGTAATTCATCCCCCATATAGTAATTCATCCCCCATATAGTAATACATCCCCCATATAGTAATACATCCCCCATATAGTAATTCATCCCCCATATAGTAATTCATCCCCCATAGTAATACATCCCCCATATAGTAATTCATCCCCCATATAGTAATTCATCCCCCATATAGTAATACATCCCCCATATAGTAATACATCCCCCATATAGTAATTCATCCCCCATATAATAATTCATCCCCCATATAGTAATTCATCCCCCATATAGTAATTCATTCCCCATAGTAATTCATCCCCCCTATAGTAATTCATTCCCCATAGTAATTCATCCCCCCTATAGTAATTCATTCCCCATATTAATTCATCCCCCATATTAAGTCCCCCCTGTGTCAATTCACTTACCTTTGCTCCGCGCGTTCCTCTCGCTGTATTCCCGCGCCGTTCCAGTCTTCAGGGCGGACTGTGAGAGGAGCCTAGCTCCTCTCACGTTCGTCACGCTGCCCCGCCTACACACATCCTGACAGCCAATCACTGGCTATCAGGATGTGAGTGGCAGCGAGACTGGCCAATCATTGCATTTGAGTCCCTGCCGCCCGAGAGGAGGGAGGGGAGCGGGCGCCCGGCACACAAGAGCCGCGGCTTGCCGACCACTGGGCATGTCATCACAAATCATGAGTCGGGTGTGGGTCACCTCCGCCGAACCCCCGAGACTGACTCACCGAACCCCTGGGGTTTGATCGAACCCAGGTTAAGAACCACTGATGTAGACAGTATAGGAGCAGAGTAGATAGAAGCAGCCATCACTCATTATTACCGTCCACTGTGATCCTTCGCTCAATAGGCATGTTAGTTTGCTCTGTTCATTACAAGGAGACTGAATCGTGGCATTTTACATGACCCTTCAGCTGACTCTACACTGCCCATATTTACCATAAAAGGACAGGAAGGGTTTTTTTTCTAGGTGGTGGTCACATGGAAACAAAAAAAAAATCTATGGATTTCCCAGAGTACTGTGTTTTCACTCAGACCAGCAGTTCACAGAAAAACAATACAAACAGGAAAAGAAGAAATTTAGAGAAATACTAGGAAAAAAAAAAAAAGAATGCTCATAACATCACTTGGCATGGCCTAGCTGTAGCATTAACTTGGATGATAAAGAGAGTGATAGAATTGGTATCTTTTTGATGGGAGAAAAGGAATATTACTCAATTTAAGAGATCTTCTTAGCCTTTAAAAGCCCATTCACATCTATGCATTCCGGGAACACGCGTTTCTGCATGCATTTACGGAATAATGATCCCAGAGCCCCATAATGATTCCAGATCCCCATATTGATCCCAGAGCCCCGTGATGATCCCACAGCGCTGTAATGATCCCACAGACCCATAATGATCCCAGAGCCCCGTGATGACCCCACAGCCCCGTAATGATCCCAGAGCCCCCTAATGATTCCAGAGCCCCATATTGATCTCAGAGCCCCATAATGATCTCAGAGCCCCGTAATGATTCCAGAGCCCCATAATGATCTCAGAGCCCCATAATGATCCCAGAGCCACCTAATATTCACAGAGCCCTATAATGATCCCAGAGCCCCATAATGATCCCAGAGCCCCGTGATGACCCCACAGCCCTGTAATGATCCCAGAGCCCCATAATGATCTCAGAGCCCCATAATGATCCCAGAGCCCCGTAATGATTCCAGAGCCCCATAATGATCCCAGAACCCCATAATGATCCCGGAGCCACCTAATATTCACAGAGCCCCATAATGATCCCAGAGCCCCGTAATGATTCCAGAGCCCCATAATGATCTCAGAGCCCCATAATGATCTCAGAGCCCCATAATGATCCCAGAGCCACCTAATATTCACAGAGCCCCATAATGATCCCAGAGCCCTGTGATGACCCCACAGCCCTGTAATGATCCCAGAGCCCCGTAATGATTCCAGAGCCCCGTAATGATCTCAGAGCCCCATAATGATCCCAGAGCCACCTAATATTCACAGAGCCCCATAATGATCCCAGAGCCCCATAATTATCACAAAGCCCCATAATAATAACAGAGCCCCATAGTGATCACAAAGTACCCACTGACTAAGTTGATTGTTGGCTGATCAAGTGATTTTTCATTTTGTGGGTTTTTTCTCTAGACAGGCAGATATCATACGTTATGTTTAAAGTGGTTCTAAAGGCTCAAGGTTTTTTACCTTCATGCATGCATCCATTGGCTCCCACTGCTGTAAATCACAGCCAGTAAGATAATGAGAAGAGAGAAGGGGCAAGACAAAGCCGCGGCTCCATGTGTGTGAATGGACACACGGAGCAGCGGCTGCATCCATAGCAAGCTGCATGCTGTGGGGGCACCCGACAGGAAGGAGGGGCCAGGAGAGCCTGCAGGGGACCCAAGAAGAGGAGGATTCAGGCTGCTCTGTACAAAACCAGTGCACACAGCAGGTAAGTATAGACATGTTTGTTATTTTTTCTTTTAAAAAAATAAGCATTTAGAACAGTGGTTCTTAACCTTGTTGGAGGTACTGAACCCCACCAGTTTCATATGCGCATTCACCGAACCCTTCTTAATTGGAAAAATAAAATATGATTTTTAAAATTCAAAACATAGGTATATATTTATACATAGGTGCACAAAATGAACAAAACCGTTAAGAATAAAACCATTAAAACATGATTTTCACACAAAAACATAATAATGAATATTTACTGCACGAATCATATGAGTCGGGTGTGGGTCTTCACCTCTGCCGAACCCGCGAGACTGACTCACTGAACCCCTGGGGTTCGATCGAACCCAGGTTAAGAACCACTAATTTAGAATCACTTTAAACACTAGGACAATGAAAGGACTTTTGCCAATGACTTGGCTGCTTGCCATGTACCTGCATTCTTTATATGGCCTCAGGATTTTCCTTACCTGTCCTTAGTTATGGTGAATACATTGATTTTCATTTTTTTGGCTAACCTTTTCAGGAAGTACAGAAAATACCTGTTGATCTTGGCAGAAATATCTGTGTCATTGTGTGAGATGGGGAAACAGCTCTCATTGTTTGAACACTGTTTGTGTGGAAGTAAATTAATGTTTTGACTGACATTCTGCGGTTTAGCCACAAGATGTCACGGTTTTTCTAACACAGCCTCAGACTGCATAGATATTTGTATATTCATGAAGAGGTGGAGTTTTTGAACACAGAGTTGGAGAGAACAGGAAAGAGAGAGAGAAACAATGTTTTGGAGCATGGTGAATAAGGGGCCGTGTGAGCTGAGAATCTGATGACATTCAGGTGTGAAAGCGTCCCTCAGTAACCAGAGCTGCAGCTAAGTGAAGCTGATGAGATTGCTGCCAGGAAGCTGATGAGATTGCTGCCAGGAATGCTGATGAGATTGCTGCCAGGAATGCTGATGAGATTGCTGCCAGGAAGGCTGATGAGATTGCTGCCAGGAAGGCTGATGAAAGTAGAGGAACTAAGCAACATATACGGCGAGACCATGCTTGTTGGAGAGACATTTGTTCTGTTCAGAGTCACCAGCAGATGTAAAGCAGACCCGGGTCGGTAAGATCATGCACGCACCTCATTTCAGTGTTGGCGCCTTGAGATTGAGTGCAGGCCTATAGTTAGTTAGTTAGGGTCTCTGTTTGTGTCAGGCCACAAGTGCTGTTACTGATTATTGGAAGGACTCCACAACTTAAAGTGACATTTCACATTGGAGAGCTGATAAAATCCTACAAACTCAAGCCAGACTGGCGTTTTGCTCAGAAGGAATACTCAGGCACGTTCTACAGGACCAGTTATGGGAGAGGGAATACTGTAGATTTGTGTAAGATTGTAAACTGTTGTGCTGCACCACAGGCTAGCCCATACCATACACCCATACACTGATTCCTGCTCTTTTAGGGTAATAACAGGTAAGGTGTGGCAGCTTAGTTGTGCCCGCCAGAAGGTAAATTACTTCACTTTCTACCTTCATCCATCAGAAGGCGTCGTGCTGTGCAGCACAAGGGTCTCAGCCTTTGGGCTGGGTGTATGTAAATTTATTGTATGTTTCCAGCATTTGTGGTTGTGTTTATTTGCCACATCTAAGTAAAATTCTGTTGTGGCAAAAGCTGGTGTTGGGGTTGCTTTCCTCGTTCATGACTTCACTGTATCCTGGGGAGCCCACCCCGGTACACGGCTTACAATTGCATGTGACCTTCATTTTTGTTGTGTGAACAAGGAGTCCCATCAATCTACCATGTAATGAGATGAACAAAGAAAGAGATGTTTGAAGTCCAGGCTGTGTGACAATTGCTGCTCTCAAAAACACAATGTAGAACTGAATGTAGACATAAATGGATGGAAGTTGTTCTTTGCAGGATTACCGGGTATAAGAAAAAAAAAAAAAAAAAAACAACAACAATGCAGCCACAACAACATCTAAGGGTTAGTAAGCTACAATATACTCACATTTTCTTTTTGGGTTAATATACATTTTAAGAGCAGTCCTCTAGTCTACTTTTCCTGTTGATTCAATCTTGTTTTGGCATTCAGAAAATCTAATTTTCATTTATTCGTAGAGATATGTCACAATTATCATGTGTTCAACAATTTGTTGTACTGGCTAGTTATTCAGCATACGTACTTGTGCCAAATAGCTAAATACACATGCAATATAAAATACATACTGTATACATGAACATTGTTATCTGTCAAAGTACTTGTAAGCCTGTGTTGTGCTTCATATACTGTTTAGCCTGGATGGTTACAGCACTATATTGATGTTGCTATTATGTTTAAAGAACAGCTTCCCTACCTCCAGTCCAGTGGTCTCCAAACCGCCGCCCTGGGGCCGTATGTGGTCCTTTATCTGGCCCTTGAGGCATTATTCCACTGACTTCAATGATCAGGCACTATTCGTCCCACTGACACCAACATGGGGGCACTATTCCTTCCACTGACACCAACTATTTCTCCCCCTATTACAAAAGATCGGGTATTGTTTACTCCCCAGTCCGGCCCCCTGAAGCCTGAAGGACAGTAAACTGGCCCTTTCTTTAGAAAGTTTGGAGAGCTAAGATCTAAGTATATACATTAATATGAACATCGCCATCATTTTACACCAATCATATAACAATCTTTTGTGGCCACCATACCTGTAAAACTCTACCATATGGGGTTCTCAGCAGCACCAAGTGTCTGGCTGGCTTTAAATAGTCCCAGCAGCGGCACAAAATGCCAGCCCCACCCAGGATAGTGACGTAATGAAGTACAGACTGCTCTACTCCGTATAGATCCCTATGGAGTGACTAACTTGGGTATTTTACTTCTTGTGTGAATATCTGTTCTAGTGGACCACCAGATTGTTACAAATGGTTATAAACCAATGATGAGAACCTCGTCCGCTAATTGGAGATTTGGTTGGATTGGGGCTCATACAATTTGTACCATTTAACTTTTGCCTGTCTGGTTCCTTCCTCCTTATAGTGCTTTTGATTGCTTAGACATACCTTTTGGAATATTGCTTTGAGTGAGAGGGTGGAGCCTGTTTGATGGGGATCTTCATATATCAGGAATTATATTGTGTTTTAAAGATTATGTTACATCTTGGATATGTCCTTGTTGGATGTTTGGCACAAATTATGAGCATTCACAACATGATACTTTTCTTTTAGATTTGACAATCCCTTCTTGCTTTATTTTTTAAATTTCTTGAGGACTTGTGCTGTTTCTTGTGGCAAATCACCATTGGGATATTCCCTATTCGCTGACACTGTAAGTGCAGTGACATTGGTAATTGCTGATTTATACCCTTTAAAAGATTTGTATGCACAGTTTCGCCATATGTACGCTATTATCGTTTTGGGTCTTATTCCATAGGTAGACGTTTAATCTGTGCACCTTTTGCTCCTGAAGAACCAGAACATTGCTCCATTATCTGCTAATCATAGGATGATTATTATGTACCTTTATTAGGATATTGTGAACTTTTTCTATAGTGTGGGGCTACCACCCCAATCAACATAAGGGTGCAAGATGCTACTATGTGTTGCATTTTTACCTGGGTTTTAGCCTTGGTTCTCACTAGATCTGACTTTAAAATCATGCGACTTCACTTGAAGTCAATTGATTTATTTAGGTTGCATGTCCATGCGACTTCTGGTACGACTTGGCAGACATCTGTGCGACTTCATGCACAGATGTCTATGAAAGGTACACCTGAAATCGCAAAAAATAATGCAGAAACTACTTTCAAAATTGATATTGATTTGAACGGTTACATTGCCAACAACAGTGTGCGACTTGCCATGCGATTTGAAACTGTCCAATTGCATGACAAGTTGCACTGGTGTGAACCAGGGCTCAATCTGTTTTAACTGTGAATAAATAAAGATTGTATACTTGTAACTCCCTCCTGGTTAGCTAGCTAGTTATTTTTAGCTAAAGACTGAGTATCAGCCTGGGATGAGTCAGCCTGTGAGTGAGGCAGAGGTTACCTCAGGACAGGCTAGGGAGGTTCTGAAGGTCAAAGCTTTTGAAGCTTTTTCCCACTTCTTCAGAAATCTGAGAGCTTTCTGGAGGAGGCATGGAGGAGGGGAAAAAGCTCTGACCTTGGCCAACTGCCTGGCTGGAGGCTGGGCATGGTGACCAAGGCAACCTTTAAGAATCACAGAGTCTGGGAGTGTGAGTCAGTGTCGGGTGGAAGATGAAGTGAGAGGTTGGTGTATAGAGTAGGGGAGGGGGCACAGGGAAGGGGCCTACCTACAGGCAGGTGCTTGAGAAGGGGATCTCCACTGTACCACCATCTACCAGGAGGGACAGCCTGAGCAGCAGGGAAGGAGCCAGTCCAGAAGAAGACCTGAAGACATCCACCAACCCAATAAAGTATCTGGAAGGACAGTGTGAGTAACCTTACACCCCCTGGGCTGGATAAGGGGAGAGGGCAGTCAGGTGGAAAACCCAACCAGCTCCTTAGCTGGGACTGTTTAGGTCAGCAGCTTCTGGGTCCCTTGCCCAGGGAATACCCTCAGTACAGCTGTGTGAAGAGGAGGATTCATCTGGGGTCTGAGGAGGTACACCAGAGAGCTGGAGTGCTCTCAGAAAAAAGACAGTCTTTTTTTTTTTTTTGTCCTTAGACTTGTAGATAGTTACTAAAGAGTTATCAGTTCCTTGGGCATCCCATGTATTCCTCATTCCTTTCCAATTTCAATACCCCTTAATAAAACTAAAAAAAACAAGCCTAAGGACTGGTTACTGTCTCCAGTGTGCAAGTGGGGAGGAAGAAAATGTGTGTTGCCAGGCTGTGCAGAACTATAGGGGGACCCAAAACTCAACAATTCCTGAGGAGGAAGTGCTACATACTTTTTTTTATAAAAATCTTGTGTGGTTTCCATAAAGTCCATGGACTGCAGTCTATATCTATTAACCTCCCTAGCATTATTTCCGAGTGTAGCTCGGGGTAAAATGTCAGTACCAAAAGCGGTAACCCCGAGCTACACTCGGGCTTACCATGCGGCGCTGCATAGGGATTCCCTGCAGAGCTTACCTTGTCCTTCGCTCCCGCGATGTGTCCCCTGCAGCATCCCCGGCCATCTCCTCCTGCCGATGCCGGCATCCAGCTTCTGTGTTCCGGTCCCTGTGACGTCGGGACATACGGGCGCCGCGGCGGGAAATTTGAAAATTTAAATTTTTTTTATTTTTTTCCAAACAAATTTTACATAGTAAAACATTGCTGTTTCAACCCATTTCACATACATTTTGTCCCTACTGCTTTGTCCTGTGCCCTGCCTGCATTTTGTCTGTTCTTTCTGCCTGAAAACTGAGAAAAGTCCATGGCATCCAAAAAGTGTCCCTTTAGGTCAAAAGCAGTTTTAGACCAGCTAGAGAACAGCGATAGTAAATCAGAACCACTTGCAGAATTGAGTGATAATGATTCCTGGGGAAATTCGTCATCAGACACTGAAAACGATTTTGCGACTTTGCTCAGCAATGTGCGAACTTGGCGCTCTATTTCAAATTTCAGTGTTTTTGGTTTGAATATATTATTGAATTAAATGTATTATTATTATATTATTATTTTTTATGATTATTTATTAAATTATAATTTATGATTTCATGTTTCAAATTTTATCATACATCATACACTTTTATCATCTATGTTTAATAGACTCTTGTTTGGACAGATTTCAGTGAGTTATTCCTAAAAATTACAGCCTACAATAAAAAACTACATATTTCCATGCAAAATAATGGTACCGCTTTCAGCACCAAAAATCTGAAATAATCATACCGCTAGGGAGGTTAAACGGCTGAAAATGCCTATAGTGTGCATGGACACAGACTAACATGCAGAGGAGTGTGCATGAGGCCGAAAAATGTATAAATTTGACCCCAAATTATTTTAGCTTCCCTTTAATCTACAGAGATAATCAGCCTGACCTGGGCGTCTTCCTTTCTGCAATAAAAAGATAAAACTAATATAAAACAGTCGCAATGTTACTTTTGATGTGTCACAAGTGTACATGTGTGAACTGAAGAAACATTTCATAGTAAATCCATTTCATAGATAAGAATTCCTAAGGTGTGTAATATACGCCTTCCGACACTCTGTCTCCTATCATAAAAAATGCCATTTGAAAAAACGTGAACTATGCCATTTTCCTTTTCAGGGTTTAAGAAAAACAAACTTTCAGCAGGTCCTGTAGCTGAGCTATGTATGGAATTTTTGACTTTTTTCCTTTTGGCAATATTCTCCATTGTTTTTACTGCGGGGCGGTGAGAGTTCAAATGTTTACCATCCCAGGCATAGTAATAGTAGAGCAGCCTGGCCTACAGAAAAAAAGGCACACTTCTTCCACTTACTATACTTTATTTGCACAGGGTGGTTTTGGTACATGGAGTGCTCTCTGGCAATGATTGCTCAATACCTTTCACTTCACATACAGTTTTACATAAATGATTCTAGTGAGCAATTAAATGCTTTTTGAAATGGAAGAGTACACTAAAAGAATTAGCAAATACTTCATGAGTCGGATTTAACTAAAGTATGAAGTGAGGTGATCCTGGGAGTGATTTACTAAAGTGTAATGTGAGGTTAGGTGAAGTGACCCTGTATTCATCTCTAAGATCCAATCATGTGAAAATGAAGCTCTATTTATTTAAATGTGATGATGCACTCAAACAGGTTCCCTTTGCTTCACCCTGTAGAAATCAAATATTCCTATTTGAACATGTGTATATGCATGATATAAACATACCTAATTACTGCTCTATAACCTCCCTGGCGGTCTAACTAATCAATATTTTTCCATGTCAAAGCGGTACATTGTTTTTCACGGAAATGTGTTGTTTTATATTGTAGGCCTGTAATTCTTAGGAATAACTCACTGAAATCTGTCCGAACAAGAGTCTAGTAAACATCCCGGGTATGATAAAATTTGAAACACGAAATCATAAATTATAATATAATAAATAATTATAAAAAATAATAATATAATAATAATACATTTAATTCAATATTGTAATCAAACCAAAAACACTGAAATTTGAAATAGAGCGCCAAGTTCGCACATCGCTGAGCTCAGTCGCAAAATCGTTTTCAGTGTCTGATTACGAATTTCCCCACGAATCACTGTCGTTCAATTCTGCAAGTGGTTCTAATTTACTATCGCTGTTCTATTGCTGGTCTGAAATCGATTTTGACTTAAAGGGACACTTTTTGGATGCCATGGAGGTTTCTCAGTTTCCAGGTAGAAAGAACGGTAAAACTGCAGGAAGGGCACAGGACAAAGCACTAGGGACACAATTTAGGTGATATGGTTTGATACAGTAATGTAAGCCTAACAGATTACGATGTATTGTGTGTATGTCAAATTTTTACTTTTCCTAATCTCCCGCCGGTTCCGCCCCCCTGCGTACCTACGCATGCAGGGAACGGACCCCGAAGACGGATGCGGGGGTCAGAGCGGGAGGACCTTGCGGGATCGTGGGGGACAAGGAAAGGCTCGAAGGATCACTGCAGTGTAATCCTTAGTGTTGCTTGGAGTTACCGCTTTTGGTACTGAAATTAACCCTGAGCTAAACTCGGGAATACCGCCAGGAAGGTTGAGGCTCCATGCACAGGGGGCATTTTAATAACGCTTGTAACGTTAGCTGTGTAAAGTCATGTTAAAAACGTGTTTTTCAGTGTTTTGCATTAGCGTTTAGTGGCGTTTTGCCTCGTTTTTTTGGGGGGTTTTTTTTGCTAAAAAATTCCCAAAACACCGGTTTGCCGTGATTTACAGCATTTTACTGCGTTTTTCAGTGTTAGAGCATTTTTACAGCTAAAAAACTCCTCTAGAAACCCACTACTTCTGTTATTTGTGTGCATGGGCATAGAATAACATGCTGGGGAGTTTACTGGCTGTAGAAAAAAATGTCAAAAGCCAAAAACAGCAGCTGTAAAAACGTCCGGTGTGCATGAGGACAAAAGCCTTGGATCACACTGCTGCGACCCCAAAGTCATGCAACTTACTTGTGATGTCCTTGCGACTTTTGTTATTTAACATTGCAGTCATACCAAAGTTGCAGGAAAGCAGTGCAAGAACATTTTTTTATGTTACTGAAAATTGAGTCACATTGATTAAGACAGCATCCATTGAATTTAATGTGTTTTGACTTGTCATGCAACTTTATGTGTCGCTAGTAACATGTCACAGCAGTGTGAGCCGGGGCTAACTGGGGAACACAGTGGCTAAGTTGTTAGCACTTCCAAAGACATGCTAGAATGGTAACTGGCCCTAGTATGTATGAATTTGAATTAGGGACCTTAGGTTGTAAGCTCCTTGAGGGCAGGGACTGATCTGAATGTACAATATATATGTTTTGTCTCCCGCTCCCTTAACCTACTAGCAATTACAGAAACCTGGCTTCAAGCATCAGATTCTTCTTCTCCTGCAGCACTTACCTATGGAGGCCTTCTCTGGACTCACTGAGACCCAGTGGTCGGAAAGGAGGTGGAGTTGGTTTGCTTCTATCCCCACTGAATACCTTTCTAGTCCTCCCTCCTCATTGCATTCGGCTGTTTTCTCCCATTTCTCTGAGGATTGCAGTGATCTACCGGCCTCCTGGATCGGTGTCACGCTTTCTTGATGACTTCTCTGCTTGGCTACCCTACTTTCTCTCCTCCGAAATACCCACTATCATTCTTGGAGATTTTAAAATCTCCATTAATGTGAACAACTCAGCTACATCCCAACTCTTCAACCTAACCTCATCTTTTGCCTTAACACAATGGACACAGTCCTCCACTCACTCTGATGGGAATACATTAGACCTTGTTTACTCCTATCTTTGCACTCCCTACAACCTCACAAAAAAACCCTTTCCTCTCTCAGATCACAATCTCATCACCTTCACAGTGTCCTCATCTTCAAACACCTATCCCTCCAAGCAGCAAACAATTACCCATAGAAACTTTTACAACTTAAACCCTTCTCTTTCTAGACTCTTCTAAACTCACTTGTTCCTCTAATTACACAAAGTGTCAGGCCCCGACCATTACAACCATGGCAGACTGACGACACCAGAAATCTTAAGCGACATAGTAGTGCACTGGAGCGATTGTAGCATAAAACCAAATCTCAGCAAGCTTTCACCCTATATAAATCTTCTTTCTTAACCTCCCTGGCGGTACTCCTCCAAGCTGCCCACCATCATCCTTGGAGTCTTGAACATCCCTACCAACATCAATAGCCCGGCCACATCCCAACTCCTCCACCTAACCTCCTCTTTTGCACTCGCACAGTGCATACAGTCCTCCAACCACTCCGACGGGAACACCCTGGACCTTCTGTCATCTCTGCACAACCTCACAAACACCCCTTTCCCCCTCTCTGACCACAACCTCATCGCCTTCTCCGTATCCTCGTCTTCTTACACCTACCCCCCCAAAAGTCAAACCATCACAAGCCGAAACCTCCGCAACCTGAACCCTGCCCCTCTCCACTCTGCAGCTGACCAACTTTACAACAGTATCCTTCCCCTGTCCTGCCCTGACCTGGCCACTACTGTTTATAACAACTCACTGTCAGCCGCTCTTGACTCCCTAGCACCCCTAACCACACAAAACATTAGACCCCGACTGCTTCAACCCTGGCAGAATGACCATACCAAAAATCTCAAGCGACACAGTCGTGCGCTAGAGTGACTATGGCGCAAAACCAGATCCCAGCAAGCGTTCACCCGATATAAATCCGCCTTCCTCACCTACACTTCCTCCCTCCATGCTGCCAAGCAAGCCTACTTTGTAACCCTCATCAATACCCTCTCCTCCAGCCCTCGCCGGCTCTTTTCCACCTTCAACTCCCTGCTCTCTCCGCCCCCACCTCCACCCAGTACCTCACTCACCACCCACTAGATTGCTAACCACTTCCAAAGCAAGATCGACGCAATTTGCAGGGACATCACCACTGCTCAGACTTCCGCCCCACGTAGCATCCCTTACACGAAAACCCCCTCAACACTCCTCTCCCTCGACCTCGCCACTGTCCAGACCTCCACCCCGCCCAACATTCCTCATGCTAAAACACCCTCAACACTCCACTCCTTCGACCCCGTTACCACCGAAGAGGTCTTCTCTGAAGCTCGCCTTACCACCTGCCCCCTTGACCCTGTCCCCACACAACTCCTACAATCACCCTCCTCCTCCATCCTACGCTCCCTCACTCACATCTTTAATCTCTCCCTTTCTACTGGCACATTCCCCTCTGAAGCACGCACACATTACTCCCAAACTTAAAAAGCCCTCCCTGGATCCCACCGACCCAAACAACCTTAAGCCCATCTCTCTGCTGCCATTTTCATCCAAACTCCTTGAGCGCTTAGCCTATAATCGCCTAAGCTCCCACCTCACCGACAACAACCTCCTTGATCCCCTACAATCTGGCTTCCATCCCCTACACTCCACCGAAACCGCCCTACTCAAACTCACCAACAACCTGCTAACCACCAAAGCCAATGGCCACTACTCAGAGCTACTACTCCTCGACCTCTCTGCGGCTTTCGACACGGTCGACCACCCCCTCCTCCTCAAAAGACTATACTCCTTCGGCCTCAGAGACTCCGCTCTCTCCTGGCTCTCTTCCTATCTATCCCAACGCTCCTTCAGCATTACCTGTAACGCTGCCACCTCTCCCTCACTCCCCCTCTCTGTTGGGGTCCCCCAAGGTTCTGTCCTCGGGCCCCTTCTCTTCTCTATCTACACCTCCTCCCTTGGTCAACTGATACACTCCCACGGCTTCAACTACCATCTCTATGCCGATGACACTCAAATCTATCTCTCTACCCCTCGCCTCACCCCTTCAGTCTCCGCCCGAATCACTAGCCTTCTGAACGACATATCAGACTGGATGTCACTCCACTTCCTCAAATTAAACCTTGCCAAAACTGAGCTCCTAGTTTTCCCCCCAGCCCGTGCCCCCCCCCCCGACCTCTCCATCACGACCAACAACGCCACCATCAGCCCCACCCCACAAGCCAGAGTACTAGGTGTCATTCTAGACTCCAATCTGTCTTTCCAGCCCCAGATCCAATCGCTGACAAATTCATGCAGACGCCACCTCCGCAACATCTCCAAAATACGCACGTTCCTAACTCCAGAAAGTACAAAGCAGCTCATTCACTCCCTTATCATATCACAACTTGACTACTGTAACTCCCTCCTCGCCGGCCTACCCCAACACAGGCTATCCCCGCTTCAGTCTATCCTGAATTCTGCGGCCAGACTTATTCACCTTACCAACTGCTCCTTATCCGCCACCCCCCTCTGCCAATCCCTCCACTGGCTTCCGATTGCCCAAAGCATCAAATTCAAAATATTAACATTGAGTTACAAAGCTGTTCATAACACTGCCCCAAACTACATCACCAAACTGATATCCATCTACCACCCAAAACGCAATCTCCACTCCTCACAAGACCTACTCTCCAGCTCCCTGGTCTCCTCCTCCCATGCCCGTCTCCAGGACTTCTCCAGGGCTTCCCCCATCCTCTGGAACTCACTACCCCAATCCATCAGACTGTCACCTACCCTCCTCACCTTTAGGCGCACCCTGAAAACCCATCTCTTCAAGAAGCCTACCCCGCCCTCACCTAACTGCTGATCTCCTCCGCTCTCCCCACCACTCCATCCCCCACAGCTATTTCCTCCTGTACCACTCTCCCCTCCCTCCTAGATTGTAAGCTCCAAGGAGCAGGGCCCTTGAACCCTTCGTGTATTTTATTGTATTGTTACTGTACTGTCTCATGTATTGTCTCGTATTGTAATGTACAGCGCTGAGCAAACTGTTGGCGCTATATAAATGCTGTGTAATAATAATAATATTCCTGAGTGTAGCTCGGGGCTAACTTTCAGTACCAAAAGCAGTAACCCTGAGCTACACTCAAAATTACCCTGCAGCGTTGCTCAGGGATTCCCTCCAGTACTTACCTTGTCCTTCGCTCCCACGATGTCCCCCCTGCAGCGTCCCCGGCCATCTCCTCCGGGCCAATGCCCGCATCCGGGTTCCGTTCCCTGCGAGCGTCGGGACGTACGGGGGATGGAACCGGCGGGAAACTCAAAAATTTTAAAAGTGACATTCACTCAATACACTAAATTCCCATAGTATAACATTACTGTATCAAACCATTTCACATACATTTTGTCCCGAGTGCTTTGTCCTGTGCCCTGCCTGCATTTTTACTGTTCTTTCTGTCTGGAAAATGAGAACCGTCCATGGTGTCCAAAAAGTATCCCTTTAGGTCAAAAGCGGTTTTAGACCAGCTAAAGAACAGCTATAGTAAATTAGAACCACTTGCAGAATTGAGTGATAATGATTTGTAGGGAAATTGGTCATCAGACACTGAAACCAATTTTGCGACTAAGCTCAGTGATGTGCGAACTTTGCGCTCTATTTAAAATTTTAGTGTTTTTGGTTTGATTGCATTATTGAATTACATTTATTATTATTATTACATTATTATTGTTTATGATTATTTATTAGATTATAATTTATGATTTCGTGTTTCAAATTTTATTGCTTACTACTTACTCAAATTTTATCATACCCGGGATGCTTACTAGACTCTTGTTCGGACAGATTTCAGTGAGTTATTCCTAAGAATTACAGGCCTACAATAAAAAAACGACATATTTCCATGCAAAAAAATGTACCGCTTTGAGTACAGAAATACCGACATAATCAGAACTCTAGGGAGGTTAATGTACAGTTCCTCCCTCCATGCTGCCAAGCAAGCCTACTTTGTCAGTTTTATTAATACATTGTCATCCAGTCCTCATCGTTTCTTCCCTACTTTTAACTCTCCACTTTCTCCACCTCCACCCAGTAACTCACTCACTGCTTACGAGATTGCAAATCATTTCAAAAACAAGATTGATGTAATTCGTAGTGGCATCTCCACTACACAGACATCTATCCCACTTAGCATACCTTGAACTAAACCCCCTTCAACACGTTCCTCTTTTGACCTTGCTATTACTGAAAAGGTCACTAAAGTTTTCTCCGATGCCCATCTCACCACGTGTCCCCTGGATCCTGACTCCTCTCAACTACTACGTTCACCGTCTAATTCTGTCCTATGCTCCCTCACTCAAATCTTTAATCTCTCCCTCTCTAATGGTGACTTCCCCACCACTCTGAAGCATGCGCACATCACTCCCATACTTAAAAAGCCCTCGCTGGACCCCACCAACTTGAACAACTTAAGACCCATCTCCCTGCTCCAGTTTACCTCTAAACTCCTAGAACTCTTAGTCTACAATCACCTGAGCTCCCACCTCACTGACAACAACCTTCCTGACCCTTTACAGTCTGGCTTTCACTCACTACACTCCACTGAAACTGCCCTACTAAAACTCACTAATGATATACTAACAGCTAAAACTAATGGCCACTACTCTATACTCTTATTGCTTGACCTCTCTACAGCTTTTGATACTGTTGATTATCCCCTCCTCCTCAAAAAACTCCACTCTCTTGGCCTCCGAGACTCTGCTCTCTCCAGGTTCTCCTCCTACCTATCGCAGCGCTCCTTCAGCGTTACATATAACTCAGTCTCCTCCTCTCCACTTCCTCTTTCTGTAGGGGTCCCTCAAGGTTCTGTCCTTGGACCCCATCTCTTCTCCATCTACACTTCTTCTCTTGGCCACTTGATAAACGTCCATGGCTTTTAGTACCATCGCTATGCTGATGACACACAGATCTATATTTCGACTCCTCACCTCACCCCTTCAGTCTCCTCTCGCATTACTAACCTACTAAATGACATATCAGCATGGATGTCACTCCACATCCTCAAACTAAATCTTTCTAAAACTGAGCTCATACTATTCCCTCCAGCCCGTGCCCCCTCCACTGACTTCTCCATCAAGATCAATAATACAACCATCAGTCCCTCCCCTCATGCCAGGGTACTAGGTGTAATCCTGGACTCCCATCTGTCTTTTCAGCCCCAAATCCAATCACTGTTCAAATCTTGTAGACTTCACCTCCAAGATACGCCCGTTCGTAAACTCTGAAACCACTAAGAAACTTATTCACTCCCTTGTTATCTCTCGCCTTGACTATTGTAACTCCCTCCACATTGGCCTACCTCATCGCAGGCTATCCCCTCTTCATTCTATCATGAATGCTGCTGCCAGACTCATCCACATTACTAACCATTCCATATCTGCCATCCCTCTCTGCCAATCCCTCCATGGGAAGCCACCATTGCCCAACGAATAAAATTCAAAACATTAACAATAATATATAAAGCTATTTATAACTCTGCCCCAAATTACATCACCAATCTTGTCACCAAATATCACTCAAACCATCCTCTCTGCTCCTCCCACGACCTCCTGCTCTCTAGTTCCCTTGTCTCCTCCTCCCATGCTCATCTCCAGAGCCTCCCCAATCGTCTGGAACTCTCTACCCCAATCTATTCGACTATTGCCTACTCTGCCCACTTTTAGGTGATCTCTGAAAACCCATCTCTTCAGGGAAGCCTATCCTGCCTTCAGCTAATAACGGAATCTTCTATTCCTCCTATCAGTTCATCCCCCACAGTTAGTACCTTTTGTACCACCAGCCCCTCCCTCTTAGATTGTAAGCTCCAAGGAGCAGGGCCCTCCTAACCCTCTTGTATTGAACTGTATCATTGTTGTATTGTCTCCCTTTATATTGTAAAGAGCTGAGCAAATTGTTGGCACTACTGTATATGAATCCTGTATAATAATAATAATAATATATATGTGCAAAGCGCTGTGTGAATTGTTGTGCTATATAAGTACCCCCCATAAATAAAAAAAATAACTAATAAGTAGCAAATTCACACCTGTGCAATTTGTAGTGCATTTGCTGAAACACAGCAATCCATTGAGCATTGTTTTCTATGGGGCCCCTTCACATCTATGCATTTTCCTGCAGTGCATGTTTGGAAGAGGTGCAGCATTCAGTGGGAATGCATGAAAAACACATGTACATGCATTTGTGCGTATTTGCCAGGGTTTTGTGTTTAACAACCAGTCTCCTATTCCTAAAAAAAAAAGCAAACGCATGAAGCATGAGAAAACATGCTCAAAAACGCATTACAAACATGCACTGGAAATTCATGACTATGCAGCAGCACTAGTGTGAGCCTAGCCTTAGGACTCGTTCATGCTAGTGGTTGGGGAGTGGTAAAATACCGCATTTGAGCCATGTTTTATCGCCCTCAAGTGCTCCCCCTTTAGGTGCAGAGCCGATGGCTGGGGGGTGTACACATGCCACAGAAGGAATTACACTCCCTGTTGCTTTCAGCGGGCACTTCCTGTCTGCTGAGCAAGACACATCCAAATGAATGGAGTCATGTTACAGCGATGGTGTTCATGGGGTTAAAGCAGGCGGTGAGGAGGCAATACAATGCCTACTTTTCTCCTGTCAAATGCTATCCTAAGAAGAATTCTAATGCAGATTGTTCCTCAGAGAGCAAAGCTACTGTGAACTAGTCCTTACACATAGGGAACTCAAACAGAAACACCCTGTAACCTGTCCAGAGTTGCTATGTCACTAGTATTGACATGGAGCCAGTTGAAGGAGCCACCAGACATAGCCGGGTCAGACATCTAATATACCCATAAGACCCCTGGGTGTGGGGTTGTTTTTCAGTTTCAACATGACTGTGCACCAGTGCACAAAGCAAGGTCCATAAAGACATGGATGACCGGGTTTGGAGTGGAGGAACTTGACTGGCCTGCACAAAGTCCTGAACTTAACCTGATAGAACACCTTTGGGACGAACTAGAATGCCAACTGCAAGCCAGGCCTTCTCGTCTGACATCACTGCCTGACCTCACAAATGCACTTCTGGAAGAATGGTCAAACATTCCCATAGACACACTCCTAAACCTTGGGGACAGCCTTCCCAGAAGAGCTGTCATAGCTCCAGATGGTGGTCCAACTCAATATTGAACCCTAAGGACTAAGACTGGGATGCCATTAAAGTTCATGTGCATGTAAAGGCAGGCGTCAAAATACTTTTCGGAATATAGTGTACCTCATCACCGACTATCCCCGCTTCAGTCAATCCTGAACTCAGCGGCCAGACTCATCCACCTTACCAACCGCTCCTCTTCTGCTACCCCCCTCTGTCATTCCATCCACTGGCTCCCGATTGCCCAACGCATCAAATTCAAACTACTAACACTGACATACAAAGCCATTCATAATGCTGCCCCAAACTACCTCACCGACCTGATACCCAAATACCACCCAACCCGTAATCTTCGCTCCTCACAAGACCTCCTACTTTCTAGCTCCCTGGTCTCCACCTCCCACGCCCGACTGCAGGACTTCTCCAGGACTTCCCCCATCCTCTGGAACTCACTACCCCAATCCATCAGACTGTCACCTACCCTCCTTACCTTTAGGAGCACCCTGAAAACCCATCTCTTCAGGGAAGCCTACCCCACCTTCACCTAACTGCCGATCTCCTCCACTCCTCCTATCACTCCATCCCCCACAGCCACTTCCTCCTGTGCCATTATCCCCTTCCTCCTAGATTGTAAGCTCGAAAGAGCAGGGCCCTCGAACCCCTCGTGTATTGTTTTGTTACTGTACTGTCCCCCACTATAATGTACAGCGCTGAGCAAACCTTTTGGCGCTATATAAATACTGTATAATAATAATAATAATATTGGGCTGGAGCAGCTATGTTTTGGTGAATAGCTGTGGTTTTAGGACAATGAGAAGTTCATACTTAAAAGAGAAGTCTTTCCTTCCTGTTTTGGTAACAAGATTTACAGTATATTTGCTCTCTTTCAATCCCAGTGACAATGATCAACAGGACAAGCCGTAGGGCTCCTCACCGGCAGAACACAATAGCGCAGTGGGAGGGATTCCCCCATCAACACTGACTGTGTTGATGGAGGAATTGAGTAATTTTCTCTTATTTCCACCCATGATGGAAGGAAAGAAAGTTGCAAAATTTATGGTCTGCTTAAATCTACTCAGTGAAGACAGAGACAGCAATAGTAAACTGAGATACACTATATTGCCAAAAGTATTGGGCCGCCTAACTTTCCACGCACATGAACTTTAATGGCATCCCAGTCTTAGTCCGTAGGGTTCAATATTGAGTTGGCCCACCGTTTGCAGCTATAACAGCTTTTCTGGGAAGGCTGTCCACAAGGTTTAGGAGTGTGTCTATGGGAATGTTTGTCCATTCTTTCAGAAGCGCATTTGTGAGGTCAGGCATTGATGTCGGACTAGAAGGCCTGGCTCGCAGTTGCCACTCTAATTCATCCCAAAGGTGTTCTATCGGGTTGAGGTCAGGACTCTGTGCAGGCCAGTCAAGTTCCTCCACCCCAAACTCACTCATCCATGTCTTTATGGATCTTGCTTTGTGCACAGGTGCGCAGTCATGTTGGAACAGAAAGGGGCCATACCCAAACTGTTCCCACAAAGTTGGGAGCATGAAATTGTTAAAAATGTCTTGGTATGCTGATGCCTTAAGAGTTCCCTTCACTGAAACTAAGGGGTGAAGCCCAATCCCTGAAAAACAACCCCACACCATTATCCCCCCTCCACCAAACTTTACACTTGGCACAATGTAGTCAGGCAAGTACCCTTCTCCTGGCAACCACCAAACCCAGACATGTCCATCGGATTGCCAGACAGAGAAGATTTGTCACTCCAGAGAGCATGTCTCCACTGCTCTAGAGTCCAGTGGTAGCGTGCTTTACACCACTGCATCCGACACTTTGCATTGCACTTGGTGCTAATCTGAAGGCCACACAAAGTTTGGAGGTCTTTAGGTATTAACTTTACAGACAGTCAGCACACTGTGCGCTTCAGCATGCGCTGACCCCGCTCTGTCATTTTTTGTGGCCTGTTGTTCCCAGTTGCTTCCACTTTGTTACAATACCACTAACAGTTGACTGATTAATATTTAGTAGAAAGGAAATTTCACGGATGGACTTATTGCACAGGTTGCAACCTATCACGGTACCACGCTTGAATTCACTGAGCTCCTGAGTGCGACCCATTCTTTCACAAATGTTTGTAGAAGCAGTCTGCATGCCTAGGTGCTTGATTTTTTACACCTGTGACCATGGAGGTGATTGGTGCGGCGATCCCAGGATCGCTGCCACCAATATGTGACGATTCCACGATCGCTGCCACCAATATGTGACGATCGCGGCGTCAGACCCCAGTCCTTCGCACCAAACTCATGACCGAAGGACTAGCCAATCTAAAACTGCGATATCACGTGCGTAACAATGCCACACCCAGCTGCACCCTGCACAACAATTTTCCAGCTAATTGGACCACAATCTATGTACTGGCAGCCTGAATGCAATTGTTACTGGGTCAGGTTAATTACGCAATTAACCCTTCACACTGCCACCACCTCCTTTTTGTACAGAGAAAGAGGAAACTCTGCGATATCAGCTATAACACTATAATGGTTGGGATAATCGTCTGTATAACACGGTCACCGCAGGCCGGTTATACAGAGGGTTAAACAAACACAGTAGCGTTCTTTTAGAGGCAGGGATTCGTAAATTTCAATAAAGAGCTATAGAAACAGTTCAACACTTTCAGAAGGAAAGATTTATTACTAAAAGGTCAAACGGGTGCAATAAAAATATTTACAGAAAAAAGATGTAACCAATATATATATAAATATACAGAGAGCAACAGCACAACAAAGAGATAACAGAGAGAAGTTAGAGGGTTAAAGTACTTGCCAAAGTCCTGGGTTAGCAGATCAAGTTTCAGAGCGAAAGGGCGGTCTCCCAAGTTGGATCTGATGTTAAACGGGAGAATTCTTTAACTTCACTCTCTTAGGCCTGACAACCCATTTTGTAGTTCCCCAACAGGGGGTGTCTCTGAAGTCAAGGACCAATACCCCGTTTAGGGAGGAATCGTCTGGGCGTAGGCCTAAACTAGAGCAAAATCTCTTATAGTTCATATTTTGGCTCATAACTTTCCATATGCACAAGTGACACTCCACCCGCAGGTAGATTATTATGCAGACACATCTGAGGAATGATTAGATATGAAATATGAAATTATACACTGAACGGTTCACGAGATCTACTTTTCTGCTTTCCTATGTATTCCAGCCAAGGAGACTGACCTATCAAACTGTTCACCTCCTCTTGGCCAATCTGACAATATGCCTGGTTTTTATGTAAGTCTCTCATATGCCAAGATATGAGACATAGGGAAAAAATGGATTTTAAAAGTGTTTATCTGGTTCTTGCTTCGTCGGAATGCCCTGAACTCCTGGGAAGGCTTGCGTTATCTTTTACGAGGTGTGATATTGCACAGCTCTCTCAGACAACCAGGCACCTTGAGGCTGCCTGCTGGGCTCTGGCCTGCCTGCAACACTTCCAACACACATATGTCCCTGTGGATTAACAGAGAGGGAAGGGGGGAGAATGAGGGACAACATGGAGATTTCTTAACAAAATGGAGGACTGCGTCAGTCTCTGGGTGTACGATTGCAACAATTGGAAAACCTGAATCCAATGATTTTGAAGGGTGCCTCAATACTTTTGGCAATTTGGTGTATTTTCATGCACTTGGGAATTGAACATTACATGTTTATAGCACTAAATATATTATTCTCTGGATTGTGCCCACATTATCGAATGATTGCTCTGTTACCAAAACTGTACTTCAGATTTTCAGGCCCTAGTGAGAGTTAAATTAGGCCTCATTCACATGGGTAATGATGCCCGCACAACATGAATGTGCCATACACTGGTCTGGTGACATGGTGACTGGTGTGGTGACCAGGAAAACTGTTGCTGGCTGTACTGTTCTGCTGTGGCAATAATCAGGAATGCAATTTCTAGCTATTGTACACTGGTCCGGCGACACTGTGACTGGTGTGGTGGTGGTTGAAGACATTATGACTGGCAGCACTATTAGGGCTTGTTAACATGTGAGGTTGGGGGGTGGTGAAACCTTGCAAATGAGCCATGGTTTTATGGAACTCCAACTGTAACCCCATTTAGCCTAAAGTCTATTAAGATGTGTGGACACAGCCGCTAGTCTTCATGTGACAGGTGTGCGGGTGAAGATGAGCAAGCATGAATGAACATTGTCTCTGTTCAGGGCTGCTCACGTAAATTTGTCCATTCCAAACATTCTGTTTTAAATAACCTGAATTTTAAAAAAGAAAATGTGACCATCATTTTATGTCATTAAATGGAAACAGACATAAAAAAAACTGTGCATTATGCTGTTGTATGACAAATTCAACATTTGTGCCATGGATGAGTGTTTATCACTGACATTTTTATTCCCAGCACCATCCCGGGGAATCTGGAACCCTGATTGGTTCTTGAACTTCTGAGTATGGACACAAAATACATCCCTGTGCAGAACCATGCCCACCCACGTACAGTTCACTTAGACTTCTTATAAATTAGGAATTTTTAAAATCTGTTTAATAAAAGCTTTGCACACTTGATGCAGTTTTTTTCTATATAGTATGCTGATAACAAAATGCTAACAGTGCTTAAATATATTAAAAAAATGGTAACAAAATCAAATTTTGTTTTAGGCAAGCCGCACCGTAGCTGCCATATATTCAAATTCAGGAGATTACATTCTAAAGCATACTGCGTTTTGTGTATATTAGCACACAAATGATATTCTGTATAATTTATATTATATTTCTTGCTCACAATCTCTTCTAACAGGCGAAGTTCCGCATGACTGGCGGACAGCTAATATTGTACCTATCCACAAGAAGGGCAGCAAGGCAGAAGCTAGCAATTACAGGCCAGTGAGTTTAATTTGTAGGCAAATTATTGGAAACACTCCTGAAAAGAAGGATCATTGATCACTTAAAAGCACACAACTTGCTGGACCTAAACCAGTGAGGCTTTACTGAGGGTAGATCATGTCAGACTAATCTGATGAAATGTTTTGAACTTATTACCAATGTTTTGGATCAGGGTGGTGTGTGGACACAGCATATCTAGATTTCAGCAAGGCATTTGATACAGTTCCACATAATGATCTAGTATAAAAGTTGTACATCTCTTGTATTGAACTGTATTGTTGCTGTATTGTCTCCCGTTATATTGTAAAGCGCTGAGCAAACTGTTGGCGCTATATAAATGCTGTATAATAATAATAAATAATAATGTACAAGCTAGGATTTAACCCTTGGGTGGCTCAGTGGCTATGGGCAGCACAGTGGCTAAGTGGTTAGCACTTCTGCCTGGTACCCCTAGAGTTGTTGGTTCAAATCCCAACTATGGCACTACCTACACAGAGTTTGCATGTTCTGCCTCTCCCTGTGTGGGTTTCCTCCAGGTAATCCAGTTTCCTTCTACACTCTAAAGACATGCTGGGAGGTTAATTGCCTCCAGTCTAAATTGGCCCTAGTATGGGAATGTATGATAGAGACCTTAGATTGTAAGCCCCTTGAGGGTTAGGGACTGATGTGAATATATAATATGTATATGTAAAGTGCTGTGTAAATTAAATGTATGATAGGGACCTTAGATTGTAAGCCCCTTGAGGGTTAGGGACTGATGTGAATATATAATATGTATATGTAAAGTGCTGTGTAAATTAAATGTATGATAGGGACCTTAGATTGTAAGCCCCTTGATGGTCAGGAACTGATGTGAATATATAATATGTATATGTAAAGTGCTGTGTAAATTAAATGTATGATAGGGACCTTAGATTGTAAGCCCCTTGATGGTCAGGAACTGATGTGAATATATAATATGTATATGTAAAGTGCTGTGTAAATTGAATGTATGATAGGGACCTTAGATTGTAAGCCCCTTGAGGGTTAGGGACTGATGTGAATATATAATATGTATATGTAAAGTGCTGTGTAAATTGACAGCGATATATAAGTACTTGTAATAGATAAAAATAAATATGCAGTTGGCTAAGGGATAGATACCAGATGTGGTTGTAAATGGGGTTCACTCGGAACAGAGACCAGTCACTAGTGGTGTACCCCAAGGCTCTGTACTAGGTCCTGTTCTATTTAGTCTATATGTAAGTGATATAACTAAAGGTCTGTTGGGCAAGGTATGTCTTTTTGCTGATGACACAAAGGTGTGTAATAGGTTTGATATCCCTGGAGGTGTCTCTAATATGGAACATGACTTGGCATTGCTGAAAGTTTGGTTGAAAAAGTGGAAACTGCAGTTCAATGTTTCTAAATATAAAATAATGCATCTACGGAAAAATAATCCCTTGAGAGAGTACAACATTTGGGGTAGAGTGTTTGCACTACAGAGGAAAAGGATTTGATGCACTTGGGAATTGAACATTACATCACCTATTTCAGATGATCGCAAAATGAGCAAACAGCGTGGCCAGGCAGTGGGGAAAATGAATAGAATTCTAGGATGCATCACTAGAGGGGTCACCAGCAGGAGGAAGGAGGTCCTGATTCTCCTATATAGATCTTTAGTGAGACCTCATTTAGAATACTGTGTCCAGTTCTGGAGACCTCACGTACAAAAAGATATTGATTGGATAAAACGAGTCCAGAGACAGGTAACAAAAATGGAGAAAGGTCTGGAGGTAAAACATATCAAGAGAGACTTCAGACTTCAACTTAATATGTTCGGTTTGGAGGAAAGAAGGGAAAGGGGAGACATTATTGAAACCTTTAAATATATCAAGGGGGTGAATAAGGTTCAGGAGGGCAGTATTTTCAATCCCAAACCAAAATCAAGAACACGGAGACATGACCTCAAACTAACTAGAGGAAACTCTCATCCATACATTCACTTCAAGTCCACTGCGCAGGCTTCATTTATACATTAACTGGAGGAAAGTTCAAAAATAATCTCAGAAAGTACTATTTTACTGAAAGGGTATTTGATGCTTGGAATAGACTTCCAGCAGAGGTAGCGAGCCAGTCAACAGTAAATGGCTTCAAACATGCTTGGGACAAACACAGATCTATACTCAGACGAAAAAAGTTAATAAACAAAATACAAAACATATTTAAAAAAAAAAAAAGACAATTTCCTCCCACAGTCCAAAGACATGCTGGTAGGTGAATTGGATCCTGTCTAAATTGGCCCTAGTATGTGTATGTATGACTGTGAGTTAGGGACTTTAGATTGTACACCCCTTGAGGGTTACGGACTGATGTGAATGTACAATATATATGTAAAGCGCTACATAAATTGACAGCGCTATATAAGTACCTGAAATAAATAAATAAATAAGACCAAAAAAAAATAAATTGGGCAGACTTGATGGACCACTCGTTTTTTTTCTGCCGCCACTTTTCTATGTTTCTATTATACTCGTAAATCTGTTAGTAAATCAGGCCCAGTGCATGCTTTCCATGCTAGTCCAATTCAATCTATGCTTTTCTGCCCCTTTTTAAAAGTGGAGATAAAAAATGATCATGAAACTTTCCAGTACAAATCCACTACTAAAGGAGCCAACAGACATGAAATCCTTCACCTGATCCGACCGTTTATGGATAGATTTCTCAGCCGTTGTTTTCCTGTGTTCTCCTAGTGCATCTCCTCCCTCCTTTATAGCTACAATATACGTTAACCTGATGTGAATGTTTGTACAATTATTGTTCATTATAAAGATTGTTTTGCGACCACCAATCACGTTGCTTGTAAATCATTATAATAGCAAGAACGTTAGGTAATCAATAGCACATTTTAAACTAAGATTTGAACCAATCAGACGAGACCAGTTTAAAAGATACACACAGCTTCAAACAGACACATATTATTTTTATGACTGCCTTGACTTTGCATTATTCAAACATGCCCAGTGCAAATGAACTCCACATATACTGTGCAGGAGCCCTCTAGTGGTCACTTGTGATAGTCACTGGAAGACAAGGAATGCCACTATAGTGCACTCATTCATTTTGATCAGATTAAAAAATGGATGGTTCATGATTAGCAGACACATGATAGCTTAACAAAATCCTTTTTCCTCCTTTTTAGGTCAGCTTTACTACAAAAATTCCTCTGGGGAATTCATAAATGGTGTCTTAGTCATCCTTTATTATTTATTCATTTCAGGTACTTATATAATGCTGTCAATTTATGCAGTGCTTTACATATATATTGTACATTCACATCACTCCCTAACCTTCAACCCTAAGGCTACGTTCACATTAGCTTTATCAGACAGGTGTTTGGGAAGTGTTTTTAACGCTTCTCAAACGCCTATGAAAATTCTGCACATGGCAGCACACAGTGCTGTTCACATGGAAGCGTTAGCGTCACGTCGCATTGCGTCACGGTAAAACTGACGCCTCATGTCCAGTCTGCAGGAGTTGAAGCCTTCCATTCAAGTCTATGGTGCCGCTCCTCAAATGCCTGGCAGGCGTTTGTGAGGCGGTTGTGAGGCGTTTGCGGAGCGTTAATACCATTTAACTTCATTATAGGCGTTTGTGGTGCGGTTTTAACGCTTGGCAAACGCCTATCAACCACCTCAAAACCGCACATAGGGCATTTGGGGAGCATTAAAAACGCTTCCCAAACGCCTGTCAAAGGCTATAGGGGCGTTTGGCAAGAGTTGGAAATAAAGTCAAGTGTAAATGAGCCCTAACTCACATTCATACATACACATATTAGGGCCAATTTAGACAGGATCCGATTAACCTACCAGCATGTCTTTGGAGTGTGGGAGGAAGCCGGAGTACCCACGCAGGCACAGGGAGAACATGCAAACTCCAGGCAGATGGTGCTGTGGATGGGATTCGAACCAATAACCCTAGTACTGCCAGGCAGAAATGCTAACCATTTAGCCACCATGCTGCCCTTTAGAATACCTTGAGGGTGCAGCTCAGAAAATGTCCGTGCTTGCACCTGATTCATGCATCTGTCCAACTCTCCTTGTTGTATTTTTTAGTTATTACATATTATGGGGGATGCAGCAGGAAGTGTATGACCACAAAAAAGTGAACAGGAACAGTTAGGCTCGGTTCACACTGCAGCGACTTCCGGTGCGACTTTGGATTGCGACTTGCTTGCGACTTGATGCAACTTTGATGTTTTGCGACTTTAGCTTTGGCTAATCATAATACAGAGTGCGCCAAATATTTTTGAACTTGAAAAACTCTCTGAAGTCGCAGCAAAAATTGCAAAGATAAAATCATAAATTACCATTGCAGTCTATGAAGCTCATGTTGCAAGGAAGATGCAGAAAATAATGAAGAAACTTTTTTTTTTGTCACTGTGACTTAAGTCACAGCAATTAAGACTGTAATCACTGAATGAATGTGTTTTGACATGCCATGCAACTTTCTATATTGCATGTCGCAGTAAGTTGCATGAGAAGTCGCAGAAGAACCAGGGCTTAGGCCTCTATCACACGGGCCAGATTTGTTTTTCTCAGCAGGGGATCTGTCCGCTGAGCAGAGCAAACATGGACACAGCCTGCTCTGCTCTATGGGCACTCGGATTTAGGCAGACCGGCAGTCCATTTCCACCTGACCACCCTTCGATCCCTTTCCATTTGTTTTTGCCAGATCGGATTGGAGGTAGGCAAGTCCATTTACATCTACAGTTCCATGAAGGAGAATGGAAGGTCCGATTGCGTCCGCCTGAAAAATGGACTGGCAGACCGCTCATAAATATGAAGCATAGCCATTTGATAGTGTCTTGGATATTAGATGGATATTATAAAAAACAGGTCATAGTATAATTGTTTGATGAAATGTTCAAATACATGAATCTATTGTCCACCATACAAATCTTTCAGATTTAACCAGTTCCAACCTGGCCAATAACAAATAAAAGGCCCAGCGAGACTTTTGTCGATCCGGGTGGGCGTCATATGACATCCTTCCAGATAACCACCCCAGGGCTGCGGCGAGATCTGTCACTAACTGTGTCCATCGGTACCGACCATTGCCGATACCATGTGATCGCTGTGACCAATCACAGCAGGTCATATGACAATTGTAAACAATGGATGACTTCCTTTCATGCCATCTGTCACGAGAACCAGAGAGCACACGGAGACAGATTGCAAGGAACCCGACTCACAGGCTCACAGGGTATGAAGGGGTTAAGTCCTCCAGGGAAGAGATCCAGCAAGGGGTTAAGTCCAGGCAGGGGATGGATCCAGCTTGCAGGCTCACAGAGTATGAAGGGGTTAAGTCCTCCAGAGAAGAGATCCAGCAAGGGGTTAAGTCCTCCAGAGAAGAGATCCAGGCCGCACGGAGTTAATCCGCACACAAGGGAGGGATCCAGCAGCAGACTGGCAGTCAGGTCAGCCAGTGAGAGGAGAGGAGAGCCGGGGGATGGAAGCTGAGAGGAGGCTGGCCGCAGCACAGACCTCTCTCACACACGCAAGCAAGAGAAGACACTAGGGGCGGCGCCCTGCTCTGCCTTAAGCACAGAGCTGGGCGCGTTGCATTGGTAACCCAAGACTTTGCGTCGGGTCACCATGGCAATGGGCCCCACCCCTTCGCGTCTCTGGACCTGCCCAGGGAACACGGCCTTTGTCCCTGTTGGGCACAGAGCGCAGGAAGATGTGCACGAGGGGACAGGGAGGGGGGTGACAGGAGGGAGCCTGCGTGTGGATTATCACAGCATGGGGGCAGACTTTCCAGGGCCCAGTCAGGGAAGCAGGATGCTCCCTCAGCAGGAGGCCAGATTGCCAGCGACAGGGGGATGAGGGGCCGTTGGGGGCTGCCTGTGTCAGGGACAAGGAGGACTAGAAGACCCAGTATTGATGACAAAGAAGAGTGAGGGGCTGCTGAGGGGTGGGGGGTGGCAAGCAGCAAGCCTAGACAATGAGGGGGGGGGACACTGTTACCAGTCAGTGTCCCTGATCACTGCCAGTTATATGATGACACTATACAGCACTAGCTACAGTATGTAAGAACTCACCATGCATCTTACTAAACACTGCAGACTGTCTACTTTCCAAAAGGGGTAATTTGGGGGATATCTGTACTGTCCTGACATTTTTTGGCCTTCAAGAAATGAGGCTGTCAGTACATCAGGATTGATCAATTTTCAGATATACCATATTTTTGTGAAAACTATACCTTTCCTACAGACTAAATAATATACACTAATTTGGGTTATTTTCATCTAAGAAATGTAGCAGAATACATTTTGGCTTAAAATTGATGAAGAACATTTATTTATTTGCAAAATGTTATAAAAGAAACAAAGAAAAACATGTTTTTTTCAAAACTTTTCGTTTAACAGAAAATAAACAGTGGTGATTAATTACCACCAAAAGAAAGCTCTAGTTGTGTGAACAAAATTATAAAAATTTAGTTTGGGTACAATGTTGTATGACCGCGCAATTGTCATTCAAATTGTGAGAGCGCCGAAAGCTAAAAATTGGCCTAGGCAGGAAGGGGGTAAAAGTGCCCAGTCTTGAAGTGGTTAACTTATGCACCTCTTTATGTAGTTCTTTATACAGTACATCTTTATGCACTATAATGACAATTTACTCTCCATATATTTAAGGAAATACAGGAAAAAGAATACTAAGGCTAGTTTCACACTGATCTGCGGCAAAATCTCATATGCATTTTTAGCATGTTTGCGGTGCATTTTGTAAAGGACATGTGACTCAAAAACACAACCCAGGTGCAATGTGATTTTGCTGGGTTTTCCATTGATTTGAATGGGTAGGTGAATTTTTGCTGCAGTTTTTTGACTGCACCAAAACTACACAAGAATGCAGCAAACAGAATTTTAAAAAATGCACCAGACCCGCAATGGATCCGCAAAACCGGGAAAAAAATGGATCAGTGTGAAAGCAGCCTAAATAAAATATTTATACATACTATGCAAAAAAAGCAAAAGTGCCCATTAAGGCTTGGTTTGTTTTGCAGTTCTTTTTGCGGTGCGTTTTGTGTTGTTACATGTGCGTTTTTGATGTATTTTTTGATGCATTTTGCTTCTCTTTTTTTTGGGCCAACTTGTTGCTGGGCAGACTAGAAAATGCAAAATGCATACAAAATGCACTACATGTTTTTTCTGCAGCATCTCCATTGAAGTCTATTGAATCAAAAATGCATTGTTTTGCATTTAAAAAAGTCCCTGACCCTTTCCAAAAATGCAGTGGCTCAAAAAAGCAGAGATGTGAACGTGACCTATAGGAAACCATGTTAAATGGACTGTAGTGCATTTCTGCAAAAAGCACTAAAAAATGCATTCATGTGAACCAGCCACCACAATAGAAACTGCACATTTACTGTGCAATTTTTTTCATGCACGTTTGCATGCATTTGATGTACGTTTACATGCAGTTGACACATTTGCCCTGTGAGGTCACTTTCTGCTTCTTTCTTTGGGCTTTTATGTGCACTGTGATGCTGTACTTTTTTTCACTGTGCTGCACTGTAATAGTGTGAACTATGCCCAAAGGACAAGCTGGATTTTGGACTATCTTTGCCATTGAAAAGCAGTCAACAATGCATAAAACGGCATCCAACAGCATCTGGTGTGAATGGGCCCTTAGGGCTCATGTACACGGGGTGTTTGGAAAACTCTTCTGAATGATGGAAATTGACTGCTGGGAAAGGTAAGGTAGCCTCCCTGGCGGTATTCCCGAGTGTAGCTCGGGGTAAAGTTTCAGTACCACAAGCGGTAACCCCGAGCTACACTCGGGCTTACCATGCGGCGCTGCTCCGGGATCTGTTCTTCTCTTACCTTGTCCTGCGCTCCTGCGATGTCCCCCCTGCAGTGTCCCCTGTAATGTCCTCCGGCCGATGCCAGCATCTGTCTTCTGCGTTCCGTCCCCTGCGACGTCGGGATGTACGGGGGATGGAACGGTGGGAAATTTGAAAATGACAAAAAGTGACATTCACTAAATACACTAAAATCACATAGTAAAACATTACTGTATCAAACCATTTCACATACATTTTGTCCCTAATGCTTTGTCCTGTGCCCTGCCTGCATTTTTACTGTTCTTTCTGCATGGAAACTGATAAATGTCCATGGCGTCCAAAAAGCGTCCCTTTAGGTCAAAAGCGGTTTTAGACCAGCTAGAAACAGCGATAGTAAATTAGAACTCCTTGCAGAATTAAATGATAATGATTCGTGGGGAAATTCGTCATCAGACACTGAAAATGATTTTGCGACTTTGCTCAGTGATGTGCGAACTTGGCGCTCTATTTCAAATTTCAGTGTTTTTGGTTTGATTATATTATTGAATTACATTTATTATTATTATAATATTATTTTTTATTATTATTTATTAAATTATAATTTATGATTTTGTGTTTCAAATTTTAACATATCCGGGATGTTTACAAGACTCTTGTTCGGACAGATTTCAGTGAGTTATTCCTAAAAATTACAGGTCTACAATAAAAAAAAATACATATTTCCATGCACAAAAATGTACCGCTTTGAGCACAGAAATATGGACATAATCAGACCTCTAGGGAGGTTAAAAAACGTCAGTTTAGCCACGGTTGCATACCGCGTTTATGTGCATTTATGTGCGTTTGCGTTTAGAAGCGTTTTTAAAGGATAACCTCAGGAGACCTTCCCAAATGCCCAGAATGCACTGAAAAATAGTAAAACATTTACTATTTCAGACATTTTTAGAGGAATAGAGAGAGCAGTAGCAGAGAGAGCAATATGTGTTTAGATGACCTGTTTTTTCTGGCTGTATTCACTATGGATCCCATCATGAGCATAATGCGGCATGTTCTACCATTTTTTCCTTCACACGAAACCTGGAACTGACTGCTCTGGTGTGCCAGGTCCATTTGAGCACATGGAAAACGCTTTGCATGCATTTCTGATGATGAAAAAAGGCTCTGGACAGCATCTGGACATGGAACCATTAAAAAATGATTCTAAACGCAAACACTTATAAATGCGGTTAATTGCGTTTACAAGCATTTACACGCATTTACAAGTGTTTGGTGCTTGAAACGCCAGTAAAATCTACTCCTGAACGTAAGTTTGGTGCAAAAAAAAAAAACGACTGTAAACTCAACTGCCTGTAAACGACTGTGTGTACATGGACACAGAAGACATTAGGGAGAGTTCAGGGGCTGCTGAAAAAAATGCTGAACATCAATTTAGGAGCTGCAGTGTACATGAGCCCACGGGACGTTTGGAAAACACTTCTGAATGATGGAAACTGACTCCTTCCCAAATGCCCAGAATGCACTGAAAAACAGTAAATAATTAACTATTTCAGACATTTTGAGAGTAATAGAGCAGAAGCAGGTATTATTATTATAATACAGGATTTATATAGCACCAACAGTTTGCGCAGTTCTTTACAATATAAGGGAGACAGTACAATTACAATACATTTCAGTACAGAAGGAATAGGAGGGCCCTGCTCATGGAGCTTACAATCTAAAGGATTGAGATGACCTGTCTTTTCTGGTTGTATTCACTATGGATCCCATCATGAGCCTAATGCGGCACATTCTACCATTTCTTCCTTCATACGAAACCTGAAACTGACTGCGTGGTGTACTAGGTCCATTTGAATACATGGAAAATACTTTGCATGCATTTCTGATGATGAAAAAAGGCTCTAGACAGCATCTGGATATGGAACAGTTAAAAAACGCTTCTAAACGCAAACGCTTATAAATGCGGTTAACTGCATTTACACTCATTTACAAGTGTTTGGCGTTTGAAACCCCAGTAAAATCTACTCCTGAATGCAAGTTTGGTGAATTAAAAAAAAATGACTGTAAACGACTGTGTACATGAACAAATAGGAAAACATTAGGGAGAGTTCAGGGGCTGCTGAAAAAAATGCTGAACAACTCCTGAATGTCAGTTTATCAGTTACAGTGTACATGGAGCCTAAAACTTGAATCTTATATATCTAATCAAATTACTGAAAAGATTTGTGAAAACATATGGCCGAGTGCTACCAATACAATCATTATGAGATTGGAAAGCAACATGATTTCCTGGTAACCTCACATGAAAAACACCTTCATACTGTACTTGTCCTCTCTACTAAGGAATGTGAGGTGTGACCAGCAAGCTTCTGCACATCCCAGCACTCCCTGAATGATGAAACCTGCACTTCTTATAAGAAACAGAATTGATACAGAAAATCTATTTCTACTTTCCTATTGTTAGGTGCTTACACACTTTTTACACAATTGAAGTCCAAATTACTGTAGAGGAATTTTTCACCCATGCCATTTCTACCACCCATGCTTGCTTTAGGCTTTTCTTCCACTTTACGTTACACTAAGGGAGATTTACTAAAACTAGAGCACTCTGGTGCAGCGGTGCATGGTAGCCAATCAGATTCTAATTTCAGATTGTTCAATTAAGTTTTGACAATAAATCCTGGAAGCTGATTGGTTTCTATGCAGTGCTGCATTAGAGTTTTGGCACGCTCCAGTTTTAGTAAATAATCCCCATTGTGTACCTTCACCACTTTCTTTGGCAGATGATGTCAAAGTCTGACTAGTGAAGAAACCTTTCTAGTTTACTGTTCTTAGGTGGTCCAAGTGATAAACATGATAGATCATTTTTTAGCAGAAGGTATTTGAAATCAATGAGATAAAATAATTTTTCTAGAGGTCTGCATGGATGGCCAATGTCACTTTTACAGTCCCAAACATGGACATAAATACCTCAATCCAGCCTGAAATCTGTTAATCAGGTGAGAAGCAAGCAATCTGCGGTTACCCTAGGGAGCAAAAATAAGTGTTCATCACCAGAGGCGCTTGTGTCTCAAAAGGTTTGTTGCATATTTTCCATCAAATCTGCATAATTTTTCATTTTGTCTTTAAAGACATGTGTTCTCTGATTTTGTGCTGTAAAGCTCTTGTGCTTTGAAAGGCCAAAGTCTTAAATGAGTGCTTTCATGTGCTCAAATAACTGTTGGCTCTTATATTTCCTTGATAGATATAACTGATCTCTATCATTCTGCAAATTTTGTGATGCTGGCATCTTTACTGTATCAGGTTAATTGATTTTAAACCAAACTGACTATAGTGAGTGTACGTGTTTGAGTGACTGTCATAGGAACTTCAGCCTTTAAGTCGCCTAAACGGAGGTAGAAGTGTGATGAAAAAAAAGTTCACTGCAGTCCTTAAAGAAATGTGCAATATGTCACCACTGTATAAATATGAGAGATAATGTATGTCCAGCATTACACATATGCCAGAGCATAGAACATTCTAAAGTACAGCATATTTATACATGTGACACACTGCACTAATACTGATTGCAGGATGTTAATTAACCATAAGATGGCAGTGTTCTGCGGTTTAGTTATTCAGATTTTATTGAAACAAAGCAAAGCCTTGTTGAACTTGTGTGCTGATAGCAGGACTTCTGCACTCAGACAAAGCATAAGGAGACTACATTTCCCAGAAGAGCTAGCAAAGGGGCGAGAGCTTATATATTGAGAAGCCAAGGAACTTTCGGGGAAGGAAGTTGATGGTGAAAGGTGGAGAAAGTGTGTGTGGAGAAGGCAGTGCAGGACTCAGGAAATCCAGACTGGATCAGGCCGCATTCTGGAGAGAGGGACTGCAGAGCACTGACGAGCAAGAAAGTCAATCCTGCAGGCAGGTGGATCGTAGTGTTGTCATTGTGATCGCTGGAGGGATCCAGAGAACACAGGGGCCCCCCAACCAAGAGACCATCGTTTGCACTGCAAATATTACAGACCGGTGAGAGGGTTCTATAACCCAGATCACCACAAGTTGCAAGTGACTCTGTTATTTTCAACTGTTCCAGTTTAGTACACCTAACACCACAGTTTATCACATTGAGACACAGACTGCCTAGCCCATTCAGTGCTGCCGCTTACTGTTTTAGTGTCTCCCTATTATTCTGAAACCGCAAGACTCTTTGCTATAACACGTGCTCCCTGCAGACAGGATTACACTTAGTATCTCATGTCAAGCCTCTTCCAGCTTTAAAGGAACTTGCTTCACCAGACTAGTTCATCACTTGTAGGGGTTCAAACTCTGCTGGAGTCTGCTTCCACCTCTTTCTTCAACTTTAGCAAATTCCTACATTCATCTTCTGTGTTAAAGAGACAGTACCCAGTTTTCAACACCCACTATAAGGGGAATCTTTCTATTGCTGTACCATCCTGAGGAAATCTTACTCTTACACAAAAAGGAATCTCAACTTTGACGAGCACCAACTAGGGCCCCATCAAGTTCACAGAAGATTTGTTGCCACCCATTGATGAGATACTAACGGGGACATTATTGCTTATTAAAAAAATTATTTCTAGCGTTAAACCCTGTTCCCAGCTATTGAGAACCCAAAAGTGAGTTAGCTCAGCATCTTGATAGTCTGCTTCAGCTCACTTGGGGAAAGATATCTCGGTGCTGGAATCAATGTTTAAACACTGATCCTGCAGGACATTTGGGGTTACTTAAAGTGATACTGTGCTTGTTTATTGAACCTTTCAGAGTGTTTAATTTTTTTATGCACATTTATTGTCATTCCTTTTGTACTTGCACTCCCTATACCCTGGCAGGGGTTTTCCTGGTCAAGATTTGACGGTGGTGTCAGCAGGGGCTGTGCTTCAAACACAGGAGCAGAACAGACAGGGAACCCAAAAATACTCAGTGGTTCTCAAGGGGGTAGAGCTGCATACATAAAACCACAGAAAAATCATCTTCAAACTTAAATCACAGAAAACATATACTAGAAATAAAAAGCTTAATATGGCAGTTCATGTACTAAGATACATGTGTAGACGCTTATTATGCAAAGGTTATTCCCTCAGTATGTAACAACAAAATTCAGCCAGCAGTCATAAAACCACGTGGTCTGGCATTGTTTCAATGTACAGAGATATCCACCTCTTAGTACAAGCAACTGTGCTAGTCTATGGAATGCGTGGGATGTACTGCAGGTCTAAACTGCTGTTTAAGGCTGAAGTTTGTAAAATTATACAGCTATAAATTCCATAAAATGCAGTCTCCTGTAGTCAAATCAGAATTAGAAGAGGTCGTCTTGGCTCTTATTGATGTGCTACACAAAACCCTGCATTTGGAGGATCAGCTCGCTGTCTCCAGCCTTGGGTCTTTCAGAGCTGTAAAGACCTTTCCATTACACCCAGGGCTGCTGTTAGAAATCAAGGGGCCCCATACAAACTACCTGACCACCCCCTCCAAAAATATCAAAACAATATTTTCGCTAAAAATGCACTCATTCATTGGTGGACACAAACGCAACAATACACAAATCCTGCTAAATCTAAAAGATAAAACTGTATTGAGTTAATAAATAAAGCTCTGTGTGTAAATGAGGTCTTTGGGCTCATTCAGATGAGCACCGTGGCCTGTACAGTGCAAATCAATGTTTTTTTTATATGTCTGAAGCTGTGTACAGGCAGCCTATGTTATGCTATGGGGATGCAGTGGCTGTACGAACAAAGCCACAAGTCCTAATTTGGCAGGCATTTTGGTGCAGGTCTGTGGCTCCAAACACAGGTATTGTGCATTCAGGGCCACTCACCCACACCTGCACATGTGTCAAATTAGAACCTGCAACTGTGTTCATACAGCCACTGGGTTAAATAGATCAGGGGTCTCAAAACATTTTAATCAAAGGGCCAGTTTACTGTCCCTCAGGTTTTATGGGGCTGGACTGTGGTCAGTGTGAGTAGAAAATGTCCCAGGATCAATTGGGGTATTGGTTTTAACAGCAGAAAAAGTACTCCATTGTTGGTTTTAGCAATAGGAATAGTGCCCCATGGTTGGTATCAATGGGAGTAATAGTGCCCCATCAACGGTGTCAGTAGGAGGTAGTGCCCCATCGATGGTGTCGGTGGGAGGAATAGTGCCCCATTAATGGTGTTAGTGGGAGGAATGGTGACTCATCATTGGTGTCAGGTGGAGGAAAAATGTCCCAAGAGCTGGATAGAGGCAAGCAAAGGGCCGCATTTGACCCCTTGGTCACAGTTTGGAGACCACTGCCAATGAGTAGCAGGCAGCTCCAGCTGCACATACAAACAACTCATTCGCACTATATGGACCAGGGAACCCATTTAAATGAGCCCTTATTTTTCCTGTTCATTCATAAACTGAAGCATAGGAAACACAGTATTTAGCGCCGCATGAATACTGGGCACCTTTATGCATGGGGTTCCAGCATTCAGCTTCAGGTGCAGGGCACAAGTGCTTGGCCCGGCCCCACCGCTAATAGCCTGTCAAACTGTGTTATTTAAATAGGTGCTTAAGAGTAGTGATGGGCTTGATGTTCGAGTCGAACGCAAGTTCCGCTCGAACATCGGCCGTTTGTGTGTTTGGCGAACACTCGAACATCGCCCCACAATGCACTGCGCTCTGACAGTGCATTGTGATTGGCCAAAGCAATGCACCTGACACAGCCCCCCTTCCCCAAAGCACCCCTCCCCTCCATGTTGAGAGCATGTGGCCTGGAACAGTTCAGGAAGGGGTTCCCCTTAAACGTCATACCAGACCTAAAGGGCCTGGTATGACTTTTAGGGGGAAACCCCACACAATTTTTAAAAATAAATTTCACAGTAGGGTCCCTAACCTTCCTACCAGACCTAAAGGGTCTGGTAGAGATTAGGGGGGTACCCCATGCTGTTTTGTTTATTTTTTTTAATAACAATGTAATAAAAAAAAAACAAATGTCATAGCTGCTGAAGCAGGTTTTATACATTGTACAGATGTGCAACTTTGGAGGTAGTTTAAGGGGACCCCCCCAGGCATGATATTTAAAGGACTTTTTCTTTTCTTTTTTTTTATTTTACTTTAAGCGATGACACAATAATGGACCCTTAAAAACTGTACTTTTTAAAAACTGTTTTTCATTGATTCGTGTCCCTCAGGGCAGTAGCCGAGTCCCCATACCCCTTTGATGGGCAATAACTTGCATATAAGCCTTCAAAATGGGCACTTTTGAATTCAACTCCCATAGACTTGCATTATGTTCGAAGTCGAACTTTTGTTAGGCTTGAATGTTTGATCGCGAACCGAACAAGGGGGTGTTCAACCCACTATTTAAGAGTGATTTGGTCGTGGTTAGCACTTCCGCCTGGCAGTACTAGGGCCGTTGGTTCGAATCCCAACCATGGCACCACCTGCCTGGAATTTGCATGTTCTCCCTGTGCCTGCGTGGGTTTCCTCCAGGTACTCCGGTTTCCTCCCACGCTCCAAAGACATGCTGGTAGGTTAATTGGCTCCTGTCTAAATTGGCCCCAGTATGTGTGTATGTATAAATGTGATTTAGGGACCTTAGATTGTACACCCCTTGAGGGTTAGGGACTGATGTGAATGTACAATATATATATAAAGTGCTGCGTAAATTGACGGCGTTATATAAGTACCTGAAATAAATAAATAGATAAGAAAAAAAAAAGATACAGCCATTGACATTACATCATGGTCAATGGCAATTGGCTACGCAGTGCCCACCATATCATAAACAGCATATACAGGACAATGTACAAGATTGCAACAAAACAGAGTACCACACACATGACCACTGCTCTCCCCCTTGCCTCATAAAAAAGGAAATACACCCATCAGTAATATGGGTAGAAATGTCAACCCAAGGCCACCATACATTAGTACATTTTTTGGGATAAATTACCTGTATAAATGAACTTATACAGAGTTCACCAGGCGATAAACCTCTTGTACCATAGGGGGATTAGCAATTTTCTAATTCAGTAAGTATAGAAAAATATCAGACATAACATAATGCGTCTGTGAGTCTGTGGAATTAAATCCTAAGTATACCCAGCAAACATACTTCAGCATACCTGCCAACTTTTTGAGATGGGAACAAGGGACACCTATCAGCAAATGTATGTAGGTATTGGACTCCCTGCCACATCCCCTTAAAGGAGTATTACAGAAAAAAACGATATTCCTTTATACTGGTTTTTGAAGTTTACACATGCAAACATTTAGAAACTGTATGAAAGGTTTATCACTGTGAAATACTTTTTGAAAGATAAATAGTGCATTTTATATACAACTATAGAGATGAAACCAAAATGAGGGACAAATTAGGAGGAAATTAGGAGGTCTCTGAAAATGTTCAGCTTGATTTCCAGAAAAGTAAATAAGTCACTCCAGAAGAAAGAAAGGTGAGAACAAGTCTAAAACATAGTATGTATGAATGTAAGGTAGTGAGTTTAGATTGTACGTCCCTTGGGGGTTAGGGACTGATGTGAATGTACAATATATATACAGTTGCAAGAAAAAGAATGTGAACCCCTTGGGATTACGTGGAGTTTTGCATGAATTGAGCATAAAATGTGCTCTGAACGTCATCTAAGTCACAACAATAGAAGAACACAGTCTGCTGAACATAATACTACACAAACATTAGATGTTGCCATGGTTTAATTGCACATAACATGTAAACATTCACAGTGCAGGGAGGAAAAAGTATGTGAACCTTTGGACTTAATAACTGGTTGACCCTCCTTTGGCAGCAATAACCTCAACCAAACGTTTCCTGTAGTTGCAGATCAGACCTGCACAAACGATCTGGAGTAATTTTGGACCACTCCTCTTCACAAAACGGTTTCAGTGTAGCAGAATTCTTGGAATTTCTGGTGTGAATTGCTCTCTTAAGGTCATGCCACAGCATTTCAATCGGGTTGAGGTCAGGACTCTGACTGGGCCACTCCAGAAGGCGTATTCTGTGCTGTTGTAGCCATTGTTTTGTTGAATTACGTGTATGCTTTGGGTCATTGTCCTGTTGCATCACCCATCCTCTGCGGAGCTTCAGTTGGCGGACAGATGGTCGTACGTTTTCCTGCAAAATGTCTTGATAAACTCTGGAATTAATTTTCCCATCAATGACAACAATCCGTCCAGGCCCTGAGGCAGCAAAGCAGCCCCAAACCATGATGCTCCCTCCGCCATGTTTTACAGTGGGGATGAGGTTTTGATGTTGGTGTGCTGTGCCTTTTTTTCTCCACACATAGTGTTGTGTGTTCTTCCCAAACAACTCAATCTTGGTTTCATCTGTCCACAGTATATTTTGCCAGTAGTGCTGTGGAACATCCAGGTGCTCTTTTGCAAACGTCAAACGTGCTGCAATATTCTTTTTGGACAGCAATGGCTTCCTCCGTGGTGTCCTCCCATGTACTCCATTCTTGTTTAATGTTTTCCTTATTGTAGATGTGTCAACAAAAATGTTAGCATGTGCCAGAGATTTCTGTAGGTCTTTAGCTGACACTCTGGGATTCTTCTTTACCTCATGCAGCATTCTGCGCCGTGGTCTTGTAGTCATTTTTACAGGACGACCACGCCTAGGGAGAGTAGCAACAGTGCTAAACTTTCTCCATTTGTAGACAGTCTGTCTTACCGTGGACACATGAACATCAAGGCTTTTGGAGATACTTTTGTAACCCTTTCCAGCTTCATGCAAGTCAACAATTCTTGATCGTAGGTCTTCTGAGAGCTCTTTTCTGCGAGGCATGGTTCACATCAGACAGTGCTTCTTGAAACCAGAAAACCCAAAACAGGTGTGTGTTTTTTAAGGGCAGGACAGCTGTCAGCAACACATCCACTATCATCACACTGATTGGAGTCAAGGTTGGCTCACTCCTGGCTCCAATTAGTTCTGGGAGAAGTCATTAAGCTAGGGCCTCACATACTTTTTCCTCCTTGCACTGTGAATGTTTACATGTTATATGCAATTAAACCTTGGCAACATCTAATATTTGTGTAGTATTATGTTCAGCAGACTGTGTTCTTCTATTGTTGTGACTTAGATGACGTTCAGAGCACATTTTATGCCCAATTCAGGCAAAACTCCACGTAATCCCAAGGGGGTCACATACTTTTTCTTGCAACTGTATGTAATATATATATATGTACCTGTGATAAATAAATAATAAAACATATGCAGAAGGCTAGCAGAGATCTCCCTGCAACGGGAACAGGCTTGTACATCTAGGCCTATACAAAATACAGTATCTTCACAGGCATGTAGCAGAGGTTGTGGATAAACTGAAACTGGGTACGTTTTTCAGCTGTACTGATAATATCCTGAAAGCAGAACTCTGTAGCTTCCTTCCAGTCTTCTTCTGTAAAATCAGGTATGCATGAGAGCCAATTTCATTATGAAGAGGCAATTCATGTAGCCAGAGTCATACATCAGATATTCTGGGGGGGAACTAAGTGCCAAGTTGGGCCTTAATAATGTGTTGCAGTAGCAAATATTTGAAAAAGAATTTGTAATCGATCTGGTATCTTTCTTTAAAGTGATTGTAAATGCTCCAATTTTTTTCAATTAGAATAACAAACATGTTATACTTACCTGTTCTGTGCAATGATTTTGCACAAAGCAGCACCAATCTTTCTCTTCTCAGGTCTCCCGCAGGCGCTCCTGGACCCTCTCCCCACTGAGTGCCGCTCATAGCAAGCCATATACTATGGAGGCACTCCTGCATGTTTGCTCCCATGCCTGATCTGTGTGTCCATTGACACACAGAGCAAGGCTCAGCCCCTCCCCCTCTTTCTCCTCACTGGCTGTGATTGACAGCAGCAGGAGCCAATGGCTCCCGCTGCTGTCTCTGAGCCAATGAGGAGGGAAAGAGCAGAGAGAGTAGCTGCTTTCATGCACATTGCTGGATCAAGATTGGGCTCAGGTAAGAACAAGGGGGGGGGGCTGCATGCAGAAGATTTTTTTTTTTTTTTTTTAATCAATTCATTCTATGCAAAAAACTGTCTGCCTTTACAACCACTTTCAGTGCCTCAAAAAACAGAAAGCTGCCATTATCAAACGTTTGAGAGACCTGAGCTTTACTGAGCTACCAACTTGAGTCAGGATCATCCTGAAATCTATAATAGTAACATACACTGTATGCACAATTATTAGGCAAGTTGTAAAAATTATGATTTGGTCAAAATACCACTTGCCTAATAATTGTGCACACAGTGTAGAGGAGTCCTGAGTGAAACGTGATTGAAGTGAGGATGATATTTTGTCCCCTGCAATCCAGACCAGAAATTATACGTCCTCAGAGGAGCATTTTGAGCTGGGAGAAATTACAGTACTATAGATGTCATCTTTTAAACCTGATAGAGTTCCCTGAAGGGCAGACATAAGGGTGGTGGAGGCGCTGGGAGAAGTCAAAATGTAGCCAATCATAAATGTAGGTAAATTGAGAGGCAATGAAATACATAAATAGTTTGGGCCAGGCAAGGCCACCCGGAGCAAGAGAAGCCCATAACAAGTATTTAGCAAAGTGATGGTGACTATTATTTAAAATAAATGAAGAAATGATAAAAATCTATACCATAAAATAATTTTTGGGGTACAAATACTGGAGAGGCCATAAGGACATAAAAAAATTTATGTAAATAAAACATTTTAAAAATATTGATATGGCCAATGATATTGAGGGGTAACGAGGACCTATATGGTTGTGTAGGACCAGTAGGAAAGGCGATAGACTTATCCCAGCCCACTCTAAAGCCTGAGACATCCCTGAACTCCTGCATTACTTGCATTAAATTACAAAACAAGGTCTCTGATCCACCAAGATAAAGTAATGCATTATCTGAATAAAGTGAGATCGTCTCCTCCAGAAGGCCCCAGCAGATGCCACCCACCACAGGGGTTTGTCGAACAGCCAGAGCCAGTGACTCCATAGCTATCGCTACATCCCGTGCTAGGACACACCCCTTCACCAAACTGTGTTTAGTGTCAATGCATGGGATTTTGGCATGTAGCCACTAGCAGAGGGCATGGATATGATGTCCTGCCTCACTGTCGGCCCGGCAGCCTGTCAAGCTATCTCACAGCTGCTGCAATTGGATGGTGCATTTAGCAGAATGTACATTTGGGGCAGTAGGCACCCAGGTACAATTGCTCGGAGCGCAGTTTATACTCCAGGTATTTGTCCTTGGGGACCTACTGCCCTATACAGAAGTACCACTGAGTGAACCACCTACCCCTGCCCAGCTGCAGCAGCTGATAGACTCTCAGACATGGACAGGCTGCTGACAGTGGGCTGGACAGAGCACCTGTGCAATCCATCCACAATTAAATGCCAAACCAGGGGTAAATGCCAGTGTGGATGGGGCCCTATTGTTTGGATTAGTGTAACCGATTTTAATTTTTATATTCTGTCGATAAACAACTATCCATGTAAATTTTAACATGGGGTTTTGTTCCTTAAAATATGCTACCTTTAAAAAAAATCCCAGCAGTGGAATAATTAATTTTTCTGAACTGAACATTTTGATGTGAAAATGAGATTTAAAAAAAAAAAAAAGTGTACAATTACTTGTAAGCTGAAGTGTTTGTTGCTTATCCTGTAAGGGATCTCATCTGCATGCCTGGTGTAGATACGTCCACTAGAGGAAAAATATACAAATCTGAACCTAAAATACAGTGGAAACACTGTAGAAAAAGCAGGTGCAAATATGTAGGTCATAAATTTCTTTTTAATCAAATTGAATTCCTTTGACAACACAGTAAGGGGTACCTGTAATTCAGGGTTAAACGTGAACCTTCAGAACCTGTGATTTACACTCCTGGTCCTTGCCAACCCTAACGATTCTAGCTCTTGAAATAAAGTGAACATATTTATGCATTAATGATTATGTTAATGTATTTCTGAAGAGTTGGCTTTGTTTTTCCCTATTTACAATGTATACAGCAGAACAGGTTTTTGCAACTCATGTGCATTCAGTTTTGTGAAAGAACCTTTATACTGAATGTAAATGAACCGAATAGTACAGAAGTACTGAAAGGTGATAGCCTGCAGCAAAATGAGGGTGTGTGAGTGAAAGTGATAAAGAATAAATACATGCCATACAGTATGTGAATATCTAAGTTAACCATTAAGTACATTCAACTGCATGCAATGAGTTTTAAAACCTCCAAAACACAACTAGTAAATCAAGCTTTCTATACCCAAATACATGTTGTTGCAGATCAGTTATTCATAGCTTCATTCGCATGGGCATATGCGTTTATTCTGCATGGATCACAGATTCTTGCAAGCAAAAGATCCTGCGCAAAATACACATGATGAGTACAGTTCTTCTAATGACTTTAGGTGTTTGTATATAACCATTTAACCACTTACTGTCCACTCTATAGCAGTTGCACTGCTACAGGGTGGCCTCCTGTGCAAAATCACATTATATATATATATATATACACATACATACCTACACACACACATACATACATAGTTAGGTCCATATGTATTTGGACACAGGCATAAATTTAGTTTTTTTTCAGGTATTTACCAAAACATATTCAAGCTATAGTTATATAATGGATATGGGCTGAAAGTGCACACTCTCCGGTTTAATTTGAGGGTATGTACACCCCAATTGGAGGAAGGGTTTAGGAATTGCAGCTCTTAAGAGTAGCCATCCCCCTTTTTCAAGGAACCAAAAGTAATTGGACAATTGAATCGAAAGCTGTTTCATGGCCAGGTGTGGGCTACTCCTTCAATATTTCTTCATCAATTAAGTAGGTAAAAGGTCTGGAGTTGATTCTAAGTGTGTTATTTGCATTTGGAATCTATTGCTGTGAACCTACATCATGAATTCAAAGGAACTCTCCATGCAAGTGAAACAGGCCTTTGTAAGGCTTCAAAAACAAAACAAATCCATTCAGAGAGATAGCAGCAACAAATCAACAGTTTGGTACATTCTGAGGAAAGAAGAATGTACTGGTGAGCTCAGCAACATAAAAAGGCAAGGACGTCCACGGAAGACAACAGTGGTGGACAATCGCAGGATCCTCTCTATGGTAAAGAAAAACCCATTCACAACATCCAGACAAGTGAAGGACACTCTCCAGGAGGTGGGCGTGTCATTGGCAAAGTCTACAGTCAAGAGAAGACTTCACGAGAGCAAATACAGAGGGTTCACCACAAGGTGCAAACCATTCATAAGCCTGAAAAATAGAAAAGCCAGATTAGACTTTGCCAAAAATCATCTAAAAAAGTCAGACCAGTTCTGGAAAAACATTCTTTGGATGGATGAAACTAAGATTAATCTGTACCAGAATGACAGAAAGAAAAAAGTGTGGCAAAAGCTTGGAACAGCTCATGACCCAAAGCACACAATGTCATCTGTAAAACATGGTGGAGGCAGTGTGATGGTATGGGCATGCATGGCTTCCAGTGGCACTGGGTCATTGGCGTTTATTGATGATGTGACAGAAGACAGAAGTAGCCAGATGAATTCTGCAGTGTTTAGAGATATACTGTCAGCCCAGATTCAGCCAAATGCAGCAAAGTTGATTGGACGGCGCTTCACAGTGCAGATGGACAGTGATCCAAAACACACTGCAAAAGCAACCCAGGAGCTTTTGAAGGAAAAGAAGTGGAATATTCTGCAATGACCGAGTCAATCACCTGATTGCAACCCAATTGAGCATACATTTCACTTGCTGAAGGCAAAACTAAAAAGGCAGAAAGACTCACAAACAAAACAACTGAAGACAGCTGCAGTTAGAGCCTGGCAAAGCATCAGAAAGGAGGAAACCCAATCTTTGGTCATGTTCATGGGTTCCAGACTTTAGGCAGCCATTGCCAGTAAAGGATTCTCAACAAAACATTAAAAATGAACATTTAATTTATGATTATATTCAATTGTCCAATTACTTTTGGTCCCTTGAAAAAGGGGGGATGGCTACTCTTAAGAGCTGTAATTCCTAAACCCTTCCTCCAATTTGGATGTACATACCCTTAAATAAACCTGAGAGTGTGCACTTTCCGCCCATATCCATTATATACAGTTGTGTTCAAAATAATAGCAGTGTGCTGAAAAAAGCAAATAAAGCTCAAAATCCTTCTAATAGCTTTTATTTCCATACACACAAATGCATTGGGAACCCTACACATTCTATTCCAAATCAAAACATGAAGAAAAATATATCAAATTTGTGTTGCTCCTCTAAAAAAATTGAGGACTGTTCAAAAAAAATAGCAGTGTTTATATTCTTCTTTACAAACTCAAACATTCACTATATAAACTGAAAAATGTTTGAAGATTTTGCTTTCCTTTGAATCACTTAATGAATATTTAGTTGTATAAGCACTGTTTCTGAGAACTGCTGTACATTTGTGTTGCATGGAGTCAACCAACTTCTGGCACCTGTGAACAGGTATTCCAGCGCAGGATGATTGGACTACATTCCACAGTTCTTCTCTATTTCTTGGTTTTGCCTCAGAAACTGCATTTTTGATGTCACCCCACAAGTTTTCTATTGGATTAAGATCTGGGGATTGGGCTGGCCACTTCATAACGTCAATCTTGTTGGTCTGGAACCAAGATGTTGCACGTTTACTGGTGTGTTTGGGGTCTTCGTCTTCTTGGAACACCCATTTCAAGGGCATTTCCTCTCCAGCATAAGGCAGCATGACCTCTTCAAGTATTCTGATGTATTCAAACTGATCCATGATCCCTGGTATGCGATAAATAGGCCCAACACTGTAGTATGAGAAACATCCCCATATCATGATGCTTGCGCAACCATGCGTCACTGTCTTCACAGTGTACTGTGGCTTGAATTCAGTGTTTGGGGGTCGTCCAACAAACTGTCTCCGGCCATTAGACCCAAAAAGTACAATCTTACTTTCATCGGTCCACAAAATGTTGCGCCATTTCGCTTTAGGCCAGTCAATGTGCTTTTTGGCAAATTGTAACCTCTTCAGCACGTCTTTTTTTAACAGTGGGACTTTTGCGGGGGCTTCTTGCAGATAGCTTGGCTTTACATAGGTGTCTTCTAATTGTAACAGTACTCACAGGGAACTTTAGACCTTCTATGATCTTCCTGGAGCTGATTGTTGGCTGAGTCCTTGCCATTTTGGCTATTCTTCTATCCATTCGAATGGTAGTTTTTCGCTTTCTTCCACGTCTTTCAAGTTTTGGTTGCCATTTTAAAGCATTTGCGATCATTTTAGCTGAGCAGCCTATCATTTTCTGCACTTCTTGATATGTTTTCCCCTCTCCAATCAACTTTTTAATCAAGGTACGCTGCTCTTCTGAACAATGTCTGGAACGACCCATTTCCCCTACCGTCTTTCAGGCCAGCACTCTGAGAGACCTCGGCTCCTCCCCATCTGAGGAAACACCTCCACCTACAATAAAAAAGCTCCACTCCCCTCTGACCTCAGTTCAGGTGTTTCCTCCGGTGGGGAGACACGAGGAGGCGCAGGAAGACGATAGGGGAGCCGAGGGCCGGATAGCCGGCTGTGAGGCCCGACGCAGCCAGGAGTGAAGGCCGGAGTGTCCGGCTGCATATCCTCCCAGGGCAGGCTGCGAGCAGTGAGAGTGCATCCCGGAGGACGGGACAAGGCACTTACCTGCTATTCGCCCCCTGACCCTCTCCGGCGAGGGGGGGCGTCGGGGTGGCCGTGGTGAGATCTGGGGAGGATCGGGGGGAGTTCCGCTCCTCCATGCTGGCGGTCTGAGGGCTTTGCCGGGCCGGACGTCGGGAGACGACGGTTTCCGGTGGAAGGGGCGGGGCTTCGCCCAGGACCGCGACTTCCGCTTCCGGTCGCGGCCTTCACACCACGGCGGCGTGAAATTTAAAAATGGCGGTGCGGTGCACAGCGGTGTGGGGGACAGACCAGCGCCAGGCGACCACCCTCCGGTACGGGATGTCGGAGGCACCAGGAGATGCCAGCACCAGCCAGTCACAGGTAAGGTGCCTCAGTGGAGGCCTCCCCTACCTGTGGGCCCCTAGCAGTGGGAAGGTGGGGCAAGGGGTCTGCGGTGTTTCAGGCCCTTTTTTGCTCTGCCAGGAAGGAGCAGGGGGGGGGGTGTTTAGTGTTGGACTGATTGGGCTTCCCTCCTCCCCCCTTTCTTTTCTGTCTTTCAGGGCAAGGCCCGAGCTAAACTTAGGCACCAGGAGCCCAAGCGGAGATGCCCTTCCTGTAAGGAGGTTTTGAAGGAATCTTGGCGAAAGGTTCTTTGTGGCCCATGTATACAGGGGTTGGTGAGGGAGGAGAAGCCGGAACAGGGGGACCTAGCCAGGTCAGTGAAGGAGTTGGCTACCACCTTTGACTCCTTCAAGTCCCTCATGGAGAGGTTTGCCCTCCCATTACCTACACTTCCCCCCCCCCAGGTGGCTTCGGTGAGTCGTCGGGAACCCCTTATGACCGGGGAGGAACCAGTGGGGGACTCCCAGTCTGAGGAGGAATCAGCGGGGGAGGGTCCCTCGGAGGAAGGGAGGGGCCCCTCCCGGTACAAGTTGACCCTAGAGGAGGTTGATGAGCTCCTGGGGGCTATATACAAAACCCTGGACATTGAGGAGGTTAAGGCCTTATCTCTCCACGACCAAATGTATCAGGGGTTGGAGGAGCACCAGCACAGAATATTTCCTGTGCATGACATTTTGGTGGACACGATTAAGAAGGAGTGGCAGGACCCGGAAAGGAAGCCGTTCTTCTCAAAAGCGTTGAGAAGGAGGTTTCCGTTTTCGGAAGACCCGGAGGCGGTCTGGAACAAGAGCCCTAGGCTTGACGCGGCCTTTTCCCAAACGACCAGGAGAACTGACCTAGCGTTTGAGGACATGGGGGTCTTACCAGACTTATTGGACAGAAGGGCGGAGTCTCTCCTTAGGAAGACTTGGGACTCAACCCTGTACAACCTGAAGCCGGCCATGGCTACGACAGTGGTAGCCAGAAACTTAGAGTATTGGCTTACGCAATTACAGGCCCATATTGTGGCAGACTCTCCCAAGGAAAAAATCTTGTCCTCTTTTGAGACCCTTTTGCAAGGAGTGGGGTATATTGCGGACGCTTCCGCAGAGTCGGTGAGATTGGGGGCCAGGTCTGCTGCCCTGACAAATTCAGCCAGAAGGGCGCTGTGGCTAAAAACATGGCAGGGGGACATCACTTCAAAAATTAGGTTATGCGGCATCCCCCTCACAGGAGACTGTCTGTTCGGCCCGGGGTTGGAGGAATTATTGGACCGGACAGCTAATAGGAAGAAGTCCTTCCCCCTCAAGAGGAAAATGCAGGAGGGGGGGACACGGAAGGCCCGCCCGGCAAAGAGGCTGAGCCTGCGACCGCCTGGTCAGGGTAGGTCGGCTGGACAGAGAGGTAGGGGAAGAGGGGGAGCGATTTTTCGCCCTCCTGAGCAGCCCCAAAAACCAAGGTGACTTGGTTCCTCCTGTGGGGGGAAGATTGGCGGCGTTCCTCCCACAGTGGGAAGCCGTGGTCACCAGCCCCTTCATTTTGGATGTCATCCGAAGGGGTTACCGGTTAGAGTTTCAGGAGCGTATCAGGCAGAAGGCCTGGAGGTCCCGGAGGGTATCAAGGCACATTCCACCCGAGCAGTGGCAGCTACCCAGGCAGAGTTAGCAGGGGTTTCCCCAGGGCAGATTTGCAGAGCGGCAACATGGTCCAACTATGACACATTTGCCAAGCATTACAGACTGGACCTGGTCTCGGTACAGGAGCAGGACTTTGGTCGTAAGGTCTTGCAAGCAGTTAGCCCGCCCGAAGGGTGAGTACTCGCTTATCCTCTCAGAGTGCTGGCCTGAAAGACGGTAGGGGAAAACCAAGTTACACTTACGGTAACGTCTTTTCCAGGAGTCTTTCAGGCCAGCACCGGTTTCCCACCCACTGTTGATATTGGTTATGTGAAGATGGCTTATTGTGATTATGTTGTCTCGCATTGTGTCTCCCCAGGTGACCGGAGGATGCTTGGAGAACTGAGGTCAGAGGGGAGTGGAGCTTTTTTATTGTAGGTGGAGGTGTTTCCTCAGATGGGGAGGAGCCGAGGTCTCTCAGAGTGCTGGCCTGAAAGACTCCTGGAAAAGACGTTACCGTAAGTGTAACTTGGTTTTTTCCTCAGAATTTCAGAGAGAAATGCACTGTAACCAGCATGTACAACATTTGCTGCCTTCCTTCTTTAAATAAGGGCAATAATTGCCTCCTGTTTTTCAAAGAATGAATGACCTCACTAATAGAACTCCACACTTCTATCATTTTGAACATGTCCCTTTAATTAGTGATTCAATTACACAGAATCAGCAGCATGCATGTCATGATTGTTAGGTGTGTTGGATTTCTATTACTCTACTACACCTGCTAGTAAATTATTTGCCATGTAGAAATATAATTTCTACCAAAAACAGTGATTGATCCGGTTAGTGATGTCTGACTGCTAATATTTTGAACACAACTGTATATGATTTTGCACTGCCACCGGTGATTCGCTTCTGTGAACTGTCACAACAGGAGCCAATCTGCAAGTGCCATCAAACGGATTTTCGCCAGCACCCGCAGATCGTTGGGAAGGGAGGAAGAACACAGCAGTGCCTTTGTTTCCATAGGCACAACCGTGTTGTGACAGGGGAAAGTGATGGATTGTGTGTCCCTGCAGAGCCGGGAACACGGTCCATCACATCCTCTTGTACCAGCACTATCTAGTGTATACCAAGCACATAGCTAGGCACACAGTTAACCCTTTTAGCACCCTAGATCATTGGTGTCAAAATGGTGGCCCACCAGCTGTTGCCAAACTACAAGTCCCATGAGGCATTGCAAGAATGACAGTTACAAGCATGACAAAGGAAGAGGCATGATGGGACTTGTAGTTTCGCAACAGCTAGAGGGCCGACAGTTTGCGACCCCTGCCCTAGATGTTAACCCCTTCCCAACCAGTGTCATTAGAACAGTAACAGTGTATATTTTTAGCACTAATCACTGTATTAGTGTCAATAGTTCCCACAAAGTGTCAGTTAGTGTAAAAATGTCTGCTGGAATATCGCAGTCCCGCTATAAAAGTTGCTGATCACCGTCATTACTAGTATAAAAAACAAATTCCAGTATATGTCCCATAGTTCGTATGCACTATAACTTTTGCACAAACCAATCAATATACACTTATTGGGATTTTTTTTTTTTACCAAAAATATGTAGCAGAATACATTTTGGCCTAAATTTATGAAGAAAATAATTTTTTTTTTTTAATTGGATGTTTTATAGTAGCAAATTAAAATTTTTTTTTCAAAATGCTCAGTCTTTGTTTATAAACGCAAAAAGTAAAAACCACAGAGGTGATCGAATACCCCCAAAAGAAAGCTCTATTTGTGGGGGGGGGGGGGGAAAGGACATAAATTGGGTACACCGTTGCATGACCACGCAAATGTCAAAGTAACGCAGTACTGTTCCGCAAAAAATGGCCTGGTCAGGAAGGGGGGGGGGGGGGGGTAATCTTATGGAGCTGAAGTGGTTAATATTTGCAGAAATGTATGGCACCCAGCTGTTTTCTACCATCCTGTATGCTGCACATATTTTAGTTTCTAGACACCACTGTGTATATGACCCCATTGATTCCTTTACTACTTTGTTTAGATGCGTACAAAACTATATGCTGCATGAATCTAAACACAGCATTTTAGCAACAGGTACATGAAGCCGCTGCCCACATGGACATGCAGAGGCACAATGGAATTCTAATGGAGTCTTAAGACTCTGTGAATTCCCTTGAGTGTTTTTCAGTTGCAGTCCTCAAATACCATCAACAAGTCATGTCTTTAGGATGTCTAGATTTTATCTAAAAGCCCATTTACGGCATGTGATGTGTTAATGCTCCTGCATACACCAATGCAAGTTATCGCACATTAAGGTGTTCTGAATTAAGGTATACCATTTCTTTTAAAATGGGCTGACAGCCACTTTAATGCCAACAAAAATGATAAGTGTATGGCATGTGTCTTTTGGGCAATTCACTACTCTAACAGCGTGTTGGGGTACCATTCAAAATGAATGGCACTGCAATGTGTTTGCAGTGGGGAGCACGTGATCCATTGAGGTAATGCAATATGAAACATGCAATTTACCACACATTTTTTGTAACATAAATGTGAATATTTATTAATGTTAACATTTCACATTGATTATTTTATTCCTGATTACGAATAGCAAATTTATGAAAAGTAAGGTATTGTGTTGACCTCTGGACATGTTGGGGACCATACTTGAAGCCCTTTATATTTAGTGAGTTGATCCCCACTGCATTAGATGAAGCACACATGGGTCAGTCCATGTCTTGATTATGATAACATGACACAGCAAGCACATGAAAATGAAAAAAACACGTGCTAACAAATATATTCAGCGAAACTTCAATAAAAATTGGAAGTGAGAAGTCAATGCGGAGCGGATCATCTCCTTTTAACGTTATTACAGCATTCATCAGAGCAGTGTGTAGTATTGTGTTTAGACACAAATACTTTATCCATAAACTCGAGCACCACTTTAAACATGTTTAAGCATTTAAGGCTCCATGCACGCTGGGCGTTTTCAGAACGCTGATAATGTTAGCGGTGTAAAGTCACGTTAAAAACCAGAGTTTTTCAGCATTTTTTTGTATTAGCGTTTAGCTGCTTATTTTTTGTGTTTGCGGTTTTTAGTGTTTTTTTAGTAAAAAAAAGTCCAATAAAGCTGGTTTGCCACGATTTAAATTTTTTCAGCTTTAGAGCGTTTTTACAGCTAAAAAACTCCTCTACAACCCCACTAGTTCTGAGTTTTTTCTCCAGCCAAAAACCGTTGATTATAGTCTGTGTGTGTATGAACACATAGGATAACATGATGGGGGTTTACTAGCTGTAGAAAAAAATGCCAAACGCCAAAAACAGCTGTAAAAATGTCCAGTGTTCATGAAGACTAAAACTTGTGCTTTCTGTTTATTAAAAAATAAAAGCAGCAACATTTGTCAATTAATGGAATCCAGAAAAAGTGCACTTAAAAATGACGATTTAAGCAAAATTTTAATATTCAAAGAAAATATATTGGGTAGAAAGTAGTTTATACAAGAAAAAGCATTTTATGATAGACTGTAGAAAATGACCAAGACCACATTGAAATGAAGCACCTCATACAGAACATCCATTCCATGACAGAAATGCTACAAACACACTTATCTACACATTTCTGGGGAGCTTATACAGTCTGCTGGACTAAAGATGCACAGTAATGTGTGTACACAGCACTACACTTACATAGTAAAGCTGTTTATATTTCATGCATTAAATCCTGGAAGAAAATGTAAAAACCTAATAGGTAACAGAGCAATTAGCTAAACGGATTATGGTAGTCACTTTCCTGCCTCTATATTCCTCTTTGGTGATGCCAAAAAATTCCAATCTAAACCTTTGGAACAGCCAAGTAATGGTGGACACACATGCTTTGATAAATGATAATTTCTTTTCGATAAATCCCTTCTGATAGGAGTAATTGATCTGCAGTCAACAACCCATTTGATTGATACGCCACACATAGTAAAGTGAATAACAATAGTAAATTACTGATCACATCTGTTCCTACTATGTAATCGCATAATCTGATTGCATGAAAAACAATAGGATTCACAAGCAAGAGTATCCCAGTGCTTCTGATCGATGCAAAATGAGAAATCGTTTTCTACCCTGGCTGATCAAATCAATGGTTTGATAAAATCTGATTTACATAGAGTCTAAATCGATCAGAAGGAAAGTTATGGCTATCGTTTGAGGATTCAATTGTTTTGATCGAATCGTACATCATTGTATAATAAAGTCAAAGCACATGGCCACCATAACACTTGAAAAGATATAGAGAATAAAAGGAAAAAAAATTGTCCATACACAAAGTGTTTTAAATCAGACCTAAAATGAAATAATAACCCACAGCCTCCAGCATAAAATTACATAAAATATATTGTGAGAACCCATTACAGAACTGCTTTAGAGAAACTTTCTCCAAGATTCCGATCCAGTATGGTACCAGCTAAGAATATGATTTAAGCTCAGCCTGGATGATCCTGTGACCAAATCACTAAACATCTGATCAGGTAACCTCCCACTGTAGAATCCATATGGACTGTCATTGCTGACCTCTCCTTTACAAACTAGTTTTCCGAGTCAGTAATTTCTGTACTTTTTGGGTCCTTGAATCAGAACAACTTCACAGATAGCCAGAAAACTATTTTTTTTTTAATAAGTACGCAATGACAACCAATATATTTGTCTCAGCACAGTCTGTTCTTTAAGGCAACAAAGGAGGAGATAAAGGCAAGGGGGCTATTCTGCCCTAAAGGGTGGCTTCACACTTGCGAATGTACCCATGCGGCAATTAGTGGAGAGCCCCAACAGGGGTTCCCACGATTAGCTACAAGAGGCTGCCCCATTAAAAGCAACAGGAGGCTGCCAGCTCCTGCAGCTAATCGCGCCCACTCACACATAATCGCTCAAGTATGAGTGATTACATGCAAGTCAGTGCAATTAGCTGCAGGAGCTGGCCGCCTCCTATTGCTTTTAATGGGACTGCCCCTCCGAGCTAATCTTGAGAACCCCTGTTGGGACTCTCGCCACCAACTGTCACACAGATGACGCTTTTAGTTGGCCTACTTCTTGCATTTAATTGCCAGAACCCATGCTGGGTTTATCTAATCACAGAGTGATTAGACAACTAACTAGACTAACTAACTAGTTAGTTAGATTAACTAACTAACTAGAGTGATTATGACATCTAATCACAGAGTGGGTGTCATATGCCTAGAAATAATTACTCTATTTAGTGAACTTACTTTTACACAGCACTGCCATCATGGCTCAACTACACAAAAAGTTTTTGACCCTCGGTAGCATCAGATTAAACTGCAAGTGATAATGACTTCAGTATGTTGAGACTGAAGGGACTAGGTTATAAAATATAATTTGTACCTGAGCCTTTATGCTGACCATAAACAGGGCACTCTTCTATTCATTTTAACCAGCTGTAGAATGCAGAGACTGAATAGATCAAGCCAACCCTCCGCTAAGGATTTGAATTGCTGCACATTTGACATTGAAACTATTGATCATCAGTTGGCTTGACCATTTTGCAATGGAAGAGTTTAAATTGCTAGAAAATGGCTGTGTGCATGGTCAGCATTAAAACATCATCACCTTGCCCATGCAGATATAAGTGACAGTGTCCATGTAAAAGGCACTCTCCAAACCTCTGACAGAGCTTCCCTGCATTTCCTTTCTCCCTGCCAGCCACCCCTAAAATCCATAGTGTCAGCGGGGTCAGATGTTAACTGACACGTCACTACCTTCGTCAAGCTACAAGGCTTGGGTCTAGTGCTTGGCTGACCACTGTCACAGGGGAATAGGTTACATGTTCCCCCATATGGATCACTGAGTTTTGTCACCAGCTGCAACTGCGGGAAAAATGGTGGGAAAGCATTAGCAAGGTAAGTATCAGTGGGCCTTACAGTCTTTGCCACTCTGCCATGTGTAGGCAAAGTGACAATGTTTCCTTAAGCTGGCTGAACCTCTGACAATATTTTTCAACCAGTTTAGAGCGACAAGGGATCACAAATGCAAGCAATCATCAATTATTAAGTTACTACCCAGGAGTTCAGTTGAATGCAAGGTCAAAACAGGGCAATAAATGGATTTTAAATAGTTTACTTAAAACTGAGCTTTAGCATTACCTTCAGTCTTGCACAGTTGTATAGGATCCTCTACTGTACTGAAATTGCTTACTTTATTTTCACTGCACATTGTCACCTTTTCACAGTATGCATTAGAAGCTGAAGCAGGTTAGATAGAGTCTGGCTCACTTCCTGCCTGAAGGATTTCCAGAATCATCTATACATTTAATCTCCTGCTGACTGTCCCTGTCCCATCCTTTTCATTCATTGGATTTCAGTTCTCCTAATCGTGATGGCTCAGGATCACATGTGGACATTAAGCAGCGACTCCTTGAAACCTACATAATGGCATTTTGATATTAGTATATTTGTCCCCAAGAGCCAGCCCGCTGCTTGCATCAGGCATGGTGGTCTTAAGAGGAATACTAATGTAGGGTGCATTGAGGTTTAAGGGACATGATTTACAGCAAATTTGGAGAAAGCAATCTGATGTTTCTGCTGTGATTAAATCGGGGGAATTTCAATTCCACCTTCTTGAAGTAGACTGAAAATCACAAATGTCACGTCTTCTATTGCTTTGTGATTTCAACAAATAGAACTGAAAGCTCTATTAAATTATCATATGTAAAGCCCACTATTTAGGCTGTAACAATTACTACTGTGCTGTAATGGAGAACAGCTGGGACTTTCTCAAATAGTTCCAGCATGGCAAATCTTTACAGCGGTCATTGGTTGTCCTAGACATTATTAATTATTTGGCTCAGCCTGTATACGGTTAAGTGATGGTGTGGGTGTGTATTCCACTAAACAACCAGCTATACAAACATGCTGTTGTCTGGATAACATGTAAAGAATATATACTTCTGTGAACGGTTAACTGCATGAACACATGTTGTCCAGAACAGGCTGGCACAGAAGTAACTGCAAATTCTGTGCCCAAAGTACAACTCTTACCTATTCGCTGGTGGCAGGATGAAAGCAAATTCCCAGATATGTCTGCCTATCCTACTGGACATGAAAGTCAAAAGAATAAGTGCGCTCTCTAGTGGTAAATAGGCAGCAATACCAACTGTGCTTATGGAATGTCCCACCAATAAAAAAAATTAAGTTTACATCCAAATGATTTCCAACTTGCTGGGACAATATGATCTTCACATTCTGTGTAAGTTCAGGATACTTCCATCAGATTATCGTTTGCAATATCCAAATAGGATAACATTCTAACATGACCTCATCATAAGTCCTGCCATCAGGGCCTGAAGAATCATTACTTTGCCTCTGGTGCTCTAGCAATGCTTGCAAAAAAACAAACCAACCAAAAAAAAAACCCCACACAACAGAAATCACGAACAGAGCATAAGGCGAAATACAAACATAAAAAGTACAAAATCAAAACTTACCCCAAAAAACTGAGGCACATTTAATAAGCAATGTCATTACTAATTTAAATCTACACTTAACTGGTAAATTTAGTCAATTCTGTAGCAACAAAAAAGTCTCAAATTGGAACTAGTAAATACACATTTGTGCAAAGTCCTAGCAAGGATCCAGTTAAAATGTTTCCAAGTCATGGGAATTGTCAATCTCAATGGCATCTTCAGGGTCTAATTTCATTTCTGGGTTTTCATCATCTAGAGAAGCTAAAGCTTCATTTGTGTCACTTGCAAAAGTCTCCCTTGATGTATCATCATGTTCTTGAAAGTTAAGGCCTTTAATGGCGTCCTTAGCCTTCTTCCCCAGTATGTGACGCCTTCTTTTCTTTGCAGCCTTTTTACTCTCCAGTTCCTTCTGGTTTTCCACGTAAAATATTTCCTTTAGAGCCAAAACAAAAAAAAACAAAAACAAACATTGTTAAAAGGAAAAGTAGAATGGTTTGAGTTTTTTTTTTTTTTTTTTTTTTTTTTAAAGCTGCTAGAAATTAATGCTGCCCCATGCTTTTTAGTACCTAATTTTAGATTTGGCATTGGCCACCTTTCAATGTTTGTTTAGAGCAGGCCTTCGGCAGACTTAATACAAAATGAGAATAATTCAGTCTGCCCCCACTGACAAAAAAAGGACACACCAAGTTTCCCCTCACTAACATACAATGAAGTGTCCCAGCTTGCAGGCTTTTACCCTGTGAGAACAGAATGTTCTGTTTCTAAATTTTGGATATAGTGGAAAGGGATTAGAACACCTGTCAACTATTACTACTGTCAGTGTCCCAAGTGAAAAGTAAAAGAAAATTCCAAAATTTTGGGTTGACACCAAAATACGAATAGAGGGGAAATCATCCAATGGGGACACACGGAAATTCCTCTACTTTGGAGGGACATCTCACATCCCGTTTTGACTCTGGGACAGGAAGTGAAGGCAAATCTCCCCTATGAGACACAAACGGAATTAAAAAAAAAACTGTCATGGGTTATAACCCTCCATTACAATATCCAAAATGTAAAAAAAAAATCCCTTTAGTGACACTTTATGTTAAACATTAACTTCCCAGTCCCCTTTAAATTTTGGAGTTTGCAGAAAAACACATGTAACTTGTAAGCAGCAATTGTTTATTTTTAAGAAACTGTCACAGAACCATGTCAATAGAATAGGTGTCACATCCTCATATTATTAGACAAAACAGGAAACAATAACTTGGACTTTTGAGGCACCCCATGTTAAACTTTGTCTTATCGGCTTATTTTTTTTTTTAACCACTTGCCCTACTGAGGATATACCCCCCTTCCTGACCAGGCAATTTTTGCTGTTCGGCACTGCGCTATTTCAACTGGCAATTGTGCAGTCGTGCAATGCTGTACACAAACAAAATTTATGTCCTTCTTTCACACAAATAGAGCTTTCCAATAAACTCAGTCGTACATTTAGGTTAAAATGTATTCTTCTACATGTCTTTGGTGGAAAAAAAAAAAAAATCTCAATACGTGTATAGTAATTGGTTTGTGTGAAAGTTATAGCATTTACAAGCTTTGGTATATATATATTGGAATTTACATAGCTTTTACTTTCTGACTGCCAATCACATTTCTTGAGGTGCTAAAATGCCAGGGCAGTACAAACACCCCCAAATGACCCTTTTTTAACCATTTCAATACCGGGCAATTTTACACCTTCCTTTCAGATTTTTCAGGTTTCAGCGCTCTCACACTTTGAATGACAATTTTAGTTTGGGTACAATGTCATACAACATTGTACCCAAACTAAAATTTTATCATTTTCTTCACACAACTAGAGCTTTCTTTTGGTGGTATTTAATCACCGCTGGGGTTTTTATTTTTTGCTAAATTAACAAAAAAAGACCAAAAATTTTGGAAAGAAAAACATGTTTTTCTTTGTTTCTGTTATAAAAGTTTACAAATAAATAATTGTTCTTCATAAATTTAGGCCAAGATGTATTCTGCTACATGTCTTTGCTGAAAATAACCCAAATTAGGATGTATTTTTTAGTTTGTAGGAAAGTTATAGAGTTCACAAACTATGGTATAGATCTGAAAATTGATCAATCCTGTAGTACTGACAGCCAATCTAATTTCTTGAGGTCCAAGAATGTCAGAATAGTACAGATATCCCCCAAATGACCCCTTTTTGCAGAGTAGACAGTCCGACGTACTTCATAAGAGGAATGGCGAGTTTTTTGAAGTTGTATTTTTTTTGTCATAATTTTTCGGAAAATGAAAAAATTTAAAAAATTTGCACTATTTTTTTTTTGTACATACTGTCACCAGTGCAGTACAGCGTCATCATATAACTGGCATGGCGGTGAACAGGGACACTGACTGCCGACAGTATGAAAAAAATATATATATTATTTTTTTTTTATTATTTTTAATTTTTTATTACTTTTTTTTAAGATTGTTTTTTATATTTTACTATGACCAAAGTAGCACAATGTTACCATAGTAACATTGTACTACTTTGGGGAAGTGATCAGTATTTTTTTTTTTTTACACAATTTGCTTATAGCAAAGAATTACTTTAAGCATTTACCTGAATGACCGATTCATTCAGGGTTTTTTTTTTTTTTTTTGTGCTTAGCTGTGATTTGGCCACAGCTAATCACATGACATGTGCATGTGACCTGCTGTGACCATTCACAGCTAGACACTAGTATACAATGGATGGCATGAATGAAGCCATCCATTGTATACAACTGTCATGTGACCTGCTGTGATTGGTCACAGCAGGTCACATGGTACTGGCAACAGGGGGCCGGTACTCAGATCTGTCATCGGCCGTGTCCGAGGTACACGGCCGGTGATAGATCGCGCTGCTGCGCGGCTCTGCAACCGCGCGAACTGCGCATGTGCAGGAGGACGCCAAATGGCGTACACCCCGGAAAGCTAATGCATTTTTGCGGCTGCCAAACGGCTATGGGCCAGGCGGCTAATGCTTAAAAAGTAGACACACCAAGGATTTTGCAGAGAGGCATGTTGAGTCCATGGAACATTTTATTTTTTGCTACAATTTTTTTTGAATATGACTAAAGTTGTCACTTTAATGATATATTGCTTACGCATGCCATGGGTATATGTTGAATTACACCCCAAAACACATTCTTCTACTTCTCCCAAATATGGGGATACCACATGTGAAAGACTTTTTGGCAGCCTACATACAGGCCCCCAAAATCCAATGATCACCTCCAGGCTTTCAAAGAGCATATTTCCTCATATCACTTCCCTACTACCAATCACAGTTTCGGAAGCTCTAAAATGCCAGGATAGTACAACACCCCCCCCAAATGACCCCTTTTTGGAAAATAGACACCCCAAGGAATATGATAAGAGGCATGGTAAGTATTTTACAGATATCATTTTTGTCACAGAGTTTTGAAAAAGAAAAAATACAAGTGTTTGCTTTCTTTCTTCATTTTCCAAAAACGTGACAACAAATGAGATCTGCAAAATACTCAACATGACTCTTAGCAAATACCTTGGAGTGTCTACTTTCCAAAAAGGGGTCATTTGGAGGGGGTGCTTCTACTATCCTGGCATTTCAGGGCCAACAGTAGAAGCTTATGCCACACATCACCCAATCTTGAAGACCAAGCCTTTTCTGACACTAGAAAATTACTTTGAATTCCCAAACATCATATATATATTTTTTTAAAACAGAGGCCCTAGAGAATAAAATGGTGGGTGTTGAAATTGTTTACAGTATTTGTGCAGTAATTTTTGAAACGCAAATCTTTTTAGAATTTTAATGCACAAAAACACAATATATAGCCCAATTGATTAAATAAAAATGATAAAATATAAAAGATGATGTTACGCTGAGTAAATAGATACCAAACATGACATGCTTTAAAATTGCCCATGCAATGGCAACAAATTACATAAATTTTTATTATCGATAGGCGACGCTTGAAAAGCCTTTACAGGTCACCAATTTATATTTATGCAGGAGGTCTAGCGCTAGAATTACTACCCTCAATCTGACGTTCACGACAATACCTCACATGCATGGTGCAACCACTGTTTACATACCGGCACGGGGTCAACGCTTGCACACGCAGGTGTGCGCGCAGGGGGGCAAGAGTGCTTTTTTTTCTAGTTATTTCAATTTTTAAACTGTCCCTTTCATTTTTTTCACTTTTAATGCTATCAAAGGGAATGCAAATATCCCCTATAACTTCAATGGATATTGTCACATATTCTTTTTTGAAAAATCTGGGGTCTATCAGACTCTAGATATCTCCTCTGCCCTTACATTATCTAATATCACCAAGATCAGTGTGATCAGATGCTTTTCCAATTTACAAATGGCGCTTTTTATATCCTGGGAAACTGAAGGGAAGAAATGCTCGTAGCTTCCGATTTCTTAGACTATAGAGATGATTGGAGCCATTCTGGTCTCTGACCAGCTCTATGGTCAGCCAGCGGAACTACTGGCTGCATTTTCGGATTTCCCTGTGGGACAGGAGAGCCCAAGAAAACTGTGGAAGGCAGCAGGAGGAGGGGGAGAGGGATGTCCCTTCCCGCTGTTCGGAAAAGCAATTCAGCAGCTAATTGGCCACTAGGATTGTCTTTACATGAAATCCGGCAACCAGCTAAAAAAATAAAACGATACCAGGATGATGCATGTAGCTGCAAACATCATCCTGTTATAACCACTCAAAGTCCAGCAACGTACCAGTACATTACTGGTCCATGTTGGGCATATATGTAACAGCAGAGAACACGGGTATATGATGAATTGGCTCTGTGGACCAATATGACAGCAATTCAATCTTTTCTGTAATGCCCATTTTGAGGGTTAAGCCCAAGAGTTTTAAATTCAGAAACCATGACAGGTTTCCATACGAATTGTTTGGCAAGAGCTGAATTTGGGTGGGTGGCCATGTATTGTTATTTCCCTTCTTGAACTGTCACAACCATCATATGAGGAAGACACTTGCTTTAGTGCTACACAATATAGAATACAATAGAATGTGTAAGACTCTGTTGCTCATCTTTGCAATGGCTTCTCCATATACAGATGGCTCAAGTTCTCCCACAGATAGATATGTTGGCTAAAGTATGAGTCAAGAAGTTAGTTACTGTTTTCATTGAAATGAAAATGATTTAATATTGTTTTAGAAGAAAATTATAAACCTGGCCCACAAGCCCGGATACATTTTATGAATACATTTTGATTATTTTCACCTCTGTCTCAGCAATGTACATACATACACGTACCTTCACTTGATCTGATGTAATACTCGGTGTGTTTTTTAAAAGATTTAAATAGACACCGCCAGGTGTTCTCCTCCTGCTTCCATTCTGTGACCAAACCAAAAAAGATTTTTTATAAAGACCATAAAATGAAGAGTTAAAGTATACCTGTGACCAGACTATGGACATTAAACTATTTGCATTAACAAGCAGTAAAAAAAATAACTTTAAAACAAGAAATAACCGACCTCTCTAGTTGTTGTATTATGAAGTTATTTATTCTCAAACATTCCCAAAGATCTTAACACAGACTCTAGAATCAGGTTTCAGTCCATTTCTAACAGCTTAGCAACACCTGCTGGTTATTTACATTAGAAGACTGGCAGCCTGGCAGAATGTGAACTTTAACTGCTTCCCGACCGCCCTATAGCAGAACTACTGCTACATGGCAGCAGGGCAGCACAAAATCACGTATATATACACGTGATTTTGTATTTCTTAGTAGGGGGCTCCACCATTGGCAGCTACAGCTGTCGATCACCGGGTCCCAGCCGGTGATTCCCCGCCAGCAATAAGTAAACAATACAGATCTCTCCCGTCAGCTCCAGCATGCTGCTTTGTATTGCTCTGCATAGCAGAGCAATACAAAGCAGTGTGCTTATACAGTAAAACACACAGTTAACCCTTTGATCGCCCTCGATGTTAACCCCTTCCTGCCCAGTGTCATTAGTACAGTGTCCGTTATTTTTATTAGCACTGATCACTGTATTAGTGTCACTGGGGATGTCAGTGACAGTCAGTTCCCACCCAGTGTCAGAATGCCCGCCGCAGTCCCGCTATAAGTCGCTGATTGCCACTTTTACTAGTATAAATAAAAATGCCAGCATATATACCGCCAATTGTAGACACTATAGCTTTCACATAAACCAATTAATTTACAGGTATTGCGATTTTTTTTTTAGCAAAGACATGTAGCAGAATACATTTCGGTCTAAATTAATGATGAAATTTGATTTTTTAAATTTTTTTACTGGATGTTTTGTAGCAAAAAGTCAGAGATATAGTTTTTTTCCCCTCAAAATTGTTTTTTTTTTTTTGTTAATAGCACAAAAAAAAAAAAAAAAAAAAACCACAGGCGATCAAATACTACCAAAAGAAATATCCATTTGTGGGAAAAAAAGAACATAAATTTAATTTGGGTGCAGCATTGCTTGACCGCGCAATTGTCAGTTAAAGTAATGCAGCGCCGTATCACAAAAAATGGCCTGGTCAGGAAGATAAATCCTCTGGAGGGCAAGTGGGTAAGAATTAATTTTCTTCACAATGCTAACAGAAATCAGGGATTTTCACTTGAAAATCAATCCAAACCACATCTTAAAACAAAATGTGGGAACAAAATATGAGATGTCATTGCTAACTTGAAATAAAAAATCCAAGGTTGTTAACCTGAACCTTCTAGTGCAGTGGTTCTTAACCTGGGTTCGATTGAACCCCAGGGGTTCGGTGAGTCAGTCTCGCGGGTTCGGCGGAGGTGAAGACCCACACCCGACTCATATGATTCGTGATGACATGCCCCGCTTGTCCATCATTGGCTGCAGGTGGTCACGCAACATCGCTTAGCCCAGTGGTCGGCAAGCCGCGGCTCTTTACAAGCTTTAATGCGGCTCTTGTGTGCCGGGCGCCCGCTCCCCTCCCTCCTCTCGGGCGGCAGGGTCTCTGCAGCGTGATCCAAAAAAAAAAAAAACAGCCAGGGCAGCGCGCTCAAATGCAATGATTGGCCAGTCTCGCTGCCACTCACATCCTGATAGCCAGTGATTGGCTGTCAGGATGTGTGTAGGCGGGGCAGCGTGACGAACGTGAGAGGAGCTAGGCTCCTCTTACAGTCCGCCCTGAAGACCGGAACGGCGCGGGAATACGGCGAGAGGAACGCGCGGAGCAAAGGTAAGTGAATTGACACAGGGGGGACTTGGCTTACTACTTACTTACTACTACTATATAAGGGATGAATATGGGGGATGAATTACTATAGGGGGGATGAATTACTATATGGGGGATGAATTACTATGGGGGATGAATTACTATGGGGGATGAATTACTATGGGGGATGAATTGCTATATGGGGGATGAATTGCTATATGGGGGATGAATTGCTATATGGGGGATGAATTACTATATGGGGGATGAATTACTATATGGGGGATGAATTACTATATGGGGGATGAATTACTATATGGGGGATGGATTGCTATATGGGGGATGGATTGCTATATGGGGGATGGATTGCTATATGGGGGATGGATTGCTATATGGGGGATGAATTGCTATATGGGGGATGAATTACTATATGGGGGATGAATTACTATGGGGGATGAATTACTATATGGGGGATGAATTACTATATGGGGGATGAATTACTATATGGGGGATGAATTACTATATGGGGGATGAATTACTATGGGGGAGGAATTACTATGGGGGAGGAATTACTATGGGGGGGATGAATTACTATGGGGGATGAATTACTATGGGGGATGAATTACTATATGGGGGATGAATTACTACAGTGGTTCCTAACCTGGGTTCGATCGAACCCCAGGGGTTCGGTGAGTCAGTCTCGCGGGTTCGGCGGAGGTGAAGACCCACACCCGACTCATATGATTCGTGCAGTAAATATTCATTATTATGTTTTTGTTTTTGTGTGAAAATCATGTTTTAATGGTTTTGTTCTTTGTTCTTAACGGTTTTGTTCATTTTGTGCACCTATGTATAAATATATACCTAAATATATACCTATGTTTTGAATTTTAAAAATCATATTTTATTTTTCCAATTAAGAAGGGTTCGGTGAATGCGCATATGAAACTGGTGGGGTTCAGTACCTCCAACAAGGTTAAGAACCACTGTTCTAGTGAGTTACTTAACAAGGGAATAAGCCTTCAAGACTTTTCGGACTTCATTTACTGTATGCTTGCTCCAGATTTGTAATAATTAAGCTGCAAAGGCAGTGTGAGAATGATGGCCCCCAAAGTTTGAAGCTATGGATACACCGACACCCTTTTTTGATTGGCAAGTACAAGTACCGATACTTTGACAAGTACTCGCTGATAAATTTGCAGTGTATGGACAAAAATTGCATCGACAGCATGCAATGCGATTCCTATCCAAAACACATACAGTTTCCCCACTGCTCCTGTGGGAACCAAGGCCTGTGTGTGAACCCACTGCTCCTGTGTGGGAACCCACTGCTCCTGTGTGGGAACCCACTGCTCCTGTGTGGGAACCCACTGCTCCTGTGTGGGAACCCACTGCTCTTGTGTGTGAACCCACTGCTCTTGTGTGTGAACCCACTGCTCTTGTGTGTGAACCCTGGCTTGTGTGTGAACACACTGTTCCTGTGGAAACCCTGGCTTGTGTGTGAACCCACTGTTCCTGAGGGAACCCTGGCTTGTGCGTGAACCCACTGCTCCTGTGGGAACCCTGGCTTGTGTCTGAACCCACTGCTCCTGTGGGAACCCTGGCTTGTGTGTGAACCCACTGCTCCTGTGGGAACCCTGGCTTGTGTGTGAACCCACTGCTCCTGTGGGAACCCTGGCTTGTGTCTGAACCCACTGCTCCTGTGTGAAACCTCCCTGCAGCAAATCCATGCTGTCACAGAAGGAAAAGTTAGGGATTTTAAATCCCTGTGACTTGCAGGGATGACAGTACAGGCTAGATGGCTTTTGATTGGTCAGCATCATGATGGTGCTGACCAATCAGAAACCTTCTAGCTCATATTGTCATCCCTGCAAGGAGAGAAGAGTCACTTCGCAGGTCTGGGGATTTGAAATCCCAGTGGCTTGCTCTCCTCTCTGTGCAGGGATAACAGTACGGGCTAGCTTCTGAGTGGTCAGCACTGTGACGGTGCTGTCCAATCAAATGCCGTCTAGCCCGTACTGTCATCCCTGCACTGAGAGGAGAGAAAGTTGTGGGGATTTCAAATCCCCAGCTCTTCCTTCTGTGATAGAATGGGATCGGTGCAGGGAGGTTTTCGACAATGCTCCTGTGTGAAGTCAGGCTATGACAAGCCTGGGTTCACACAGGAGCAGTGGGTAAACAGCATGCGATTTGGATAGGAATCACACCGCATTCCTATTCAAATCAGATGCTATTCTTTGTGGTGCAATTTGCGTCCATACATATTACAATTATGCAAATCGCACAGCAAAGTATCGATTTCAAGTATCGGGAGCATTTTCACAAGTACGCATGAAAATACTCAGTATTGGCACCAATAGGGTATTGGCATCTGTGCATCCCTATGTGAAACCATTAAATCGTCATAACGGCATCCTCACAACTGCTGCTCCTACTACTAGTGCTATAACCTTGAACTACAATGAAGAATTTTGCTTTTGCACTTTTCATTCAGTGGGGTTGGACAAGTTGCACTTTTCATACAAATATATTTGTTAAATCTTACCAAAATAAAGAGTCCGCCATTTTGTTCCACCTCAGCAGTCTCCATTAGGAGCTCTATCGCCTTCTTGGTGCCAATGGTTTTCACAACTCGCTGGATGAGATCTTTTTTAGGTTCTTGGAGCCTGCAAAAAGGAGAGGCATATATAACATATTCTTCTGTGTGGAGGAAACCATCTTGGTAGACGCAGGGCTTTGCTTCCTCATGTCAGAGCCTCCAGCAAGGAGAAAAATGAGCAGCTTAGTAGTGTCATTACCAAATCTCCTGAGACAAACAGAGGCAGCAGCGCCTTAGATCTCATACTAAGGCCAAGGTGTACCTAGGCACATGTACATGCTTGAAAGTACACTACATTTTCCAGAGGAATTCCAGACAGAATTTTCCAGGGTACTACTCAGGCATAATTAACATTTCCAAGTCTGTGGGAATAGTACCAGAAAGGAGGTGAGTAATGCAGCTGGGGCTGCTTTTTTATTGTAAAAATTGTTAGATTATTTAACCTGCTGCCGACCGCGTAATGCATATGTGTGGCAGCAGGGAGGGGGAGCCTTAATGCTCGCAAGCCACACATATGTGATCATGGTGGCAGAGGTTTCTATGTGGAGAGCATGCTCTCAGCTCAGTGATCAGGCTGTGACAGACAGCTCCCAGTCTCTCTCTGACCGAGAGCCGGCTGGACAGAAAGTCTGCACCACCTCCTAGCATTAAGACCCAGCTGAGGGAAAAGGCTAAAGTTTAACTCCAGTCTTACAATGGTCATACAATGTATGATTTATGAGTTCAGGTCCAAGGACTAAACAATTGGTCGATCGCCCCCCCAATCCATGCTAAATAAGGGGAATGTCCCTTGCACACCTGCACAACCCCCATCTGTGAAAATACCTGGACAGTGGGTGCATCTGACTGGATGCTGCAGCTATTTGTCCAACAATTTTCTACCCAACCCCTTCAATTTTCAGATTGACATATGTTGGCTGGAAGGGTTTAAAATACCAGAGTACAAAGTTAAGCATTAATAAGGAAATATCCATATTCCCATCTCTCATAAGAATGACAACACCCCCTTGAAGCCAGGACCTCACTCACTCAAGGCCATTAATCTCCAAATATAGACAGGTGGTCCACACAGCTGGTATAGCGCTTCTGCAATCTCTAGTTTCTTCAAATTCAACTGGAAGGAGCCACAACTGCTGGGACCCAAGGAATTTAAACTAAGGAGATTTTAGTTCACAGCAAGTGTATGTTGTCAAGCAAACCAAAAATGGACTTTACTGGTTTTCTATTGTAATAAAATAAATGATTATGACACTATACTCTGTTACCATTTGTGATTACTATCTTGATTCGCATTTTTGCTGCATTTTGTATTTACCTGTTGCTCCTCTCATCTTGGGCTGCTGGCTCACAATGGTGACATCAGGTGCCTAATCTCAAAAAGCACTGTCGGGCTGATATCAATCTGCCTGGCAGTACACAGCACTGTATCCTGAAGGAGAAACACAGAAGCTGCCACTGAGATAAATCTGCTGGAACAAGCGGCAGAACTCATGTAAACCTTCCATGGAACCCCAGTTGAGAAACTCCGATCTAGCCCTTTCTTTCCCATCCTGACTGTCCCTGGCCCGCCCATTTCATTCATTGGATTTTATTTTTTTTCAGTCATAGAGGTTTATTATATATGGACATTACCTAGGGCAACCTGTATGCAAATGTCCACGCCTTCAAAACGAACATCCACCCATTAAGGCATTTTGATTCTTGCAGAAGTCCTTCCAAAGAGCCCACTGCTTGCATCAGGACTGAGGTCTCTTGATAGCAGTGCTGAGGAGGGGGGCTTTGATATTTTCAAGAAACCATGTACAGCACCCTGCCTGCCCTCCCACAAAGCATTTTATGTCGGTATTGTCTAAGGACCCGTGCTCCCCAAAACGCAGTGTGGAAAAGGCGTTTTGTTTGTTTCAGGCAACGCAGGTGAACGTGCTGCCCTTGTGAGAGACACGCAGGTTCCATTGAAATGTTAATGCTGCCCCAAACTAGGGATGCACCAAAATTTTGGTGGAAAATACCCCTATAGGCCTTTGGCCGATTTGAAAATAGGCACCGACACAGGTGCCAAAGATAGCCCCGCCCCCGCCGATACCTGTATTTTTTTTTATTCATTAAAGTGCATTTTTTGCCAAAAACAATTGCGTTTAAAAAATATATACATTTTTAAAAACTGTCAGTTTTGGTTTTCAGCCAAGTGCATCCTGAATTTTTGGCACCTTAATTTTCATTTCAATGCACCACTACCCCAAATGCATCTTACAAATACAGAGTGTTTGCACCCACTAAATTGAGTGGTACCGTAGTACCATGCGGTTTGGTATGGCGAGCTCTGAAAGAGTAGTGCTTGGTCCAGTGAGTTTTGCAGCCCATTCAAATGAATCTTGTGTCAAAATCACATTGCAAAGGAGCGCACACGTTGTGGAGTAAACATGAGTTGGGCTTTGTAGCTGATCATGCACATGACAGAAAATTGCACGAAAAGTGGAGCTGCAACAACAAATTGAGTCAGTGAAAAACTTCTCACTGTTTCAAAAATGATTTGCAGAGGGAACTTTTCTGATGCAATGTATATAGGGTCTGTGTATACAGTAGAAACCATTTTCGCAAAGCAACCATTGGAGACTAGTATAATGTCTGAAGGTAATCCATTTAGACAGAAAACTACAGACAATCCATTTTAATTTTCTGCTGACTAAATAATGTAATGACCTGCTGCCAATCTGATCCTCCATGCCTTTTCTGAATGCATAACAGCACATTTAACAAGTACAATTCAGAACTAACCTGTAAGCAATTTCATCCGAAACTTTGTCTTCTGAATCATCCTCAGTTATTTCATATCTGCCTTTATAGTCCATCTCTAATTTATCACCAAGCCTCTCTTTCACAGGTCGCTTCCTCTTTAAATGACCGTTCTCTTCTTTTGGCACACGATCCTTGTCTTCATTCATGTAGTCATCCAAATCTTTGTCTAGTTTTGACTTCTCACCTTCATTTTCTTTTGCCATCATTTTCTTGGCTAGAATATAATTGTAAGTCTCTGACTGTCTGCTCAGATCTATCTGGCCATCCATGTCCATAATTCCAAGTTCGGCAGCTACAGCCTCTTGTGTCTGCTCTTGAAGTACTGCCCCCCATATATTATTCTTTGTACTTCTTGCCTGCCTGTTCTGTATTGGAGCTGAGGCCACAGTTGGTCTTGACACTTCTGGAGGAGGATGGGAAGACTTCTGGCGTTTACGTTTCCAAGGAGAACCCTCATCTGTGTCAGAATCAGAAAAGCTGTCATCACTGGAATCCAAACCTTTGACATTTCTGTAAGGGACACTGGAAGACAGAGCTGCATTGTTTCTGTAGTCACCAGCACTGGGTAAACCAACTTTCTGCAAATAAACAATTTTTAAAAGGTAATGAGTTTGAAAATATTTACAGAAATTTATTGGACAAAAAGGTCAGCTAATCAGCATAAAAAAATCTCTCTAAAACACCTCAAAGTACATTATGGAGTGGACAGGGATTAAAATGTCAAGTCCTGAGCTACTAGCCAGGCCTTAGAGTTACTCACCACCAACAAACACACGCACCTGTACACGCAGAGACAGACACATGTTTACACACAGGCACAGACACATGTACATACAGTCGCATGTGCATACACACACGTACACAGACACATGTACAGATACACACAGACACATGTACAATTGTACATGCATACACATGTAAACTCCCTCCCCCATAAAAAGTTGCAGTACTTCGTTGTTCACTCACAGAGCCGGGTACTGCACTCTAGGGGGAGGCAGAGAGCACAGCACACACTCCTTGCTTTGCTTTCACTGCGCTCAGCTATTGAGCAGTCTGACGACTCCCAGTGCCAATGACAGATCCGGCCTGAGCTCAAAGCCTGCTCAGCAAAAGGGTCCTGAGGGACACACTCACCCCCACCATAATTTCCACTCGCCATTGGCGAGGAGGTGAGTAGAAATTTCAAGCCCTGTACTAAAGGCAAATAGACTGCACACTTTGCAAGTGTATTGCACACATTTTCCCCAGAGATTAATGAATGTGGTGAAGATTTACTTTGTAAAGAATACCCAATCGGGTGCAAGGAGGAAAAAAAAAAAGAGCATTTCTGCTTGTACATTATTGGATGATGGAAATCAGTAAAGCCTGATCACAATCACTATGATCTGGGGAAATAAGTACAACTGCACAGTCTATTTGCCTTTAGTAAATCCACCCCATGCCTTAAAGTGACACTGAATGATATCCCAATCTCCAAAAATAATCCATACATATCAACTACGTAATGGCCCTGTAATTTCATTTTCAGAAAATTGTTTTCTGTGTTTCTTGCAACATCCTCTGTGACCTACATTTCATTTCCCTCCCCATTTTCATTTTTTTTTCATTTCCCTCCCCTTTAATTTTTTTTTTGTTAATTTTGGATAGAGAGGTATTAGAACAACTTTTATGTTTTTATTGCTATCTGTGCCCTGTTAGGGAGAGTTACGCTGTTTGTCCTGTTTATCATTGAAAGTAAAAGAAAATACCAAATTTTGGTTTGTCCCCAGAACAGTAATGGATCTTTCAATGGGGACACTAGTTCTGGTGATACACCCGGGGGTTCCCTCTCACTTCCCGTTGTGGCTATGGGACAGGAAGCAAAGGGAAATCTCCTCAATTGGACACAGATGGCAAATAAATATTATGGGGTTTTAACATACCCTTACTCTATCCAAAATGAAAAAAATGCTTTGCTTTTACCTCTTAACTCAAATTGCTCTCCGCCTCCTCCAAAATCCTCTTTTATTTTGAGCTGTAATCTGACTTCCTGTTATAGGGTGGCTACATTCATTCTCCATGGGCCACGGTATGTAGGAATGTAGCCACCCGCCTTGCTCGATCCTGAGGTATGCTATGGACTGTGAGATGTGTAATATGTATGGAGCTGTATACATGACCACTAACATACATGGCTTGTTCCAAATAAAGGGACGTGAGGGGGAGGAGAAGAGGTTCAGGAGCTCACAGAGGACAGTACAAGAAGACAGAACACACATGAAGGAAGATGTTCCTGGAAAGTAGATTACATGGCCATTAGGACGAGGATAATGTGGAGAGGGGTGCACGGGAGGTCATTGTGTCTCCATACACACAGAGGGGGAGCCATGCTTCCAGTATACATACACTGCGCACTACAACTGCCGGGGCCCCATGGCGGGAAGACAGCCCAGCCCGCCCACACACACACACACTGCCGGCTACCTGCTGCGGGGCTCTGCCCGCCGACTCCTTCATGTCTGTATCGGAGCTCAGCTCCCCATCCTCCAACTCTTCATCCTCCATCATTCCCCGGGCGGACTCCAGCGCCATGACACTGACAGGAAAGCGGAATCACGTCAAAGCGGAGAAGAGCGCACGATTCCGCAACACTTCCGGGGGAGAACCGGCAAAGCGCTGCGCACGCCTCACTGCTGCGGGAACATTACAAATAATACGGTACAGCAGACACAGTGCATGTGGCGGTGGGATATTCCTACCGTATTTTCCCGGAAGGCGGGGCTTCCTTTCTGACATGAGAAGCCCTATACCTATACTAATAACAATTATAATAATTATATATATATGTAAAAGTTAGTATTATTATACAATAATATATAAAATACACATATATATATAATATATACTGTATATATGTGTGTATATATTTAGATACTGTATATATGTGTGTGTGTATATATATATATACATGTGTATATATATATATATATATATATATATATATATATATATATATACACACACACAATATATATATATATATATATATACACACACACAATATACACATGTATATAATATATATATATACCAGCAAATAACTTTACTTAAACACATGGTGGAGAATTGCATTGCACATATATATATACAGTCAGGTCCATAAATATTGGTACATCGACACAATTCTAATTATAGATTAATTTATAACAAATCAGTAACGTTCAGGAATCTGTCTATTATAACATCCAGCAGGCACTTTTAAGTAGCAAAGGAACATACATTTCCATTACTAACAATAGCAAAAGGCTCAAACAATGTACTGTATGTGACAAAACATAAAAACTCAATATGTGACAATTAATGCTGCTGTTCACAAGGTGAAATCAACAAAACAACTATAATCAATAACAAAGCACAAAAAATGAAATGAATATAGAAAAAATGATAATAAAGTCCACAATCCCAAAGAAAATCCGTGAATAAGTGCTCCAATCAAAGAAATCCATGGCAAAACAAAATCCATAATGTGTTCTTTAAAATAATATCACCACACAGTGCTCCGTGATCATTCTCTAATATATTCCACACTCACCAGATTTGATGGGATATGGGTAAAATTCCTCAATACATTCCAAAATTCCTCATGCAGGTAAAAGGGAAGCAAAAAAAGGGGACACTGATCCATGACCTCCCACATCAGTACAGCGATAGTGAGGATGCCCTGGAGGAGGGGTGAAATGCGTTGACGCAGTTTCCAGTGCCGGCAAGTTTGTCATGACTTCACATCCGGTTAGCGATTAGCTGCGCTCCAGAGCCATTTTGCTGACTAGCACTGTACTGATGTGGGAGGTCATGGATTACACACTATTTTAAGGCCTATCTGTTGTTTATAACATGTGAGTGCAATATGTACTTCGAATTTATTTAAATAAAGGAGTGTTACAGTATTACGCTACCAGTGTCCCCTTTTTTTGCTTCCCTTCTACCTGCATGAGGAATTTTGGAATGTATTGAGGAATTTTACCCGTATCCCATTTTGAATCCTGGATATTACTGGGAGCACATCTCACCAGTAACAAGCATTTTTGACTCTTAAGCCCTACAAGCTAAGAATCCATCAAATCTGGTGAGTGTGGAATATATTAGAGAATGATCACGGAGCACTGTGTGGTGATATTATTTTAAAGAACACATTTTGGATTTCGTTTTGGCATGGACTTCTTTGGTTGGAGCACTTAATCACGGATTTTCTTTAGGATTGTGGACTTTATTATAATTTTTCTATATTCATTTCATTTTTTGCACTGTGTTATTGATTACAGCAATAAATATTTAACTTTTTTTGGCAAAAGTATGTGTTCTGTGCTCCATTTGTTAAAATGCTGTGGCTGCAATGTTTAGGCCAATATGTCTGTTGGCTGGTTTGTTAAACTGTTTACAGCTTACTGCTTATGAAGCAAATTCTATTACTGGATACATTTTTCCTTGGTAAATCATTTTGTGCAAGCTGTATGCAAATACTTGCAGGTCAGAGTGTAAAGTATTTTGATAAGTGTGTGATCTATTAGCACCATATATTTTACAGCATATAGGGTGATGAGGTAACAGACTAAGGTACTAAAGGATAGAAGGACTACAATAATGTGGACTAGTGCTGTAGCATAGTTCAGGGATCTCCAAGCTTTCTAAACAAATGTAACGCCCTCCAGGTTAGTTAAGTAGCTTTTGTTAAATCCTCCTCTCTTCCACCTCTCCAGAAACTTGAGAACTTTCTGGAAGAGGGGTGGAGGAGGCCCACATCTTCATGTTTGAGGGACTCTGGCCACTACCCTGGCAGGAGTCTGGGAATGGTGACCAGGGAAACCCTCAAATGTGGCAGAGCCTGGGGGAGGGATGCAGTGTCAGGTGGAAGATGGATTGAGGAAGGCTGGAGTGAGGAGCCTGGGAGGGGTCCCAGGGAGGGGAGCCTACCTTCAGGCAGGTCCCTGGAAAAGAGGCTCACCACTGCCTTAACATCTCCAGGAGAAAATGGCCTGTGTAACAGGGAAGAATCCAGCCCAACGTAAGGCCTGACGGCAGCCACCAAGCTAACAGGAAAGGCTAGTGTGAATACGCTTACAATCCCTGGGCCAGATAAGGGGAGAGGGTGGTCAGGTGAAAGACCCAACTAGCTTCTCATCTGGGACTGTTCTAAATTAACAACTCTTGGGCCCCCTTGCTCAGGGATACCCTCTGGCAGCTGGATGAAGAAGAGGAATCATGCAGTTTCTGAAGAGGTACACCTAAGTGCCTTTGGGGCTCTTAAAGAAAGGACTGTTGCTAATCTGAATCTTTGTACATAGTTGCTAATGAGTTGTCCTCGAGTTCTAAAGTTCCTCAGGCATCCCATATACCCCTAGACCCTATCCAAGTTTAGCCCCTTATTAAAAATTACAAACCAAACTCAAGGACTGTTCATTGACTCCAGTGTGCAAAGTGTGGGAAATGCATGTTTCATGGCCATGCAGAGCATAGGGGGACCCAACTCAAATCCAGTGGCCCCTAAGGGGGTAGTGCTATACAAAGGACCAGCTTATAGCCCTATAGATATTAGGGGGGCCAGACTGTGACCAAGGAAAATAGAAAATGGTATCAGTGGAAAGAATAGTGTCTCATCAAAGGTGACAGTGAGAAGATTAGTGCCCAATTGTTGGTGTCAATGGCAAGAATAGTGCCACAACAATGGTGACAATGAGAAGATTAGTGTCCTATTGTTGGTATCAGTGGGAGAAATAGTGTCAAATAAAGGCAAGCAAAGAACTACATCTTGCCCGCGGGCCACAGTTTGGAGACCACTGGCATAGATGATGGCCTGGTACATCTTCAGTACAGCCAAAGCAGCATATTTTAATTAGCAAACTGAAACTATTTTCTATACTATTGCACTTTTAAAATCGAAGGTTTAAACCAAATTGAGTCGAATTGAAGGCAAAAGATTTCCAACCTGATTGAGCAAAAGTAACAGTGTCTGTTTTAAGTGAACCTGTCATCAACCCTGGCGGTTGAAATTGATCATACAATAAAACATATGTACCATAAGTAGATGTTAATTTAAAGTATACCTAAACTCAGGAACCAGGGTCAGCTCCAGACAGTTTTTTTTGCTAGTGCTGGTGCTGGGGGTGGTGAAGGAGTGGAGTCCCCAATGCTGAACCCCATGTTATAATAGAAGCAGACATGCCATAATGACAAATGCTTAGTCAGAATAAAAGATGCAATGTTATGTAGAAACCACAGTGCAATAAGAACACAGACTGTAGCCCCTTTTTAAGCACATTGAAGCATATACAGTAGAGTTCTTTGTTCAGAGTGCCTACATAGTAATTTGTTGTCCTTTACATTGCTGGTCAGCAACTGCAAAAATAAGTTTTATAATTGGTGTAAGCAGGCTAAATAATAAAATAGCTGTCAACATTTGAAAAGAATTAATATCAATACGGTACTTCAAAGTGATTGAGAAGAAAATTGTGGTGTGTCTGGCCACCTAACACCTGCCTTGAAGAGACTGAAAAAGAAATTATGACATGCTACCCACTTGTGAGTGTGGACAGAAATGAGTGATCAATAAAATGGGTGTTGTTTCATGTTGCATGGCTTGTATGCTGTCACCTATCCTGAATTGCAGTGGTGTGCAAAAAAGTGTGCGCTGAAACAAAGTACTGCATGCAGTACTTTTTCCCAGTGTAGTGCAAGTCACCGCATGCCCGCCATTAGAACATTATAAAATTTTGCTGTGTGACATTTCAATTAAGTTTTGTTTAAAAATGTAACAGGATCGTGATGGATAGCAAACATTGGCAGACAAGGGTAATCTGAAAGTATGTCACGTGGAAGCCAGATCAATAACAAATCAGTATACGTTTCAGGATCAGGAACATAGGTTCCATAAAGATGTGCATGTTTATTCGCGTCCACATACAATAAGTGAAGTTCTCATTTGGACCCCATTCATAATAGTGTGTTATATACCTTTCAAAAGTTACATAGTTACACAGATGGTAAGATTGAATAAAGACACCAGTCCATCCAGTTCAACCTGAGTGAGTGTGTGTGTGTCTACCTACATTATGTTTGCTAAAGCTGATCATAAATGGGTAAACTTTGGAATGAAAATTCTTAGGAAAAGAATGTTCTGAGAATGTTTGTTTTTGTAATCATTAGTGGGGAAAATCAATGTATATTTTAGTGACTAGAAAATTCAAAAGAGTAGGATAGAAAATTTTAGTCAAATGAACACATTTCTAATAGTGTATGTCAGGGGTGGCAAACTTAATTTCATTGCGGGCCATATCAGCATTATGGTTGCCCTCAAAGGGCCACTTGTATCTGTACTAGACTAGATGTCCAGACCACCCCACCCCCATTACATCAGATGTCAAGAATCCTACACCCTCCCTAACATCACCATGCACCCCTTTTGGAGGCAGAGCTGGAAAGCAGAAAGTGCAGGGTCTGGAGGAGGACCAGAGGAGTGGAGTCAGTTACCAGAGTCTGCTGAAAGCTGAGACCAGGGGAGGCAGAGATGAAGGGGTGCTGCAGCTGCACTGAAATGTTCATGATTTGGCAGAAGAGTTCTACTCTCCTCTCTGCTGCCGACTGCTGAGACAAGGTGGGGGCGGAGACAAGGGGTTACCTGCAGGAGAGGTGCAAGGGCCACATGAAATGGCCTGGAGGGCCTGATTCGGCCTGCGGGCCTTGTGTTTGACACCTGTGGTGTATGTGGTTTAATTTGATAAAGTGTATGCATTCAGAAAATCAAATGTTAAAAGTAGGGTTGCACCAATACTGTTTTTTTTTTTATCGGCGAGTACGAGTACCGATACTTATGCTCAAGTATTTGCCAATACCAATTTCTAATACCTTTGTGCTGTGATTTGAGCTCATACAAAGTGAATGGGCTCTAATCGCACTGCAAAGAATCACATGTGATGTGAACAGGAATATGGTGCGAGTCCTGTCTGAATCAACTGCCTGCAGGTGCGATTTACATTGTGATTTGAGCCATACAAAATGAATGTCTCAAATCACACTGCAAATCGCACGACACCTGCAGGGAAACTGCGTGTGATTCACACTACATTCCTGTTCAAATCACATGCAATTGTTTGCAGTACAATTTCAGCCCATTCATTTTATGTGGACTTAAATCACACCGCACAGGCATCGGTTTCAGCTATCGGAGCATTTGCATGCGTACGAGTACTCCTGCAAAAGCTTTTGAACAACCTTTGAATGTTCTGAGAATTTTCATACAAATTCTACTAAAACTTCGCAAAATTAAAAATTCTATCCATCTATGACCAGCTTAAAGTGGTAGTAAACAACACTTGAACACTTATACCTACAGGTAAGCTTATAATAAAGCTAGCCTGTAAGTACAAGGATTATCTCCTTAACATGCACCGTCACTGTCTCTGCAGCCGATGACAATACTTACGCATACGCTCTAAAGGGACGACATACTCATGCTTTCCCTTCAGAGCTCTGTGCCGCAGCTGTGACTCCCATGTGACTCTGGTCTGTTGCTCAGTGGTCCAAAATCCCCTTTTCTGATGAGAGCAACTTTTGCATCTCATTTGGAAACCAAGGACCCAGAGTATGGAGGAAGAATGGAGAGGCACACACTGCAAGATGCTTGAAGTCCAGTGTGAAGTTTCCACAGTCTGTGTTGATTTGGGGAGCCATGTCATCTGCTGGTGTTGGTCCACTGTGCTTCATTAAGTCCAGGGTCAATGCAGCCGTCTACCAGGAGATTTTGGAGCACTTCATGCTTCCTTCCGCAGACAAGCTTTATGGGGATGCTGACTTCATTTTCCAGCAGGACTTGGCACCTGCCCACACTGCCAAAAGCACCAAAACCTGGTTCAATGACCGTAGGATTAATGGGCTTGAGTGGCCAGCAAACTCGCCTGACCTGAACCCCATAGAGAATCTATGGGGCATTGCCAAGAGAAAGATGAGAGACATGAGACCGAACAATGTAGAAGAGCTGAAGGCCGCTATTGAAGCATCCTGGTCTTCCATAACACCTCAGCAGTGCCACAGGCTGATGGCTTCCATGCCACGCCGCATTGAGGCAGTAATTGCTGCAAAAGGGGCCCAAACCAAGTACTGAGTACATATGCATGCTTATACTTTTCAGAGGTCCGATATTGTTCTATGTACAATCCTTGTTTTATTGATTGCATGGAATATTCTAATTTTCTGAGATTGTGGATTTGGGGTTTTCATGCGCTGTAAGCCATAATCATCACAATTATGACAAATCACAGCTTGAACTATCTTGCTTTGCATGTAATAAGTCTCATATATTAGTTTCACCTTTTAAGTTGGATTACTGAAATAAATGAACTTTTGCACGATATTCTAATTTTTCGAGTTTCACCTGTATATTGGTTTGGCCGGTTGACTGAACAATGATATTTAATAGTTATATTCGCTGCATACAATCAGCAGGATGTGTCCAGCAGGGGGCAGTACTCCGGAGCTGTGACTCATTCCAGCAATCCTTGCTGAGACTACAGAGACTGTACACGTGTGGGCCGAGCCTTCGTCTGACCAATCACAGGCTGGGAAAGCTGGAGGTGGGTCTCCTCTCCTAATTGTTATTAGTGGCCCCATCTGGCGGGTGAGTTCACCATGCTGCCATTAACCTTCCCTCTTCACAGACAGATTCTGCTGAAAAGGAGGATCTGGTCTTCGTGCTGTAGACGGCTGGCCGCGATGTCCTCTCTGCTCATACACCAGCCGCACTATTCCTGGCTGAAGGAGCTGGGGCTGACAGAAGACAATGACGGGGTGTACAATGGGACGTGGGGAGGAAGAGGAGAGGTAGGTGCACGCCTGTGTCCCCGGACAGGTCACATGACATGTTGCCGCCAGGCCTGGAACTAACACTGGGAGGTTGCTGCACGGAGAGACGTGGCAGAGCGACGTTCATGGTCACAGTCATGTCCTCACATGAGGCCGGGATAGAAGAGCTCTGCCAGTGTCACATGCCTGTCCTCTGTATACACAGCTCCCTTCTACCTATGGAGGGCCAGGAAATCTTCCGGCAGAAGACTCGACCGCTTGTTTGTGCTGTCATTCAGATCCCATTACATGTCACTCTTCTCCAAAAATAGACCCCCTTCACAGTGCCCCCTTTGCCTGGGATGTCTCCATCGGAGTGCCCCCTTACATGAAGTGTGCCCATAAGAGTACCCTCATATTGGAGTGCCTCCTTGCATCAAGTGTGCCCATCAGAATACCCTCTTACATTGGAGTGCCCCCTTACCTCGTGTGCCCATCAGAATGCCCTCTTATATTGGAGTGCCCCCTTACATCAAGTGTGCCCATCAGAATACCCTCTTACATCAGAGTGCCCCCTTACATCAAGTGTGCCCATCAGAATACCCTCTTACATCGGAGTGCCCCTTTACATCAAGTGTGCCCATCAGAATGCCCTCTTACATCAGAGTGCCCCCTTACATCAAGTGTGCCCATCAGAATGCCCTCTTACATCGGAGTGCCCCCTTACATCAAGTGTGCCCATCAGAATGCCCTCTTACATCAGAGTGCCCCCTTACATCAAGTGTGCCCATCAGAATACCCTCTTACATCGGAGTGCCCCCTTACATGAAGTGTGCCCATAAGAGTACCCTCATATTGGAGTGCCCCCTTGCATCAAGTGTGCCCATCAGAATACCCTCTTACATTGGAGTGCCCCCTTACATCAAGTGTGCCCATCAGAATACCCTCTTACATTGGAGTGCCCCCTTACATCAAGTGTGCCCATCAGAATACCCTCTTACATTGGAGTGCCCCCTTACATCAAGTGTGCCCATCAGAATACCCTCTTACATCGGAGTGCCCCCTTACATCAAGTGTGCCCATCAGAATGCCCTCTTATATTGGAGTGCCCCCTTACCTCGTGTGCCCATCAGAATGCCCTCTTACATTGGAGTGCCCCTTGCATCAAGTGTGCCCAATCAGAATACCCTCTTACATCGGAGTGCCCCCTTGCATCAAGTGTGCCCATCAGAGTACCTTCTTACATCGGAGTGCCCCCTTTGCCTGGGATGTCCCCATCGGAGTGCCCCCTTTGCATTAGGTGTGCTCATCAGAATGCCCTTTTACATCAAGTTTCCCCTTTGCCTGGGGTGTCCCCATCTGACTGCACCCTTACATCAAGTGTGCGCATCAGAATGCCCTCTTACATCGGAGTGCCCCCTTACATCAAGTGTGCCCATCAGAATGCCCTCTTATATCGGAGTGCCGCCTTACATCAAGCGTGCCCATCAGAATACCCTCTTACATCGGAGTGCCCCCTTGCATCAAGTGTGCCCATCAGAATACCCTCTTACATTGGAGTGCCACCTTGCATCAAGTGTGCCCATCAGAATACCCTCTTACATTGGAGTGCCACCTTGCATCAAGTGTGCCCAATCAGAATACCCTCTTACATCGGAGTGCCCCCTTGCATCAAGTGTGCCCATCAGAGTACCTTCTTACATCGGAGTGCCCCCTTTGCCTGGGGTGTCCCCATCGGAGTGCCCCCTTTGCATTAGGTGCGCTCATCAGAATGCCCTTTTACATCAAGTTTCCCCTTTGCCTGGGGTGTCCCCATCTGACTGCACCCTTACATCAAGTGTGCGCATCAGAATGCCCTCTTAGGTTGGAGTGTCCCCCTTTTCCTGGGGTGTCCCCATCGGAGTGCCCCCTTTGCATCAAGTGCGCTCATCAGAATACCCTCTTACATCAGAATGCCCCCTAGGCCTTGGGGTATCCCCGTCGGAGTGCCCCCTAGGCCTCAGGGTGTCCACATAAGTATACCCCCCTGCATCAGGTGTGCCCATCAGAGTGCCCCCTTTGCCTCAGGTGTTCTCATCACAGTGCCCTCGTACATTGAGTGCCCCCTTTGCCTGGGGCATCCCCATCGGAGTGCCCCCTTTGCATTAGGTGCTTCCATCAGAGTGCCCCCCCCCCCCCCGCATTGGGTGTCCCCATCAGAGTGCCCTCTTATGTTGAGTACCCTTTTTTAGCATCAGCTGTTCCCATCAGTGTGCCCCTTAATCATCAGCTGTTCCCATTGGCGTGTCCCTATTTTATCTGGCACCCCTATTACAGTATTTTTTTTAGCTCCGGGTAGGCAAGAACTTGGAGGCAAAGCAGGCTGCAGGTGTGGATGGAGGAAGTTTGACTTCTTCCTTCTGGCATGCTGCACAGCTTGGCATGCACATGACATCATTGATAATTGGGACGCCAGAGGAAGAGGAGCTTGGGTTGAGGACTGGTTGGCTGGTGGTCGGCATAGTGCTGTCACTTCGTCCAGGTCCAAACCGCGCTCTGACATATGAGTGCTATAGAGGTTTAGGCAGAAGTGTAACAATCGTGTGAAATGTGCAGTAATCCATTCAACCTCAGTCATGGCTTACTGCTGCAAGAACCGCAGATAATATTTTTGATTGGATTGCTGTGAGTAAATGTAAACCCCAGCTGGGTGACAGCGGTTTGCCACACACACATAAAAATACTTGTTTTCACTTTTATCATTTTGTTGCATCTTGGTTCTGCTGACCCCCTGCAGCCTTTTGCATTCACATCTTTCTACATGCATGCACTCTAGCAATGGCTGTATGGCTGTTCTCAGGATGGGTTTACTGATGGTGACAGTAGTGGACCATGCCTTCTTCATGGGCACTGACACAGCCACTTGTAGTTTCTATGGGAAATCTACATGACAACACAGAACAACTGGGAGATGGGGATAGAGTGTTGTCACCCTATACCAGGAAGATTCTGAACCTTTGTTGCAAGATCACCAGGTATTATAATGAAAGTTGTGGATGATTTAGTATAGAAGTGTGTGTCTATAGATGGAGATCTCTCATGGTGATTGGGTTGCATATACCTGAGTATCCACATCAGCATTGTTTTTTCCATACTGAATAGGCTAACAAGTGTTTTCCTTTTGATCTTTAGCTAAGTACAGCTTACATCATGCAGCACTGTCACATATGATGTTACAGATCCACCAAGTATTCCTGTTGTTTAGCCCTGGATGCAGCCCTTTTTTGCAGCTGGCTCAACTTCCATTTTTTTTTTTCAACCCCATAAGAAGTCAGTGTTGAGTCAGTTGGATAATAGAGATGCAGAGGGTTATTATGCAGCAGTGACTCATTGCATCTAGATACGTCACAGGTAGAGACTCGTACCACTTACAATAAATTATACAGGCATTCTGTAATGTTCTGTTTTATATGGCTCGTGGATAAGCGTTGGTTTGTAAAAATCCATTTTGAATCTTTGGTACATTGAAGTGGAATTAGTTATTCTGCCGGAAGACAAATTGATACACTGTAATATTTTCTGACATGTAGGTTTTAATCTTTTCCAAAGGGTACTAGATAATCTGGAGTAGTGGTCACCAAAATGAAAATTCTGGACCGAAACTGAAAATTCATGATGCTTGTGGCAGACAACTGAAACGGACCGTTGTATATAAAAAATCCTTCTTTTTGATTTTTAATTATTATCATGCATTTAAATGAGTATGAATTAAAACAAAAATACAATCCAGTAACGTAAAATAACTTTTATTGTAAGCACACACAAAAATTGGACAGACCATGAAATGTATATAAAATTAAACTTAAATAGAGGTGTTTTTGCATTGACGTCAATAATCATCATTTGGAGTGATATATTGGGGTGTAGAGGATTAAGGGCTTGTTCACACTTGACTAAATTCTAACACTTGCCAAACAGCCCTATAGCTTTTGACAGGCATTTGGGAAGCGTTTTTAACACTCCTCAAAGGACCTATGCGTGTTTTTGAGGCGCTTGATAGGCATTTGCCAAGCATTAAAACCGCACCACAAATGCCTATAATGGAGTTTAATGGTATTAACGCTCCGCAAACACCTGACAGGCGTTTGGGGCGCGTCACCATAGACTTGAATGGGAGGCTTCAACTCCTAACTCCACATGTGGCGTCAATTTTGCCGCGACACTAATGCTTCAGTGTGAACAGCACTGTGTGCTGCCATGTGTAGAATTTTCATAGGCGTTTGAGGAGCTTTAAAAATGCTTCCATAACGCCTGCTGACATAGCTAGTATGAACATAGACTAAGAATTAAAGGCACCCACACATTTCTGCAAAAGGCAGCACATTTTTGTGCAATACAGGAAAACACTGATTTCACACATATTGCACTTGGTGTGAACAAGCCCTAATATGAACTTTGTGAGGCAGAGTTCAGTTGTCTATAGGTTGTAAACCCCATCCCCCTCCTAGCACAACCCGCTCCCCAAAGTTCCCCTCTTCCTAGCAAAATTCTGTCCCTACAGTAGTGACATCAGCAGAGAGTGGGGAGAGAGCCAGGAGGGGGTATGGGTTGTGCTCTCTCCCCCCAGCTACTCCTGAGTGATCCTCTGTTAGATCCTGTACTATGTGAGGCAGAGCACTGTAAAGTCCTGTGTACAGACGATGCAGGGCGCTCAGCCCGCATCTCCCTCACTCTCTGTTCCTCTCTGTACTCTTACCGGCAAAACCTAAAGCTGAGCTGGCCACCCGACTTGTCAGTAAGAGTGCAGAGAGTGGGGAGGTGCAGGCTGTGCTCTGCCTCACATAATATAGGATCGAGGATCACTCAGATGAATAGACCACTATTGGTGGTTTTCCCTTTTTTTTTTTTTTTTTTTTTTTTTTTTAAATTTTCAGCTGTCTGCAGGGGAATCCCGCTGACAGCTGAAATGTCATCAGTTGTCAAGGACATGTCGGCCCTGCTCCTTAACCGATAATTGCAGGTATTCTTTTGTTTACATTTCAGCTGTCTGCGGGGTAATCCTGTTGACAGCTGAAGGTATCCGTTTCTAGTTTTGGAGCATTTGCACAAGTACCGATACTCTTGCAGACGCTTAGTATCAACACCGATGACCGTATCGGTGAAGCCATACCTATAACCTTCTTTTCGGCGGCCGATATATCGGCGCATCACTACACTGGAGTGATTACAGAAGCACATTGAACTTTTACATGAATTCTTCTACACTGTCCAGACAGAATAATGAATATTTTCAATTCCCAGAAACACAATTTTTGTATTTACTCCCAACACATAAAAAAAAATCTGCGCTTTCTCATTGAAAGATTTTAAAAGGAACCAGTTGGCACCCTCAACTACAGTAAAGGCAGCCCTATATTTGTATTCTTAGTTGAAGCATGTTCATTTAGCTTTCCTACCTGGTAAGTCACAGACCCAGAAGTGTGTCTGGTGGAACTCCTGATCTACATACTTGCTATTGCTCAGTGTAGCAATTGTGCATACAGAGATGGACACGGTCATCCATCTTGTTAAGAATCTTTCATTTTGTATCATTTCTACTCCCAAATCGGCTTTCCTCATTCCCCCCCCCCCCTCTGTTAAATGACATGTGATCTGTTTGATGCAGATCACAGGCAGCAAACTCAGTGGGAGGGCATCATGGTTATAAATCCCACAACTAGCTGGTGCCCCTCTGTCTGTGAGACTCTTGCTGGAGAAGGGATTCTAAAGCCATAAGCCAAGCCTTCACTGAGCTTCAGAAGACATTCCAGGGAGTCGTAAAACAGACTTGCATTTTAAAACTCAGTTTTCCATATAATTTTATATCTGCAAATAGGAAATAATTACACAAACATGGAGCACATATTCGGATGGCTCACTTTAAGACAAGTCGCCTGGTATATTACACCCCCTAGCTGAAATATACAGGAGAGCAGAAAATTATATCTCCTTAACCATTCAAGCAGATATGTCATATTTCATATCTAACTGTTCAGCAGATGTCTGCATATTAGTCTACTAGTGGCAAGGCTGCTAAATGCACCGAGAATAAGTTATGAACCTTGACATCAACTGTGAAAGTTTTTGGTTCTAGCTTGGGTCTCCACCCCAACACCCCTCCCCAAATGAGGCGATTGGTTCTCTGCTTCGGGGAGACACCCTGCTGAGTTCCTAGAAAAAGCTGAGTTGAGCTAAGTTGAGGATTCTCCCGTTTAACATTGGAACCAACTTTGGGAGATAAGACCCTTTTGGCTCTGAAACCTGATCTGCTTAACCCAAGGCTGACGGCAAGTACTTTAACCCTCTAAACTTCTTTCTGGTATGTCTTTGCTGTGCTATTGTGTTTATATATATATATATATATATATATATATATATATGCTACATCTTTTTCTGCAAATATTTTTATTGCACCCTTCAACACTTTCAGAAAGTAAGATTTATTACTAAAAAGGTCAGAACTGTTTCTAAAGCTCTTTAATGCAAACTAAGCACCCCTGCCTCCTGAAGAACGCTGTGTGTTTTAAACTTCGGTATATCTCTGCCTGCGGTGACAGTGGTATACAGACGCTTATGCAAACATAGTGTTATTGCTGAGTTTCCTCTTTCTCTGTACAAAAAGGAGGTGGTGGCAGTGTGAAGGGTTAATTGCGTAACCTGACCCAGTAACAATCGCTCCCAGGCTTCCAGCACACCGGTTGTGGTCCATTAGCTGGAAAATCTTTGGGGTGCAGCTGGGCGTGGCATTGTTACGCACGTGACAGCACGGTTTTAGATTGGCTAGTCCTTTGGTTACGAGTTTGGGGAGAAGGGCTGGGGTCTGATGCTGCGATCGTCACACTCGGTGCCTTTGAAAGTGAAACATTGAGGATGAAATGCCATGGAGCTTAAACCTGAACAAATAAGTTGACAGTGGTAGCTCTCATATTTCTCTTTAAAGTGTTACTAAACCCAGGACCCTGCATTCACTATATCCGGTCTCTCACAGTGTACACAACATGGAAATGCAATTATTTTAGTAAATATAAACGGCTAAATACCTTTTTCCCATCAGCAGTTAGAGCAGTCTTGTGACTTCTATCAGTGTCCAGCCGAGCACATGATAAAGTAGTTCTAAAGGTTTTTATTTATTTTATTTTTTTTGGAAAAGAACAAACATGTCTATACTCACCTGCTATGTGCAGTTGATTTTTGCACAGAGCAGCCCCAATCCTTCTCTTCTCGGGTCCCCTGCAGGCTCTCCTGGCCCCCCCTCCCTTCGGGTGCCCCCACACAAAGCAGCTTGCTATGGGGGCCCCGCCCCTCTCTTCTCAATGGCTCCCACTTGCTGTCTCTGCTAATGAGGAGGCAGAGACCTGAGACAACCGAGACTTCCGTGTACATCGCTGGATCACTATGAGGCTCAGGTGATGCATAGAATGCATGAAGGTAAAAACATTGAGCCTTACAACCACTTTAAAGCTTGTAGTAGTTTTTATTCTGCTGTAGGAGGATGCTGGACCCCTGGCCTGTGTGTGGATAGTGCTGACTGGCTCTGTGCTGATCACATGTACTCTCCCAGAAAAAAAAAAAAAAAAGTTCTCTGCTGATCATCTCCACACACAGAGAATCTGTCAAACGGCCCTGTGTGAAAATTCTCCCTCCCAGATTCTCCAGCTCAGAGGTGGAGAATTGGGGGTGCAGCAAATGAAGATGCGGTAATTTACCGCTGCTTGATAAACTGTTTGATCTTACTGTAATCTCGCGAGATTACAGTAACAGCAGCCGTTTTCTAGAGTTCTAAGCATTTGTAGATCGTTTCTCTCCTCCTTAGGAGAAGCAATCCACACCGCTTCATAAACGGGCATTCAGAGAACTGATCCTCTGAGAATGCCGGAGAACTGAGCAGCAGTCATTTACCACTGCATGATAAAAGGACACCTAAATGTGTTAAATGGGCATGTTGACTTGATTGCCTTTTTGTCTTATTCTTTGCCTGCAGTTGCAGTGCAAGAAACTTTATACTGTCCCACCGGTAGTAGCTACCCAAGCCAAGGGAAATAAGCAGAGATAAACCTTTTTTTATATTTGCTTCTTGTCACTGAATACATTAAAAGTCCTAATGTGCTTTAAAAATATAGTGAAGAGATACGTGTTGTACAGGAGCTCAGGATTTTGAGGCATAACATTAATGAATAACTGCCGAAGCCTACAGGACACAATCTTTAGCTCTTTTTAAGTAAATAATTTGTAAAAAATCTTTCACCCAGACTGCTGCTTAATAAAGCAGCATAGGGTGATATCGGATTAACACTCTTTGTATTGCAATGTTCTTGGTAGAAAATCTCAACCTATACACTCCATATTGAACTGCATCAACTCAGCTTGTGTTTAAATGGAGATCGCTGTCACATGAGAATGGGGTAGAGACCGATCCATACAGAATGCAGGGATTTTCCTTGTAATGGTGAAAAACAAATCTTTTGGCAATGTGCAGTAATATTGAGGTCTAAAATGGCTATGGAACATTTTAGGATGGCTTTAGTTAAAGTGGTACTCCAGGCATGCAGCTAAAATATATATATTTCTGCACTGTATTACCTGCTAAAGAATATTGATAATCCTGTCCAATTTCTTTCAGGTGGTAACATCATATTGTCCTGCAAACAATTTGCCCATTGCACGAGTTAGGCAGGTAAGAATAAATGTTGTATCCCTTGATGTGCTGTTATTGGACCACCAAATGCCCATTACTGTTTAGAAAAATTATAACCTTTTAATTGTTTCATACATCTTCATAATCTTTATAGAGCCCTGGTGCCACGTGCCTGCATGCAGCCCTTGGACCCCATCAGTGGGAATGTTTTTATTTTGAGAAAACTGTAATGGTAGTGAGCTCTAGCAGTCTCATGTAACCTGTCTACAGTCTCTTGCAATTGGTCTCCTTTCTCCATCCACCTCTGGTCTCTGACTGTCTTCTGGTGTGAACAGGCAGTCCTTGAGTTACAAACATCTGACTCGTACTTAAAACAGGCAGTGTCATATCACGCTAGTCCCAGAAGCTGCCAGGCGGCCATCTTGGTGCTCACAGCATGCTGCCACCTAATTTATGGCGGACCTGTTAGCAATCCCACATCCCTGCTTGGCCAGTTAACCCTTCCCTGTGCTATCCAAAACTTAAAAGTAATTTTTTTGGCTGGAATTACTTAAAAATGTACCTCTTCCAGTTTACATACAAATTCAACTTAAGAACAAACCAAAAACGTGCTAGGACCCCATATAAGTGGTGCATGGCAGCTAGCACTATACTCCGATAGAAAGTACTGAAATATATTCTAGGTGCAGTGCTATGAAAGTGCAAATAAACAAATTTTAATAGTGCCTAAAAAAAGTTGAATAACCCAGGAAAAATTGTTCTTCCCAGAGTGCAACAAAAGGAGGAAAGTTGTAAGTTCCAACGAACCTCCACACAGACTGCACACCACCTCAAGAGGGGGGTTGTGGGAATAACATGACCTGCAATCAAGGGTGACCAAGTAGTGCTCTATATAAACTCCAAGGCAATCAGCTTTGCTCCAGTAGCATGACAGGCATCCACACCCCTATATCTGTACTCTGTTTCGAAGCTCAGCCACTCAATAAATTCATACAGAACTAACATCATAAGAGAGAAAAAGAAAGTCCTCATCTTGGGCTTGTTTTGATCAGTTTCAACAGTCAGGGTCCTAAAGTTTATTACAATTTATGCAGAGCTTTACATATATGTTGTACATTCACATCAGGCCCTAATCCTCAAGGGGCGTACGATCTAAGGGGTCCCTAACTTACATTCATACATACACATACTAGGGCCAATTTTAGACGGGATCCAATTAACTTACAGCATGTCTTTGGAGTGTGGAAGAAAACTGGAGTACCCAGAGGAAACCTACGCAGGCACAGGGAGAACATGTAAACTCCAGGCAAGTGGTCTCATGGTTGGGATTCGAACTAACGACCCTAGTACTTAGATTTATTGTGATCACTATTGCAGTCAAGGTTGTAATGTCATCCTGTAGGTCCCCCTAGATAATAGGGTTTATATACAAAAACTAGAGTGCAAAATCTGGCACAGCTGTGCATGGTAGCCAACCATTGGTGATTGCAATAGATCTAAGCAACTATAGGACCCTGACTGTTAGAACTGATCAAAACAAGCTCTGTTGCTTCATTGCAAGACCATGAGCATTTTTTTTTTCTCCTATGATTTTGGTTCTGTTCAGTATGAATTTGAGAGGCTGAGCTTCGAACCAGAGTACGGATATAGCAGTGGGGAAGCCTGTCATGCTGCTGGCGTAAAACTGATTGCCTTGGAGTTTTAGAGTGCTACTTAACCATGCTTGGTTGGGGTTCATAATATTTCACTAAGCCCCCCTCTTGTTGCACTGAGGTAGTGTGTGGAGGTCTGCAGGTTAATTGGGACTTGCATCTTTCCCCATTTTGTTGCACTCTGTGAAGATTTTCCTTGGGACTTTTTTACTTTCTTTTTTTGTATTTGATTATATAGATTTTTTTTCCACATAATTTGAAGTGTGTGTGTGCGCCAGTGTGTGTGTGCGCCAGTGTGTGTGTGCGCCAGTGTGTGTGTGCGCCAGTGTGTGTGTGCGCCAGTGTGTGTGTGCGCCAGTGTGTGTGTGTGCGCCAGTGTGTGTGTGCGCGCCAGTGTGTGTGTGTGCGCGCCAGTGTGTGTGTGTGCGCGCCAGTGTGTGTGTGCGCGCGCCAGTGTGTGTGTGTGCGCGCGCCAGTGTGTGTGTGTGCGCGCGCCAGTGTGTGTGTGTGTGCGCGCGCCAGTGTGTGTGTGTGCGCGCGCGCCAGTGTGTGTGTGCGCGCGCGCCAGTGTGTGTGTGCGCGCGCGCCAGTGTGTGTGTGCGCGCGCGCCAGTGTGTGTGTGCGCGCGCGCCAGTGTGTGTGTGCGCGCGCGCCAGTGTGTGTGTGCGCGCGCGCCAGTGTGTGTGTGCGCGCGCGCCAGTGTGTGTGTGCGCGCGCCAAAAGTATTGGGACACCTGCCTTTATCGCACATGAACTTTAAGGGCATCCCAGTCTTAGTCTGTAGGGTTCAATATTGAGTTGGCCCACCCTTTGCAGCTATAACAGCTTCAACTCTTCTGGGAAGGCTATCCACAAGGTTTAAGAGTGTGTCTATGGGAACGTTTGACCATTCTTCCAGAAGCACATTTATGAGGTCAGGCGCTGATGTTGGACGAGAAGGCCTGGCTCACAGTCTCTGCTCTGATTCATCCCAAAGGTTACTATCCGGTTGAGGTCAGTGCTCTGTGCAGGCCAGTCAAGTTCCTTCACTCCAAACTCGTGCATCCATGTTTATATGGACCTTGCTTTGGGCACTGGTGCACTCCCCTGTCCCTGCTGAAGAAAAGCATCTCCACAACACGATGCTGCCACCACCATGCTTCTCGGTGGGGATGGTGTGTTCAGGGTGATGTGCAGCGTTAGTTTTCCACCACACATAGCGTTTTGCTTTTAGGCAAAAAGTTCCATTTTGGTCTCATCTGACCAGAGCACCTTCTTCCGCATTTTTGCTGTGTCCCCCACATGGCTTCTCGCAAACTGCAAATGGGACTTATGGCTTTCTTTAAACAATGGCTTTCTTCTTGCCACTCTTCCATAAAGGCCAGATTTGTGGAGTGCACGACTAATACTTGTCCTGTGAACAGATTCTCCCACCTGAGCTGAGCATTTCTGCAGCTTCTCCCAGAGTTACCATGATGCCTCCTGGCTACTGATCAATGCTCTCCTTGCCTGGCCTATCAGTTTAGGTGGACAGCCATGTCTTGGTAGGTTTGCAGTTGTGCCATACTCTTTCCATTTTCAGATGATGGATTGAACAGTGCTCTGTGAGATGTTCAAAGCATGGGATATTTTTTTTAGAACTTAACCCTGCTTTTAAATTTCTCCAACTTTATCTCTCACCTGTCTGGTGTGTTCCTTGGCCTTCATGATGCTGTTTGTTCACTAATGTTCTTTAACAAACCTCTGAGGGCTTCACAGAACAGCTGTATTTATACTGAGATTGAATTATACACAGGTGGAGTCTATCTACTAATTAGATGACTTCTGGAGGCAATTGATTCCACTAGATTTTAGTTAGGGGTATCAGAGTAAGGGGGCTGAACACAAATGCACACGACACTTTTCAGATATTTTATTTTTAAAAATTATTGAAAACTATTTATCATTTTCTTTCCACTTCTCAATTATGTGACACTGTATTGGTCTCACGTAAAACACATTTTACATTTTTGGTTATAACATGACAAAATGTGGAAAATTGCAAGGGGTATAAATGCTTTTTCAAAGAACTGTTCTACTTCATGGCTGAGATTCAGTTGTTCCCAGTTGCTTTCACTTTGTTATAATACCACTAACAGTGGACCATGGAATATTTAGTAGCAAGGACATTTCAGATAGGTTCCCACCTGTGCAATAAGTTTATCACGGTACTATGCTTGAATTCACTGAGCTCCTGAGAGTTACCCATTCTTTCACACATGTTTGTAGAAGCAGTCTGTATTCTTCAGTGCTTGATTTTATACACCTGTGGCCATGGAGGTGTTTTGAACACATGAATCCAATGATTTGGAGGGGTGTCCCAATACTTTTGGCATGTGTGGTGTTGTGTTGTTTTTTTTTTTTTTTTTTTTTTTTTTTTACATTTTGGCACTTTTAAAATGTATGTGTATTTCTATTATCTAAGAGCAAACCCACAGAACCCATCTTCATAATCCAGGGACTGCCTGTATATTGAAACTATGTGCGGCCTCTTGGTGACATCAGGGCCACATTTGGGGTCCCTTGTACCTCATGGTTGGCAGTTGCCGATCTCTAGGTTCTTGCATAGACTGTGCACAATTATTAGGCAAGTTGTGTTTAATGTAATTATTGAACTATAGTGCTCTTGGTCATTCCAAAATCTCGAAACTGTATATTTAAGAAAGTAAAAATGAGGTTTTGGCATGCAGAATTATTCTGTAACTAATTGAAAAACATTTTTCCTATTTCAGATTTATTTTCAATCTGTTAAAACTCAATTTACAAATAAACCTTTGTTACATTTAAAAAAAAAAAAAAATGTGCCTAATATAGCCACCCTTACTTTTTAATAACTCCATTCATGGAGTCTGTTAGTTTCTTGATCTGTTGCCAATCAACCATTTTTGTGCAGCACCACAGCCTCCCAAACACTGTTCAGAGAGGTATACTGTGTGTTTGTTTTTTTTTTTTTTTGTTTTTTTTTTTTAAGAAGGCCCACAAATTCTCAATAGCATTTAGGTCAGGTGAGGAAGGAGGCCATGTGTAGTCCATCTTCAACCTGAAATGTCCAATTAGCTCATCTTTAACAATACCAGTACACCACCTCCCACCTTGCTGGCTTCTGAATCAAAGTACTGATCCAGTCACGGGCCCTTCCATCTGGTCCAACAAGAATTGCTCTCATCTCATTGTTCCATAAAACCTTTGAAAACCTGTCTTCAGATATTTTTTGGCCCAGTCTTGACGGTTCAACGTGTGTCTTGTTCAGTGGTGGTCAGGTTTCAGCCTTACTTACCTTAGCCATGTCTCTAAGCACTGAACACCTTGTACTTCTGGGCACTCCAGGTAGGTTGCATTTCTAGAATATGACATCACTGGAGAATATTGGGTTCCTGGTAGCTTCACGGTTTTTGATTCTTCTCAGATCTTTGGCAGGCAATTTTGCATCCCCCCCCCTTTTTTTTTTTTTTTTTTTTTTTTTTTGTTCTTATGACCTTGTTTACTATTTGCAACAAAACGTTTGATTCTGTGATCACACCCCAATATCCTGGTAATTTCAAGAGCGCTGCATCCCTCTGAAAGACTTTTTACAATTTTGAGGAAAAGAGGCTGCCTAATAATTATGCACACCTTGATATAGGGTGTTGATCTCCTTAGGCCGCACCCTCCCTCATTACACAAATGCACATCACCTGATATGCTTAAATCCAATAAGCATTCAAGTTTATACTGCTTGGAGTTGGATAATATGCATAAAAATGTTGATTTGGTCAAAATACTCACTTGCCTAAAAATTGTACCATAAGGGTACCATTATATTCTGTTTGTTTGATCAGTCGATTTAAACACACTCCTTTTCTCAAAACACAGCATTAGCAGTGTAAACAACATTAGGATGTGTAAAATTTTCCCTTGCTGCAGCAAACTACCCTAGCTTGCCTACACATATAAATTCACACTGGGGATCAGATAAGTGGGACTGTGAGCTATACAGGTAGTGTAAAAAAACCCTGAACTGAAGCGCCTCGTAAATCAAAGTTGAGCCGTCTGCAATAATCACTGATGATAAATTATTCCAATCATTTATGTCCATGCTTGACAATCCATCTAGTGAAAGGATATGATGGATTGTTCTGTTTCTGTATATCAGAGAGGCAGTCCCTCTATACATAGAAGCAGCAAGGAAGTGCTCACAAACACCAGCAATGCGTTTTTAAAGGAAATCCCTCAATATCATATAAAGTATATGTCGATCAAGTCCTAAAGGTGGAATAAAATGCTTGAATCAACAACTAATATCTCAAATGGGATTTAGAATCTGTCAATAGGGAAGTCTTGCAAAGAGCTGTCACAACATGTCTCTATAACTGCATAAACCAATGCAGTATAGCTTTATGGCTCAAATCTATATCCCATCCAAGTAAACTATGCAAGGTTTCGCATACATAAGATGCAGTGGCTATGCTTGCATGTGTCCAAATAAAAACATCACAAGGATGACAAAGGTGCAGACATCCTGCTTTACATTAAGTGGGTAAAGATATGGTCTTGCCAAAGATGGTAGACAACGTTGGAGGGACCTAGTCAGTTAGACAGCAACAAATGGGTCCTTTTGTGAAAATGCCACACAATGCTGATGCGTTTCACTATGGTGGGCTTCTTTACTTAGTATAGCCTACTTTTTGATATCCAGTTATTTTTTATTAAGGAATAGGCACCTGATACATTTGCTTGATAAACACCAACTGATGAGTTTGTACAGGTTGATGAAAGCATGGATAAGGCAGAAACGGCTAGTTTCTTATTTTTCTGTTTTTTGTGTCCTTGTTAACTTCAGGCCACTCTTGAAGAGTACAATGAAACGGTTATCAAGGCTAAGGAGGCCTGGCAGGTCTGGGCTGATGTAAGTATAACAGACATTGGTACACTTACAAAATGTTTCCTAATGTTTTTAATGTGTCATGAATGGTGCCTTTTATTCATTGTATTGGAGTAGTGCTGGACACATCTATGACACTTCATATCTGTCTGTAGATCTTCTTCAATAAATCATTCCTTTTTAGATAATTCTTAAAGTGTATGTGCACCCTTACCTTGTAAAACAACCCATTCAGTTTCAAATGGAATGCAAGGCAAAACATTTGTGTATGTATAGGAAATATATACCACTTGTTTTTCTTGTTTTGCAATTGATCACATAATCTCTGTTCTTGGCTGCATAAAATGGAGAAATAGCATTACACTGATCTTCCCAGTGAATGGCTGTGCGGGGAGGGGGGGAGGTGTCAGCTAAAGTCTGACCATTGGAGGACAGACAGGTGGTGCTCTCAGCACAGACAGAAAAACTGACCATGGTGAAATGGATGTGCTTCTATGACTAGTGTGGTCAGTTTGATACAGAAAAGCAGACGGACTGGCAGGATCATCAGGTATTTCCTACAGAGGAAGCAATATATAGAGAACATGATACTTTTTAACAGGTGTACATGGTACAACAGGCATATAATCCAGAATATGAAATGTTGGGCTAACATCCTTTAAGTGCGGTAGTCCCTAAACGGGCAGTTTGAATCAATCTTCTATGGGTTTTAACTTCAGCAGCATGACTTACGATTGATTTAGTATGGTTTACTGTACAAAGAAACCCTGTCGCCAGACAATTAAAGCAGTAGTAAACTGCAAAAACAAAATTGGACCCCTGCTGGAAAATATAGTGTGCTAGTATGCATTGGTGAGACTGCTGCTGATCTATGACATGGAGAAAGGAAGCTGCGTTGTGGAACTGACCAGTCAATATTGCTACTTTGCTAACCTGTCCAAAGGCATGTCGCAAGTGAATATAAAATCTTTTATTGAAAAAGAAAAATTCTGCAAATAAGTATTTAAAATACTAGATTGTGCTTTTTCCTGTAATTTTTTATTTTTGTCAGTTATTGTTGACACTACACAACATGTGCTAGCTCATAAATACAACATAAGTAACGTGTGCTATTACAATTGGTCAGAACATGCTAAACACATTTAAATGTGGCACAGTCTGAGATGGCAAACACAGTAGCTATATGCATGACATGTGAATGTGGAAAATGAGCTGCTTTAATGTCCACTTTGCAGGTAATAAGGCACACCATTTATAGTATATAACTTTTGTATAACTTTAGGTGTGACCCTCTTAATTGCTTGCTTGTATTATTTTTTTTATTTTTTTTTTTCTCTTCCCCATTTCTGGTTCACGAATGTGGCTAACTTTTTGTTTAGGTTCCTGCTCCAAAGCGTGGAGAAATAGTGAGACAGATTGGCGATGCACTCCGAAAAAAGATCAGCGTTCTTGGACATCTGGTATAGTAAATAAAACAATAAGTCCCGCTTAAATGCAGTATATGAAGTTGCATAATTATTAGACCAATGGAACTGGTATCTGAGAAAAAGATATATAATTATATTGTCACTGATAGTAGGGACTGTGGTTTGAGGAACCCATGTTAGACTGCGGATGTACTAATGGCCACTTATCACCAATCCATTAGCTGGTCTAAAGCATTGAATTTTCTTATAGCTGATGTGCAGTGCTGATTAAAACTGAAGCAATAAAGTTTAAGGGAAAAAAAAGAGCAGCCATTCTGTTATTGGCTTTAATTTTTAACCTTTCCAGAAAGATAGCACATGAAACATATTATAGACCTATACTTTGACTTCTTCCCTCAGTGTTTATGAAATCCTCCTTTCATCTGTCGTGTACATTGCTAAAATGCCTCTTGTGAAAACCGTTGCATATTGCCTGAAGAAAAGGCCTGTGTCCTTCAAAAGCTTACACTACAGTCTATTTAGGAAGCCAATACACTCTATCGCCCTAGATCCAAAAAAACGTTAACTTGGAGAGAGTTATATGGCAGTGACTTGTATTTCAAAAAATGCAACTTGGTTTTAAAATGTATTCCGTCTGTAGAAAATACTGCCTACTCTCAATTTAATCCTACTGCTGTAAAATTCAATGCAATATGGCAACCTGGGGGTGTTTTTGTACACCATTGGTGTACATAATGTCCCCAGAAATGTCATTTTTCTCCCTGTGTGATTTGGCTCATTGATTTTTTTTCCCAGAAGTCTACACTGGGATACAAGTAAAGTTTTAGGCACCCTTGTAATAGGAATTTCAGTTTTGGTTAGATACTCCCCAAGGGTTAAATACTTCTAAAGGTATGCAGGACCATGCTGCTTTTTCCACTAGAATCCTGAGAGTGCATTGACTGAACAAAGATTATGATTGTGAGGGTCTCCTTCATTTCAAAGGGCATAGTGAAACAAATGACTACTTCAGAACAAAAGTTAGAAAAATGCTACAGAGTTTATAAAAAATCCCTTCAATGTTCATTGATTTGGTCAGAAAGGATTGTGGGGTTTTTTTTTTTCCCAGTGGATGTGAAAAAAAAAGACTCTTTACATTAGTTTATAATCTGACATCCTCCCTGTAGCTGTACACTTTAAATCTTAAGTACAGCCAAAGCCAAAAACAGAAGAATAGCACAAGGGACATAACGTGCAAGTCTGTAGGATGTGCCCCTTGTGCTGATTCCTTTTCTGTTAGTATGGCTTCTATGAATGGCAGATCGTAGTGTAATGGGTGAGCATAGTCAGGCTTACTTGATGACAGCCTCCTAGTTGTATCAACCCCAGCCGCACTGGAAGATTATGGTTGGAGGTTTGGGGTCATGAGGGGAAGGGAGGGGTTGGGGCTGTAAGGACAGAGGATGATTTTCATTAACAGAAGAGGAATCCGCACAAAGCACATATCATACTGACTGTTATGTCCCTTGTGATTTTTGGCTTTAACCACCTCGTGCCCGGCCACTATAGAGATGTTTATGTGGCAAGGTGGGAGCTTCCTCATTTTGAGAGGACATAAGAGTACAATTCAAAGAATTGTAGCAAAAAAATACAACTTCAAAAATGTCACCATGCTTCTTACTAAATGCCTTTTTTAGACTGCCTATTTGTCAAAAAGTGGTCATTTTGGGAGTATTTGTACTGTCCTGGCATTTTAGGGCCTCAAGAATTCTGACAGGCAGTCCGAACATCAGGAGTTATCAATTTTCAAATATGTATAATCTATTATTATGTACCAAAGTTTGTAGACTTTATAGCTTTTACACAGCACACTAAATAATATACAACTATTTTTGTGTTTATGTTGGATTTTTTTTTTTTTAAACAAGGAAATGTAACGGCATACATTTTTGGCCTAAAATTATGAAGAAAGGTTGGTGGTTGTTTGCAAATTTTTATAGCAGAAATGCTAGGTGAAACCAACCCCCAATCTGTATACAGGATTCAGTTCTTTCCTAGCATCCTCAGCACTAGGATGTGAAGAGGATGTCGATGGATTGTGTTTCAGTTGACTGATTTAATTGTTTTAGTCTTCAACTGTGGTGCTGGGCGACAAGCCACGTATCATAGATCTGAGTAGTCCCACCAGCATCTCCAATGAGCACTTGCCTTCATCATTCTAGGGGGCTTGCCCCTTGGTGGTTGCTCACAACTATTGGACCAGCTTTTTCTGCTGCTACACTGCGGTTTGCTGCCACTACACTGCGGATTGGCAAACATCACCCAGATCATTATAGGATCAGAAGTGTTTTTCCCCCCACCTGGAGAGTTCTTAGTTGAAGTCCCAGGTTTGCCCTCAGGACTGTGAGCATATCTACTGGTTGGGTGCAAAGTAGCAATTCTGCAGTTTATGCCAGATTATGGCATACTGCAGTAGTGAGGTATGCAACGCTGCCTGTATTCACACCCAGTTGTAAGGCTGCTGCCTGCTCTCGATTCACTCTATATGCGTTCTACGCAGGAGTCATCTGGGGGCTGAGATGAAGTTTCATATGTCCCCTCGTTGCCTATCTGCTCACCACACATAATTGTGTTTTTGCCTGGTCATTAACTTTGCCCTAGTGTGGTTGTGGTTTTTTTTTTTTTTTTTTTTTTGGAGACATTGAGTCCACGAGATCCTGCATGTCTCCTCTGTGCTCCACTGAATGTAATGCAGTGCACATCGCACCGCATAACATTCTTTCCTGGTCTCCATGGCTGGGAATCTGTCAATGGGGACCCGGAAGTGACATCACATCACTTCCAGGTCAGGACAAGAAGGGGAGTGGATGTGTCAACTCTCCTCCCTCCCCTATACCCGCCAGTGACTGGACCTGGGCACGCAGATGTGCAAGTGAAGCCTGGGACATATGGGGGGGGAGACATACTGGACTGTGTGGAAGCAATTGGGTGGCAGTGCTGTCACCTCAATACTTCCACCTGACAGGTGAGCCCTGCTGCAGGTAAAAAAAAAAAACTACCTGCCAGGTGCCTGGAACTACATGTCCTGGGCATCAGGTGATATGAATTCAGCATCCCTGTGTTTGGAACTTTTTTAACTGACTGTCATAAGAAAACAAAATGGGTAATAAAATGCTAGTTTGGCAATTGATGATTTTTCTTGCCTTGGCTTACGTTATCACATTTTCCATTTTAGGTTTCTCTAGAAATGGGAAAGATTCTGGTAGAAGGAGTTGGAGAAGTCCAAGAGTATGTTGACATCTGTGACTATGCAGTTGGCCTTTCCCGTATTGTTGGAGGACCTATATTACCTTCAGAAAGTAAATAAGGTTTTTATACTCTTGGTTGCGTCAAAACATTTTTCTTGTTCAAAAAAAGTAATTTTTACAAGGTTAATGTGACAAAGATGTTAGACATGATTTGCAAAACAATTTGGCAAAATTGTAGCATGTGCACAGTAGCCAGGTTTCAAATATCAGATTAACCACTTGCCCTTCAGAGGATTTACCCCCCCCCCCCCTTCCTGACCATGCCATCGTGTAACTGACAATTACTCGGTCATGCAACGCTGTACTTAATTGACATTTGTGTTTGTTTTTTTTCCCCTACAAATAGAACTTTCTTTTTGTAGGGGAACCTCTGCATTTTGTATTTTTTTTCTTTTTGTGCTATAAACAAAAAAAAAGACCAATTTTTGAAAAAAACAAAACTTTTTTTTTTGCTGTAAAACATCCAATTAAAAGAAATCTAATTTCTTCATAAATTTAGGCCAAATGTTATTCTGCTGGATGTCTTTGCTAGAAAAAAAATCCCAAATTAATTGGTGTACATGAAAGTAATACAAATGGCGCTATATATACTGGAATATTTATTTTTATTTTTTTTTATACTAGTAATGGCGGTGATTAGCGACGTATAGTTGGACTGCAGCAGGCATTCTGATGCTGGGTGGGAACTAAGTGCCAATGACATCCCCAATCACTTATACTGTACAGTGATCAGTGCTAATAAAAAGCACGGACACTACGAATGACACTGAGCAGAAAGGGGTTAACATCTGGGGTGAACTAAGGGTTAACTGTGTGCTGTGTTTTTTACAAGGAAGACATGTGCAGAGATACAAAACAGCATGTCCATCCTGACAGGAGAGAGGCCGACGATTGCCGAGTGCTGGCCGGGACCCAGTGATTGCCATCTCTAGCCGCCAATAGTGGCGCGGCTAGGGTGTGTGCGTCTGTGAGAGATTTTTGCGCAGCCCTGTTGCCCTACTGCAGAAGTACTGCTACAGGGTAAGAAGTTAAGCAAGGAATCTACTTCAGACTGATTGCAGTTCAGCAGGGACTGGGCAAATTTTGATCTATATGTAGGCCTCCCTATTCAACAGAAGCCGGTTATTAGACCAACGTCTGTCAAATGGACATGCTGCAAGACTTCCAGGATCAGTGAGTGGACCTGCTGATCTGTGTGTTCTGGAAGCAGGGAGCCACGCTGTCAGTATACAATTTCCTGGTGGGGGTGGGTTCCTCCACTTCTTTGCTTGTGTGAAAAGAGACAATTTTTTTTTTCTCCTTTCTGTTCAGCCTACTGGCTGAACAAAAATAAAAAAAAAAACTAATTGTCTATACCTAGCCTAACTGGTTGCATTGGCTTTTTGCTCCTGATTGATTTTATTTTTAAGATATTGGCCTTGGTATAATGGTATTTATTTCAATGCAGTCCTTCTGGTTTAAAAATAAACATATTTAACACTGGGTGCACCAGAATTGTCGTCTTTCAAACGATGTCTGGTGCAAAAATTTCAAATGGAGCTATGGAAGGTTGGGATGAGTCATTCAGATTTCAGTGTAAGGGCACTGAAAACATAACAGCACTGTAAGGGATCATAATGGCAGTCCTGTACAAAGCCTAACTATTTAATGCCATGCTTATGCGAGTGGGTTGGGTTATTCTTTGTCTCCTACCAAGGCATTTACAAAGCCAACAGAACACTTCTTGCTCCTCCTGGAGTATTTTATGTAAACGTAAAAAATAAATATGCAAGTGACAGCGATGCACTGTAGTAAATATGGCAGCATAGTGGATCTACGAATTTGGGTGCAGAGAACTCATGACCTATAATACGCCAATGGCTTGTAAAGATATGTCATCCAGAATCAGGACTTCAGTTCATTAAACAGCTCTTTTTATTTAACCACTTCCCGTTGTATATAAACGGCCAGACGGTGGCAGTGCAGGGTTGGGTGGTCGTTTATAAACAGCCTCCCCGCCCCCTGCTTGTGCGCGCTTCCTGGGAGTGCGCAGCACCGCGATCCGGTGCCCGCTGTGTCTTCAGGACACAGTGGAACACCGATCGTCGGATGGGACCTCTGTGCGAGGTCCTGATCATGTGATCACTGATTGACCAATCAGTGATCACATGCAGAACAGTAAGCGAGATGTCACTTCTGACATCATTGCCTACTATGTGTGAGATCACGTGATACAAGGCTATTCACAACAGTGAAACAAATGTGACAAGCTGTGACCAATCACAGCTCACGCAATAGTTCTCAATGGCTGCAAGAATGCAGCCAGAGAGAAGGAGAAATGATTGCTTTTCCAGCCTTTTATGGGTGTAAAAGCAATCTGTGTAAAAAAAAAAAAAATCTTCATCACCCCTACAAGTAGTACAGTGTCGCCATTCAGTTTATCTTTTTTTTTACTAAAAAGATAACTGAATACATTTTGGCCAAGATTTATGATTGAATATTATTTATGTGCAAAATTTTGTAAAACAATTTTTTTCAAAATTTTTGGACTTTTTCATTTACATAGCAAAAACAATAAAAATCCCAGTGGTGAATAAATACCACCAAAATAAAGCTTTCTGTCTTTAAAAAAAAAAAAAAAAAAAAAAAAAAAAAAAGCTAAATTCATATGGGTACAGTGTTGCATGACCGCACAATTGTCATTCAAAGTGTGATAGTGCTGAAAGCTGAAAATTGGCCTGGCCAGGAAGGGGGTATAAGTGTCCGGACTGGAAGTGGTTAAATGTAATTGAAATAGTCAGTGCAAACTAAAGCTTTGTGTTTTTGTATGTGTTCACACATTCTCCTGAATGTCAATCTCATGTTTTTTAGGACCTGGGCATGCCCTGATTGAACAGTGGAATCCTGTGGGTTTGGTTGGAATTATCACTGCCTTTAATTTCCCAGTTGCAGTGTATGGCTGGAATAATGCTCTCGCTTTAATCTGTGGGGATGTTTGTCTATGGTAAGAAATATAATGCATATTGTAATAAACAGTAGCTTTCATCCACAAGGCAAACAGCCATGTGTACTGTGTAATAACCCATAGGACCAATTGGCAAATACTTTAATTTTTCTTACCATTCTAACCTGCCAAAAGGTAATATCTAATTTTTGCTAAAGTGTAATTTTTTTTTTTTTTTTTTTTTTTTTTTTTTACCATAAAGATTTTTTATTAGGAAAACAGAGCGTACAAAGAGATACAATGTGTCCATGAAAATCGCAATGTAAAACAAATAAATACCATTCAGTGAGATGCTAAGGTAAACAGACAGAGAAAACGATCTCATTCCGCACATACTATTAATAATATTCGGCTAGGGGAGACGACATACGGTCACAGCAAGGATGAAGGCACTTAATACTCATAACCATAATAAGGTGTAAGAAATCAGGATCAATTGTTTTTTTTTTTTTTTTTCCCCCCCCCATTTGTCTTACATCATATAAAAGCAGGGCAGGGGGGCAGAGGATGTGAGTAGAGGCTCAGGACATCCTATAGAGGAAAGCTGGTGCAGAGGTGTTGAGAGCTCTATACTATCCATAGGTAGGATAGGAAGATTTACTGTCACTTCCTATCCAATAGCCAAAACAGGACATGGGAGGAAATCCCTTCAAACTAAGGGAATCCCTTGCCCTCCAGGTCACCAGAATTGGTGTCCCTATTGAAAGATCTCCCCTCTTATATTGTTTCTGGGGACAACCCAAAATTTGTGGGTTTTTTTTTTTCTTTTACTTTCAATAGTAATAGTAAACAGAGAGGGTTAATCTCCCTAACTGGCACAGACATCAGTAACAACTTGGTGTTCTTATTCCTCTCCACCCTGTCCAAAACTAAAAAAAGGTTTGGTCTTTAGTTGCTCTTTAATGCTTCAGTCTAATGGAAAAGCCAAATAATAATATACTTGAATGAGCAGTGTTGCTAAATGCAGCATTTTACCACCTTCATTACAAAAAAGAAGCTTAAAGCTGGCTTTACATGGATCGAAATTTGGCTGGTTCAGCAGGGACTGATCTATTGAGTTCTGTATAACTGCCCTGTTGGATTTCGCCCACATGATCAGCACTGCATACTATAGCCTGCAGTGCTGATAAGTGTATTTGAAGGTGGGGAAATCTCCCTGCTGTCAGAATACAATAGCTCTTATTGAGTGTGGTCACCAGCCAGTGCTGCTTCCGCTCAGGATAAGCTTGGAAGGAAGGCAAGATATAATTTCAAACTGGCAGTTGTGATCATGAGAACTTACAGACCATTTTAAAAGTTATATTTTGGAGCTGTACTGCCTTGGCCTAAAGTTTTGAGTGACACAAATATTAATTTTCACAAAGTCTGCTGCTTCAGTGTTTTTAGATCCTGTTGGTCAGATGTGAACAGTGTTGACCCTTCTTTTTCAAGACCTCTGCAATTTGTCCTGGCATGCTGTCAGTCAACTTCTGGGCCACATTCTTACGTAATCCATGCTCGAAAAAAACTGAATGGAGTGTTGTTTTTTTTTTTTTTTGTTTTGTTTTGTTTTGTTTTGTTTTTTTTCACCTGCCTCCTGAAGATTGACCACAAGTTTTCAATGGGATTAAGGTCTGGGGAGTTTCCTGGGCCATGGACCCAAATTCTGATGTTTTGTTTCCCAAGCTACTTGGTTATCACTTTTGCCTTATGGCAAGGTGCTCCAGCATGCTGGAAGAGGCATGGTTTGTCACCAAACTGTTCTTGGATGGTTTGGAGAAGTTGCTGCAACCCTACACATGAATGGTCTCGGGATTCTTTACTGCTGGCATGACACAGGACTGATGGTAGTGCTCACCCCTTTTTTTTTTTTTTTTTTTTTTTTTTTTTTTTTTCTTGATGTCCCAAACAATCGGAAAGGGGATTAATCAAAGATTTACTTTACCCCAGTCCTGAGCAATCTAATCCCTGTACCTTTTGCAGAATATCAGTCTGTCCCTGATGTTTTTCCTGGAAAGTAGAAGCTTTTTTGCTGTCCTTTTCGACATCAGGCCATCCTCCAAAAGTCTTTGCCTCCCTGTGCATGCAGATGCACTCACACCTGCTTGTTGCCATTCCTGAGCAAGCTCTGTGATGGTGGTGCCCCGATCCTGCAGCTGAATCAAGTTTAGGAGATGGTCCTGGCACTTGCTGGACATTCTTGGGCATCCTGAAGCCTTCTTCACAACAATTGAACCTCTCTCCTTGAAGTTCTTGTAGATCCGGGGGTGTAATACTGCTTGCTGCTTCTTCCACAGAGATAACTGTCAATACATACGACCATCAATATGTGAAGACAAGGTGCTCAAAACATCTTAAACATTTGATGTTGTACTAAAATCACACACAACTTTATTACACTGTTTATAAAACTACAAATGTTATTTAGTTCTTTTATATAAGGCTTAAAACCAACAGAGTGCTGCAGGTGGCTCAGAATTCCCAATGCAACAATTGGGCCCTGTACATGTGCACAAGCTTACCGGAAGTGACGTCATGAGCATGTGCCAAGGCACTTCGGCACCATTTTGGAACATCCACCACTGCCCTCACCAGCGCAGAGTCCAACCAAAGGCTCACTAGCAAACCAGCAGGCCAAGGAGATGGATACCTTATGGCAGGACCCAGCTAAGAGTGTGCCACCTCATGTAGGGACACATGGGCACCCTTCCTGGATAGCCCAATGGCCATCAAAAATGCCCCAAACACCCCCGAAGGAGGAGGGGGGAGAAGAAAAAAGAGTGGAGGTAGAAAACCTAAAAAAAAATGTATATAACTATATTTAGGTAAAAATATAATCTCCAAAAACATTTTAGGTCTCCTTTACAAGTTTGTTTACCAGGTGAGGGCATCTGAGATGCCAAACATATTGAACAACCCCCTCAGGTATACATACAAAACCAGTCACAATAACCGTATAATGAGCTGCCCTTAAACTATAACAAATCACGTCGAACTAGACCAATATTGGATTTACAGACTTCTTAAACTGAGACAACGTTTGGGGGTTAGATCCATACTGACTGCAAAATAGCAGCATCAAGGCCACTTATTAATAAAGGCTTAAAACTGATGGACTCATTAAGTACTGGAAATTTGGGGGCAACTAATGTGTATATATCCACTTTGTTTCACATTGTAAAAGAAGTTTGATATCTCATCCACGTTCATGAAGCCAAAAATTGGCGAAACATGTCGAGTGGGAATTGTATTGTGAATTCTAAGCCACATGGAGCGCTTTTTTGTTTTTTTTTTTTGTTTTTTAGCTTGTGCCGTGCTCCTTTTGATATCTGCATGAAGTTTTGAGGGCTAGGATTATTTCAGACAATGCAGTAGCTGTGACAGGATGGGAATGTGACCCTAACCTTGTTAAAGGATTATTTTCAGCTCTGTACTATTTTCTGTTAATTGTATCTTAAATGACTACATAATACCCTTGAAGTGTAGTAAGTTATAACTTGTTCTATTAAACCAAAATGTATTTTATTACATGTCACACTAGTAGGGGGCAAGAAGAGAGCATTCAAATAGCATGATAAAGCTGATGTACAGTTTGTAACAATTTTGGGTACTGGAGAGCTTCTAACTTGCAATTTTGCTACCAAAGTTAGCGTTCTATTTATGGTTTTCTGCAGTTCCAATCCCAGGCTTTTTTTTTTTTTTTTCTCTAGCTATAGATAGCAGGGAGGGGGAAATGTTGGAACCTCTTGTCAGGTAGCCCCAAATCAGAAAATTTTCCCTACCTTCCTTCCCTTGTGGCAACATTGGGACAGGTGGTAAGAATTAATCGCCTTGTTTACAGCAAGTTTTGAATGGTTAGAACCTGTCAAATTTTGCATTTGGTATTCATCTTGTGTTTTTTTTTTTTTTTTCCCCCCCTATGTCTTTTGATTCTTTCATTTAGGAAGGGAGCACCAACCACATCCCTTACTAGTGTGGCAGTAACAAAGTAAGTTCTACTGTAACACTGTCTGTCATCTTTGTATGTTCTTGAAACCATTAAGGTAAACAGTTAACTGCATTCCTTGCAGAGCACCTAGTAAACAGCCAGCTACCTGCTTCTCCCAAATCAGAATATTGAGCTGAGGGACACTGTTTTCAGGAAAGAAATTATTCACCAATGATCCATAACTTCATGACCACTGAAAATTAAAATGGTAGTAAACTGAAGTTTTTAAAAAACTAATAGACAGGACATTTTATGACAGAGTCCCTGTCTGTCTCTTTAGCCATAAAAGCTTCCTCCTGCCCATCAGCTGTCATGCATGCCAAACCATGCATGTGCAGCTTGGTGTAGATTTTTGACCCCCGATCTGTGTCGTGGCGATGTGACTTCTGTACGTGTGCATGAGAGTGACATCGAGGCCTGGCCATTCAAAGGCATGGAACTGGGAAGGAAGACCAGGCAAAGATGGCAGTGTGGTGGCCCATCTGATTGATTACACTGCAGTGGTGGAAGCTTTCTTTTGCAGGTAAGTCTGCCATAATGTGTTAACTTGCGGTGCATTACTAGCACATTATGGCATAACCCACCTGGGGGCCATGCCGGAAAAGCAAATCTAATTCTTCATGGAGGCCCCACCTCGCAACTTAAAGGATCTGCTACTAAAGGCCTTGTGCCAGATACCACAGCATACCTTCAGGGGTGCAAATACCAAGCACAATGAGGTTCCAGGGGATATGTAGATAATCACAGTATGGGCAGCTCCAACAACTCATCCGACCAGCAATGAGACATGAGCACAAAACGAATGAAAGAGCGCTCCCAACTGTGGAAGTCAATGGAGTCACAAGCCCAGGAACAGTTAAAATCTTAATTCACTTTAATATTGGGCTAAAAAGCATGATGTAAGAGTGCTCAGATTGATATGTCACCAAGCCAGTGGAGAGGAGAAACTCGTATTCCCAGAAGCTGGAGGATGACGCATGATCCTGTACCCAACGGTATGTTGCTCTGCCAAGGAGCCTCAGGACAGTGGGAAGGGTGTGTGGTTGGCAGCTGCCGGGATCTCTAAGATGGCGTGTCTGTACCAGATACGGTTGTGTGGTCATAAAGTTATGGCTGATAGGTGTGTATAGATGAGATAAAACAGGTTTTGCAGAGGTGTTTGTGTGGTGTGTGTGTGTTGTGTTTTTTTTTTTTCTTTATAACTTGTGCTAACAAGGGGCAGGTTGCTGTCTACTTATTGATACATTTCAGCTTGTGTCCTTGGCTTTCCATGCCTTTTTGCACCTCCCTTTCTTCTTGTGTTCAATCCTTTTTTTTTTTTTTTTTTTTTTTTTTTTTTTTTTAATTTTACCTCCTGCGTCATTCCATTTTATTACACATCATATATATGTGCCTGTCTCTATATATCACACTATATTGCCAAAAGTATTGGAACACCCCTCCAAATCTTTGGATTCAGGTGTTCCAATCGCCTCCATGGCCCCAGTTGTATAAAATCAAGCACCTAGACATGCAGACTGCTTCTACAAACATTTGTAAAAGAATGGGTCGGTCTCAGGAGCTCAGTGAATTCAAGCGTGGTACTGTGATATGTTGCCACCTGTGCAATAAGCCCACCTGTGAAATTTCTTTGCTATTAAATATTCCACAGTCAACTGTTAGTGGTATTATAACACAGTGGAAGTAACTGTAAACATGCAAAATGACAGAGCGGGGTCAGTGCATGCTGAAGCTCACAGTACGCAGAAGTCGCCAACTATCTGCAGAGTCAATAGCTAAAGGCCTCCAAACTTCGTGTGGTCTTCAGAATAGCACAACAGTGCATAGAGAGCTTCATGGAATGGGTTTCCATGGTCAAGCAGCTGCATTTAAGCCTTACATCACCAAGTGCAATGCAAAGCGTCGGATGTAGCTGTGTAAAGCTCGCCACCACTGAACTGTAGAGCAATGGAGATGTCTTCTCTGGAGTGATGAATCACACTTCTGTCTGGCAATCTGATGGACATGTCTGGGTTTTGTGGTTGCCAGGAGAATGGTACTTGCCTGCCTGCATTGTGCCATGTGTAAAGTTTGGTGGAGGGGGGATTACAGTGTGGGGGCCGTTTTTCAGGAGTTGGGATTGGCCCCTAAGTTCCAGTGAAGGGAGCTCTTAAAGCGTCAGCATACCAAGACATTTTTGACAATTTCGTGCTCCCAACTTTGCGGGAACAGTTTTTGGGGATGACCCCTTCTTGTTCCGACATGGCTGTGCACAAAGCAAGGTCCATAAAGGCATGGATGCACGAGTTTGGGGTGAAGAAACTTTATTGGCCTGCACAATCTTGACCTCAACCTGATGGAACACCTTTGGGATGAATTAGAGCGGAGACTGTGAGCCAGGCCTTCTTGTCCGACATCCGTGTCTGACCTCACAAATGCGCTTCTGGAAGAATGGTCAAACCTTCCCATAGATACACTCCTAAAGCTTGTGGACAGCCTTCCCAGAAGAGTTGAAGCTGTTATAGCTGCAAAGGGTGGGCCAACTCAATATTGAACCCTACAGACTAAGACTGGGATGTCATTAAAGTTCAGGTATGTGTAAAAGCAGGCATCCCAATACTTTTGGCAATATAGTGTGTGTTGATAGATAGATACAGTTGTGCTCACAAGTTTGCATTCCCTGGCAGAAATTGTGAAATTTTGGCATTGATATTGAAAATATGACTGATCATGCCAAAAAAATGCTTTTATTGAAGGATGATGATCATATGAAGCCATGTATTATCAAATAACAGAAATCGCCCAAATGGCCATGATCAAAAGTTTACATCCCCTGGAATGTTTGGCCTTGGTACAGACACACAAGGTGACACACACAGGTTAAAATGCCAATTAGAGGTTAATGTCCCACATCTGTGGCTTTTTTAAATTGCAATTTGTACACCCACACCCCCACCCCCACACCCCCCCACCCCCCCCCCCCCCCCCCCCCCCCACACACACACACACACACACACACACACACACACACACACACACACACACACACACACACACACACACACACACACACACCCTCATCTCCACACACACACACCCTCATCTCCAAACACACACACACACCCTCATCTCCAAACACAGGTGGTCACGAGACTCCCTGTGTTTGGAGATGCAAGTGGCAGCCATGTTCCTGAGATTCCATCTGTAAGTAGCACAACAGCTGAATGTCCAGTGGCAGTCAGACCAAAGAGGGGCACATTAAATGTGTACCACTAGAAGACAGATTTTATGTTTTTATGCATTGTTGGAAAATGTTGGCATATTTACCCATGTGAATATTGACTGATGGTAAGGTATTATGTCCTTAAGAAGTGACTATATACCACAAAACGCTGAGACCTAACCTACCCCAGTTGAAATGTCATAACATGTTGTTTGCCTGTTAAGAAATTGTATGTATATATGTATGTATGTATGTATGTATGTGTATATATATGTATGTATGTATATATATATATGTATGTATGTATATGTATGTATATATATATATATATATATATATATATATATATATTGCAGTTTGTTTGAATGTTTACATGTGGCACTTCTTGCGTGAGAACTAAATTTTTCTCCGTTTTGTGTATAAAAATAGTTTGTAGTCTGTGGGTGTACTAATAGTACAGTCCCGGTTTTTGATTCAATAGTTATTATATGCAAATAGTTGCCATAACTGTTTTTATGTTTTAGAGTGCTTACATGAACTTGAAAATTGGTTAACCTAGTTTATTGCACTTTTTAGAATAATTGCTCAAGTTCTAGAAGACAATAATCTGCCTGGTGCAATCTGCTCCTTGACCTGTGGTGGCGCTGACATTGGGTGAGTTAATCTTTTCTGATGTCATTTCTAGAAGGTTTCATATTTCTTTTGTGATAAGCCAAGAACCTGGGTCTCAGAAGGAACCTGGGAGTTCAGCATGCCAACTAGCCTTTTTAAGGCAGTAAACACATACAAAGCATAAATGTAAAATGTCAAATGTATTAGGCAGGTGATTAAATAGTTATACAGTTATTATATAGTTATACAGCGCAATAAAATAGATGGCATTGGATGGAAGATGGCATGTTACCTCCCAACAGGTATTCTCATTGGGCCCTGCTTTGTAGTGATAGTTTAATGGAGAATTTAGCAGGAGATGCCTGACGACATATGAAGCTCGGCAAAAGGTATGTAGTTGTCTTGTTGGGCTGAAAACACTAAAATTGGCAGATATGAATGTTGGTGTACCTTGAAAGAGATGCTACCCATACAATGTCATGTACCCACTGACATAAGTTCATCATTACCATTAGACCAGGAGGCATTTCTAGTCTTTGAAGACGGTGTCATAACCGTTTTTGGATTTTTTTGTTCTGTAGCAGACAGGTGTTTGCACCCCTTGCTGTGTTATGAATGTGCATTCCTGTGTAGTATTAGTGTACATACTGTACTTGCGCATTTGAAGTAATGTTCTTTCAGAAGATGCATCATAGCTTTATACAGTATGTACTTGCTATTTATTCTTTAAGGAATGAAATTTTAAAAAGTTCTGGTGGATGATTTGGTAGTTTGACACGTATATCTAACAAATGGTAAAAGTAATGTTACTTCATAACTCTGTCTTTTGCGCTGTTTTTTTTTCTGGAAGACAAATTCAGCAATGTCTTCTGTTAATTTATTATACAGTACTGCCTAGTAATTTAGGCATGCCTAGCCTTCTGTTTGCACTATGCGTTTCTGATATGTATTTTTTTAGGATTGTAGATGAGATACTACTGTATATAAATATTATGGCTAAATTAAAATTCTTACTAGGCTAAAGTGATATTTCTACTCTTCAAGGAATATGGCTGAAAAAATATTGAAGCGCTGTAAAAATGCAATTGATTTGTTGTCAAATGCAAGCTACTCATGTAATATATTCCAACTCCGCCCAATTATTTCCTCAATCATTTTTTCATTAGTCACTCATTATCAGCCACCAGCCATCTGAAGGACATTCCCATTACATATAGGTGGTAATCTTGCTCAGTCTGCCGTATCTATCCTATTCCCACATTCTCTTATAAACCATTCTGTATGTTGTACCTGTTTCAGATGCAGGTTGTGACTCTTCTGTGCTATTCTTCTAGCAATGCTATAGCCAAGGATGAGAGTGTGGATTTGGTTTCTTTCACTGGCAGTACAAATGTGGGGAAGCAAGTGGCTCTGAAGGTTCAAGAAAGGTTTGGTGAGTTTTATTTCATGGGAAGCTGTCTCTTCTTTAGAAGGGACCTATAATGTGTACAAGAGGGCTATTATGTTCTGCTTGCATATGCACAGTTTAGGTTTATACATACTCTGTACATGCCTTAGATGTGCTTTATTTTTGTTTTAAAATGACCAGCAGGCAGGTTGGGTTGCTACCCCAATGGTCACAGCGGTGTCTTAGGGGTTCATGTATAACGGAAAGCAGTTATAGCTATATGCGATCTGTTGCACAGCACTTTGCTATGCACATTGTGGCCCAGCCATACATAAAAATCAGCCCACCGTGTGTAGCCAACACATCTCCATGGAGCCTTTTGATTGAAGGAAAGCCAGTTATGTGACTTTGACAGGTCACATTAATAAGCTCTCCTCTGGGCTTCTCTTTACATACAGAATGTCTGTATTTTTATTGGGCTCTGCGGGCTTTAAAGTCTAAAGCCAGTGGAGCACATTTATCCATTTGCCCTCTGAAAGATTTGGTCCCCTTCATGACCAGGCCATTTTGTTTGCTATTTTGGCACTGTTACTTTACCCAGTTCCCCATCCAGCTTATTTGACATATGCACATGCGTGCCTTGGGGGGGGAGTGGGGGTGCGGCAGTTGTTGGTGAGCTGTGTTCCTTTGGACTCAGCGCATCACCGATCAGGGTAAACAGCCAATGTCGTTGGTTCTTTACCATGTGATCAGCTGTGATTGGGCACGGCTGATCATATGTAAACAAATGCCAGTTATCTGCATATCCTTTCCTCAGCGGTGTGACAGCAGGGGACATTTCCACTGATTATCAGTGCAAACTCATCAGTGCACATCAGGGAAGGAGAATTGCTTATTTGCAAAATTTTATAACATAAACTAAGGTGTGTGGGTTTTTTTTTTTGGAAAAAAAATGGGGGAGGCCTTTTTTGTTTTAGCAAAAAAAAAAACTCCATAGTGATTATATACCACTAAAAGAAAGCTCGGTCTATAAAAAAACTAAAATTTCATATGGGTATGGTGTTGCATGACCACGCAATTGTCATTCAAAGTGCAACAGCGCTGAAAGCTGAAAATTGGTCTGGGCAGGAAGGGGTGAAAATGCCCAATGGGCTAGTGTTTTCACAGTTGTGTGGTCATGCAACACTGTACACAATAAATGTAGTTTTGTTTTTTTTTTTTTTTTTTTTTTAACCATTAGCCGCCCGGCCAATGGCCGTTTGGCGGCTTCAGATGTGCTTCTCCATTCCGGGTGCACGCCATTTGGCGTGCTCCCGCACATGCGCCGTTTGCGGCAATGCAGAGCGGCGCAGCAGCGGGATCTGTCACGGGCCGTGCACCTCGGACACGGTCTATGACAGATCCGAGTACCGGCTCCCGTTGTTGGTACCATGTGACCTGCTGTGACCAATCACAGCAGGTCACATGACAGTTGCTTACAATGGATGGCTTCATTCATGCCATCCATTGTATACTAGTGCCTAGCTGTGAATGGTCACAGCTAGGCACTAGTATATGTCATGTCACATGTCATGTGATTAGCTGTGACCAAATCACAGCTAAGCACAAAAAAAAAAAAAAAAAAAAAAGCTGAATGAATCGATTTCATTCAGGTAAATGCTTGCTTATAGCAAAGTAATTCTTTGCTATAAGCAAATTGTGTGTAAAAAAAAAAAAAAATACTGATCACTTCCCCAAAGTAGTACAGTGTTACTATGGTAACATTGTACTACTTTGGTCATAGTAAAATATGAAAATTTTTTATAAAAAAAAATGTAATAAAAAATTAAATATAAAAAAAAAAAATATATATATATATTTTTTTTTCATACTGTCACCAGTCAGTGTCCCTGTTAACCGCCATGCCAGTTATATGATGACGCTGTACTGCACTGGTGACAGTATGTAAAAAAAAAAAAATAGTGAAAATAATTTTTTTAATTTTTTCATTTTCCGAAAAATTATGTCATAAAAATACAACTTCAAAAAGCTCGCCATGCCTCTTATGAAGTACGTCGGACTGTCTACTCTGCAAAAAGGGGTCATTTGTGGGATATCTGTACTGTTCTGACATTCTTGGACCTCAAGAAATTAGATTGGCTGTCAGTACTTCAGGATTGATCAATATTTAGATCTATACCATAGTTTGTGAACTCTATAACTTTCCTACAAACTAAAAAATACATCCTAATTTGGGTTATTTTCACCAAAGACATGTAGCAGAATACATCTCGGCCTAAATTTATGAAGAACAATTATTTATTTATAAACTTTTATAACAGAAACAAAGAAAAATGGGTTTTTTTTTTTTTCTAAACTTTTGGTCTTTTTTTGTTAATTTAGCAAAAAAAAAAAACCCCAGCGGTGATTAAATACCACCAAAAGAAAGCTCTAGTTGTGTGAAGAAAATGATAAAATTTTAGTTTGGGTACAATGTTGTATGTCATTCAAAGTGTGAGAGCGCTGAAACGTGAAAAATGGCCTGGGCAGGAAGGTGTAAAATTGCACGGTATTGAAATGGTTAAACAAACCGTTTTCTTTTGATGATATTTGATCACCACTGGGTTATTTTTTTTTTTTTTTTGCCAATAAATGAAAAAAGACCAAAACCTTTTGAGAATTTATTTTTTACTTTCTGCTATAAAACACATCCAATAATAAAAAGAAAATTAAAAAATCAAATTTCTTGATAAATTTTAGGTTAAAATGTATTCTGCTATATATGTTTGTAGATGCTATAACGTTTGCTCAAACCAAACTATGGTATAGATACTGGAATTTTTTATTTATTATTCTTTTCTTTTTTTACTAGTAATGGCGGCGATCAGCGACTTCTAGCAGGACTGTGATAGCACAGTGGGCAATTTGACACTTGATGAAAACTGACTAACTGCTACTGACCGCTCCAGTGACACTAATACAGTGATGAGTGCTAATAATACACACTGACACTGTAATGACATTGGCTGGGAATGAGTTAGCATTAGGGGCAATCAAAGGGTTAACTGTGTGCCTAACAGTGTTTTGGTGTGTTTACTGTGTGCCGATTTTACAAGAGGATGTGCCAGTTTTTATTCCCTGCTTTGCAAGGAAAGAAAAAACGGCACTTTTCCACTGACAGGACAGAGCTCTGGGTTTACATTCACAGAGCTCTGTCCCATCTTCCTCCTCACCGATCGGTGGGTCCTGGCCAGCAAGTATTAGGTGGGACCCGCTGATCGGCGAATGGAAAGAGCAGGATCACGTATAGCAGTCTTTGAAATTTCCACTCGCCTGCTCGCATTGGCGAGTGGAAATTATGGTGGGGGCGAGTGTGTCCCCAGGGCCATCTTATGGAGCAGGCTCGGAACTCTGTGCCGGATCTGTCACTCGTACTGGGAGCTATCAGACTGCTCAATAGTTGAGCAAAGGGAAGGAGTGTGTGCTGTGCTCTTTGCCTCCCCTTAGAGTGCAGTACCCAGCTCTGTGAGTGAACAACGAAGTGCTGCAACTTTGTGTGTGTACATATGTCTGTATGTAAACCTACATGTATGGGTGGTTTGCTCAGGTTCAGAATGATGTGGTTATTATAAGTGGTAGAATATGGGGCATTTGAGGTACTGCTGGGTTGGATAGTAGGTAGGATATGCTTGGTAGAGTTATGGTTTTGTGAGTGAAAGATTATGGAGGGTTATGGTTGTATGCAGTGCATGGTCTAAGTATGATGGAGTGTTTAGGGGGACATTGGAGGCCCTGATGTAATGTGGGGAGACTCTGGGGACCCTGATGTAATGTGGGTAACATTTAACCGTGTCATTTCATGAAGTAATTTACGAGGGTGTGTAGGGGTGTAGCAGGGTAGGGGTTGGGTGGGGCAACTGGTGGCTAGTAACTCTTAAAGCCTGGCTAGTAGCTCAGGGCTTGAAAGTTTTTAAGCCCTGACGTATAGCATACGTGATCGGACGCAGGAGAGCCACTCTGCCACCGTGCTCATACATGAGGTGGTTGGCAAGCAGTTATTTAGCACATTAACCCCTTCACGCCGACATAACACAAATATGTGGCCTCACAGAACTAGGCCTTTTTTCTTTTTTTTTTTTTTTTTTTTTTCTGTGGGGCCGCATATTTGCGTACTTGTCTTTGTGCTGGGAGCTCCACACAACTGCTCCCAGCAAAAAGACCAGGGTGTCAAGGAGAATCCCGGATCCCGTTCTAACGATCAGGACCTGGGACTCCCAATTCCAGGTCGCATGATCGCTGCAATGGCCTCCGATTTGGCAATCACAGTGATTTTTCATTGTACAGGCTGCCCCCCTTGTTGTGGTGGTTTGTTTTTTTTTTTTTGGTTTCTCTCTCTCTCTCTGAATGGAGGCGATACATTGTCTGTCTGTCGTCCGATCTCTCGCTCGTCCGATCTCTCGCTCGTCCGATCTCTCGCTCGTCCGATCTCTCGCTCGTCCGATCTCTCGCTCGTCCGATCTCTCGCTCGTCCGATCTCTCGCTCGTCCGATCTCTCGCTCGTCCGATCGTTCGCTCGTCCGCTCGTTCGCTCGTCCGCTCGTTCGCTCGTCCGCTCGTTCGCTCGTCCGCTCGTTCGCTCGTCCGCTCGTTCGCTCGTTCGCTCTCTCGATCTCTCGCTCATTCGCTCTCTCGATCTCTCGCTCGTTCGCTCTCTCGATCTCGCTCATTCATATATGTGGTAGTAATAAGAAACACCCCTAAATTTAAAATGAGTGTGGTGAGTGTTTTTTTTTTACCATTTTTGGGCCAGTTTTCCTTTTGATAAAAAAAATCAGGAGATATCCATTACCATTTGCCACCAAATGAAAGCCCAATTTGTCCTGAAAAAAAACCAAGGTATAATTCACCTGGATGTACAAAGTTGTGGTGATATTTACGGTTTTATTAACACATGTCAAAGTTAAGATTTGTTTTACCCTTAAGCATGAAGGGTATAAATGTACAATTTTTTTTTGTCTTCTTGCTCCACAGTATGGCCATACTCCTGCATTTTAAGCCTGCTTTCTTGGGCTAAAACAAAAATGATGGGGGGGGGGGGATATACTCTCACACGACCATTAACTAGGTACCATATCCTCAATTCTTGAGCATTATAAAAAAAACTAAGATGCCTTTAATGGTGCCATCACCATTGTCTATAAAAATATCAAATCTTTATTTGAATCAATTAAAAACAAAGTAAAAAATCATCCGTAGTACAGATTGTTGACATTGCAGTTTGCATAGTTCTTATGAAGAGAGAAACCATGTGATACATGAGTAAATCCAGCAGTTGGTTACAATTGAGTCTAATGGATAATCTTATCTGGTGTATCTCTAATTCTTTTAGGCCTAGTTCTCATGGATTTCAACTTCAGAAAAAAAGACTGAAGATTACTGTGTATCACAAGTATTTACAGCTGTCATTATGCCCTTTCATAAAGACTGAACATGTACAGCTATGTTACAGACAAGGAAAATTTACTGAAAACAATACTGTAGAGCATACAAATGACAGAAAATTACTTAACGGCCAAGAAAACATTCCACAAATATTACAGAACCAATTCTAAGTGGCATATAAATCACAGACCTACATTAGCGGCAATAATACCCAATACTACCAAGTGTAATAATAATACCCAATACAACCTCTGCACTTTGGAAGACCAGTACCTAAGACAACCAAAGACCATATTTAAGCAATCAACTGGAAAGACCTCTATGCAGAAAGCACATCCAATATTACAAATCTCCTCAGTCAGGTCTTCCCAGCCAAGGTCTCCCTAAAAGCCGGTCATAGACTGATCAACATTCCAACTCTTCCATACTAATTACTATCTCTAGTTGCTATTCCGATGACTTGATGTCTAGAACATGTATTGAAGACCTGCAAATTCATTAAGCTTATCTCCTGAAAAAGCCAACTTAGCATACCAAAGCCACATGACCAAATGGAGACTCTGTAGGGTTGATTTACTAAAACTGGAGAGTGCAAAATTGGGTGCAGCTCTACATAGAAACCAATCTGCTTGCAGGTTTTTGGTAAAGCTTAACTGAACAAACTGAAGTTAAGAGCTGAATGGCTGCCATGCACAGCTGCACTCGCCAGTTTTAGTAAATCGGCACCAATTTCTGGAAACTGGTCTACACTCATTCACCAGCTCTCTGAAGACAAAGGGCCAACTTAAATGCAATCTGTCACATTTGGCTTTAGTATACCAATGAAGGCAGGGAAGACTAGCTATTTTGATCGGAGGCAATCTTGGCAATGCAAACGTGGGCTCATAGCTCATAATAATCCCATGAAAATATATTAATTGCATATACTCACTATAAATATATATATTTTATGGGTTCATGCCATATCTTCTACTTTAAACACGCCATTAGTACACTTTAAAGAAATTTCTGCAAGTTTTAGCACTGCTCGATGTTTGCAGTGTCTAATACACTTGATGACTGGAGTTGAAGGGTGATTTTTAAAAGGGCTTTGAGAAAGCTGCTTGTCTAAAAAAAAAAAATTCTAAAAGTTCTTTAGATGCCTGTTGTATGTATTTACTCTTCAGAATAGATTTCAAAAGGTGAAGAGCTAGTAAGTAATTTCCTCTCAAAGCAGAAAAATTCTTCAGGTGCCAAATTGCCAAACATTAGGGAGACTAATATTCCGTGTTTTGTTTTCTGTAGGACGAAACTTACTTGAGCTTGGCGGAAACAATGCAATCATTGGTGAGTATAAAAAAAAAACCCGGTGAATCCACAGTGTAATGTTTTATAGGGTTTTGTCCATATTTCAGTGTTTACCATTTCTGCTTATCAATAAGGATAACACTAAAGAAAATAAAAAGTAACTGTGCACACGGTGTGTTCACTAAGTAGTAGCTAATTAGATTATTGTTGGGTGCTTCCGTCTTATATATTCAAGATTTGAGTGTAAATCAATGGGATTTACCATCCTTGAGGCATGGTGGTACAGGGTGCTCTGTTGGAATACTCTGTAACTTGATCTCTTGCCTAGGAGCTAATCAGTTCTGTGACTTGGGAAGTGCTGCTAGCTGTCACTGACATCTGCAGCACCCCTAGGAGGCCCATCCACATCATATGCGTTGGGCTGCACTGTATAGTCCTGCCTAACAGCCTCAATGCATAAGTGAGGCATTTTTTGAAAAAAAAGATGTGTGGGTTTTTTTTTTTTTTTTAATTCTATGACACACTACACTGCTGTGATGAATAAAGATGAATGCAATGTCATTTTTGTGAAATTTCAATAAAGTTGGGAAAAAAAGTGTGGTGTGATCAGCACCGCAGCCTTCACTATGCACACTGGCTGCCACAATATAACCTAGCTGTTGGTGTGAACAAGCCCTAATTTGTAGGACCTGACAAGTGCTGAAACTCTGTATTGTCTTAATATGGCTGAAAGGAGCTTTCTACATCACCTTTGTAATAGGACGCTGTGCCTAAAATGGTTAATATTGGCACATCTATTACACACAAAGGCAAATAAAATTTGAGGGTGTTCATTTAAAGGTTTAAATTTTATTTATTTGGCCCTTTTAGGCCTCACATTCAAAGTTTGGTGTACAGTCAATTCAGGCCTGGAATCTGTTTAATTTCTGCTTGATTTAACTAAAGAATTAACTGTAAAATGTATTTAATTTTTTTTTTTTTTTTAGAGTGATGATCTACACTCTCCGGCCACTTTATTAGGTACACCTGTTCAATTGCTTGGTAACAAATTGCTAATCAGCCAATCAGCAACTCAATGCATTTTGGCATCTAGACGTGGTGAAGATTACTTGCTGAAGTTCAAACCGAGCATCAGATTTGGGGGGGAAAAAGGGATTTAAGCGACTTTGAACGAGGCATGGTTGTTTGTGAAATACTCAGTCCAGCCTGTCTGGCACCAACTGCTGCTCTACTGGGATTTTCACACACAACCATCCCTGGGGTTTACAGAGCATGGTCTGAAAAAAGAGAAAATGTCCAGTGAGTTGTAGTTGTGTGGAAAAAAAATGCCTTGCTGATGCCAGAGGAGAATGGGCAGCCTGGTGGTGGTGGTAGTTGTTGGCACTATATAAATCCTGAATAATAACAACAGTTTGCGCAGCGCTTTACAAAATGAAGGTAGACATTAGTTACAATACAATTTGGTAGAAGAGGAAACAGAGGGCCCTGCTCGTTAGAGCTTACAATCTAGGAGGAAGGGTTGAGTGATACAAAAGGTAATAGTTGTGGGGGATGAGCTGATGGGGGAAATAAATGGCACTTTACTAAGTAGAAGTAGGATAGGCTTCTTTAAAGAGGTTTTCAGGGATCGTCTAAAGGTAGATAGATTAGGAGACAGCCGGACAGATTGGTGTAGGGAGTTCCATAGGATGGGAGAAACTCCGGAGAAGTCCTGAAGGCCAGCATGGGAGGAGGTGACACAGGAACTAGAGAGCAGAAGGTCTTGGGAGGATCGAAGAGAGCAGTTTGGTTGATATTTAGAGACCAGGTTGGTGATATGGCTGGGGGCAGAGTTGTGGATGGCTTAGTAAGTTTTTTGTCAGTATTTTGAATTTTATTTGTTGGGAGAGTGGAAGCCAGTGGAGGGATTGGCAGAGAGGGGTAGCAGACACTGAATGGTTGGTAAGGTGGATGAGCCTGTCAGCAGCATTCATGATGGACTGGAGGGGGGATAAAGGTAAGCCGATGAGGGAGTTGCAGTAGTCGAGGCGAGAGATAACCAGGGAATGAATTTGGAGCTTTGTGGTATCATTGGTTAAAAATGGGCGTATTCTAGAGATGTTGCGGAGGTTGAGGCGGCATGATTTGGACAGGTATTGGATGTGGGCCTGAAAGGATAGCTCAGAATCCAGGGTTACCCCTGGCATGCAGGGATGGGTTGATAGTGGTGCTATTGATCCTGACCAAGAAATCCGGGGAAGAAGCACGTGGGGGAGGAAATATTATGAGCTCAGTTTTGGATAGATTGAGTTTTAGGAAGTGATGTGACATCCAGTCTGATATGTCTGTTAGTAAATCAGAGATACGTGGGGAAACTGATGGAGTGAGCTGAGGCGTAGAGAGATAGATTTGTGTGCCATCAGCATAGAAATGGTATTGGAAACCATGGGAAGCCATTAGCTGACTCAAGGAAGAAGTGTAGATCGAGAATAGGAGAAGTCCAAGGACAGAACTTTGGGGGACCCTGACCTGTAAGAGGAGTAGGAGAGGAGAAAGTAGAGTTGTAAGTGACACTGAAGGTGTGGTAAGATGGGTAAGATTCAAACCAACAGAGACCCAGTAAATAGTTTTTTTGAGGAGGAGGGGGGGTGGGCAACTGTGTGAAAGGCAGCGGAGAGGTCCAAGAGCAAGAGTATAGTGACCATTGGTTTTAGCAGTCAGTAAGTAGTTTGTAATTTTTAGGAGAGCAGTTTCTGTGGAGTGTTGTGGACGAAATCCAGACTGAGGGGGATTGAGAAGGTTATTCTCAATAAGGTGGCAGCTGAGCCGGTTGTAGACTAGACGTTCAAGGAGTTTGGAGGCAAAAGGAAGTAAGGAGATGGGTCTTAGTTTGGCGGGGTCCAGTGTGGCTTTTTTAAGTACGGGGGTGACTAGCGCATGTTTTAGAGAGCTGGGGAAGATGCCAGTAGAAAGGGAGAGATTTGAAGATATGAGTTAAAGAAAGAAGGATAGAGCCGGAGGGTGAATGTAGTATTTGGAACAGGGTCCAGGGGACAGGTGGTTGGGTGGGCTTTAGAAAACAGTTTATCAGCCTACTCTATAGTAGCTGGGTTAAACAAGGAAAGTATAGTTTGTGCAGGTGGACAAGGAGTGTAGGGTGAGGGAGATATCTATACAGTGGAGATCTCTATTGTTGAAGTGATTAGTGATCTCCTGGGCAGAGAGTGAGTTAGTGGGTGGAAGTAAAGGACTAGGTAGAGTTAAAGGTAGAAAAGGGTTGACTGGGATTGTGTGAGAGGGTGTTAATGAGAGTGATAAAATAGGTCTGTTTAGCAGTGTGGAGACCAGATTTGTATTTTTGAAGGGAGGATTTATATTGGTCTTGCTGGGTCCTAGTCTTATGCCATAAACACTCCAGTTTTTAAGGCATCTGGTATTGTCTGTTTGCTAGAGCTGTACCGGTTGGGGCCTAATTCTGTGTGTAGTGAGGAGGGCCAATGTGTCCAGGGTGGATGACAGTGAAGTATTGTAGACAGAAGTGGCCAGGTTGGGGCAGGACAGGGCTGAGATGTTGTCAGACAATCTGTTGCTGAAAAAAGAAGAGAAGGGTTAAGATAACAAAGGTTTCTACGGGTAACTGTTTGGTAGTTGAAAGATGAGGAGGAAGCCAAGGAGAGAGTCATGCTAATAATGGAGTGATCAGAGAGAGAAAGAGGGAAGTTGGTGAGGTTGCAAAGAGTGCATAGGTAGGAGAATACAAGGTTGAGGCAGTTACATGCGTCCATTGTTTTAGGTCAAAAGTTCAACATGATAGGCAACAGTAGAGTCAGAATTTGGCGTAAACATGAAAGCATGGATCCATCCTGCCTTACATCAACGGTTCAGGCTGCTGCTGGTGGTGGTGTAATGGTGTGGGGGATATTTTCTTAACACTAGCAAGATGTACCTAATAAAATGGCTGGTGAGTGTATTTGTAGGTCACAAATCTGTGTTCAATCTGTAATGCACAAATCTGTCATCTGCTTGTAGTGTTTGAAGATGCTGATCTTAATTTGGTCACCCCATCAGTCCTGTTTGCTGCTGTGGGCACTGCAGGTCAGAGATGCACCACAGCCAGACGCCTGGTAGGAAAAATTTTGGCTTTCTTATGTGACTCTCATGACCATTACTGGTATTGTATTATGTCCTTATCCAGAATTCTTTGTCCATAGTTCTTGCATGAAAGCATCCATGATGACATTGTTCAGAAACTCTCCAAAGCCTATGCACAAGTGCGTATCGGAGACCCTTGGGAATGTGAGTAGTGTGGTGTGTTTTTTGTTTTTTTTTCTTTTTTAACCACTTGCCGCCCTGCCACTGCATATATACGTGTGCAGGGCGGCACTGGGGCGCAAAAGCACGTTTTAAAACGGGCTCTGCCCTCCCGACGTTTTTGCGGGCAGGGGGCGTGCGCGCTCCCGCCGACCTGTGGGTGACACAATTTGATCCCGGAGGGATCAATCATTCGATTTCAGCCAGTGATGTCTGGCTCAAATCGGATGATCGGTCCCTGTCCTATCCTGTCCTGTGTTGACAGTTACACAGGACAGGATATGATGTCATTCTTCTCTGCCTGGACACATTCCATTCCAGACAGAGAAGAAGACATACAAGTTGTGAGTAAAACGGCACATACCCACAGTTAGAACACTCTCTAGGACACATTTAACCCCCTGACCGCGCCCCCCCCCCCTTAGTTAACCCCTTCACTGCCCTGTCACCAGTGTCACTGATCAGTGAACCGATTTTTACTGATCACTGTATCAGTGTCGCTGGCGACTTCCGATAGTGTTAGCGCCCCTCCCAGATAGCGCCGGTTTGCCCACCAGTACACCAGTAATCCCATTTAACCCCTTGATTGCCCCCCCCGTTAACCCCTTCACTGCCCTGTCACCAGTGTCATTGATTACAGTGAACAGATTTTTACTGATCACTGTATCAGTGTCACTGGTGACTTCCGATAGTGTTAGCGCCCCTCCCAGATAGCGCCAGTTTGCCCGCTAATGCACGGGATTTTTTTTACCAAAAACATGTAGCAGAATACATTTTGGCTTAAATTTATGACTAACTTTGAGTTTACGATATATTTTTTATAGCTGAAAGTAGAAAATATTGTGGTTTTTTTCAAAATTTTCATGTTTTTTTTTGTTTATAGTGCAAAAAATAAAGTGCACAGGTGGTGTGATAAAAAGGACATAAATTTTGTTTGGGTACAGCATTGCATGACCGCGCAATTATCATTTGAATTAGTGCAGCGCCAAACAGCAAAAAAAGGCCTGGTCATTAAGGGGGGTAAATCCTCAGGAGTTCAAGTGGTTAAGGGAACATATTTAATAATAATCTTAAACCGGAGTTCCACTCAAAAGCGGAAGCTCCGCTTGTTTGCCTCGTACACCCCCCCCCCCCAATATGGCACCTTTTGGGGGTGAGGTGAGAGCGGGGGCCTGGTTTGGACTGGTACCCGCTCCCACTTCTGACTCAGTTTGCCACGAAGTTTGGCCCTCTCTTCCCTTCCCACAGTCTCCAGGGAACTTCCACAGGTCCCAGAAGACTGCCAGACCAATCAGGAGCCACAAGCTATCAAAGCTTGGTACCCACAGTTGAGATTTTGGTGCCGCGAGAAGAGGAGGACCGCGCGTGTGTGCACATTGCTGGACCCTGGGAAAGGCAAGTTTTTTGTGTTTTTATTAAAAGTCAGCAGCTACAGTTTTTGTAGCTGCTGACTTTTAATAAAACACACAATGGCTGGAGCTCCGCTTTAATTGTGAATTTGAGTGTTGTAACTGTTGCCGGAGATTCATTTTTGGATGTGTTTTTAAATTTTACTTTCTGTACCATAATCTGATGGTAGCACTTCCGTTGGAAGCTTATAAACTGTGAAAATAAATGAAAGGAGAAGTTACCTGAAGAGAATTTTAAGCAAATTTGTCTGTCTTCCTGTATGTATATAGATAAAACAAAGGAAAGATTTGAGGGGCTATGTTGGGCATACAATTTTTGCAAATAACATTAAAATTGAGTGTAAAGGCAAGATGATTTTCATTTTTTGGTAGAATGGCCAATGGTAAGAAATCGTGTTGGGGTTTTTATAGTTGTCTGTGTTTCCACTGGGGAGATTCACCCCTCTATTTTTCCGATGTCCAGCACAAGAGGTGAGGGGAATTCCTCCAGTGTAGACATGTTCTGGTTTCAGTTGTCTAAAACCAGACATTCCTCTCACTTTTGATGAAATTTTTCCTATCTATCTGTGTTTGAAAGCTGCATGGAAGCAAGATTACCCAATAAAAATGTAAAAAAAAAACACAAAAAACTTGAAGGGTTGCCATAGGGAATATCTCCAGTCTCTTTTTGCTTCTTTATATGTCAGGTCTTTTACTTTTTTCTGTGTATTTTAAAGACCATGTCTGTCTGGCTCTTTTCAGCTGACACGTTATGTGGACCTCTACACACTAAGCAGTCTGTGGAAATGTTCCTTTCAGCCATCGAACAAGCAAAATGTGAAGGTGGTACCGTTGTGTGTGGTGGCAAGGTATGTTGAAGAGAGATCAATATTGATGAACAGATAATGGTTTCATTATCAATAACGTTTTTTTGTTTGTTTTTTTTTCTTTTCCCCGTTTATACCTGACAAAGATAATTGATCGTTCAGGAAATTTTGTTGAACCAACCATCATGACTGGCCTTGCTCATGACTCCCCAATTGTTCACAAGGAAACATTTGCTCCGATACTTTACATTATTAAATTCAAGGTAAAATTATATTTTTTACTCTTTAGCTTTTAGTAAAGCAGACTTCTACTTAAAGCTCAACTGCAAGGGTTAAATGCAGCTTTTTGTGTAGAGGAATGGAAAAGGTTGTCATATGTAGGGTTGCACCAATGCCTTTTTTTTTTTTTTTTTTTTTTTTTTTTATCATTACGAGTACCACTACTTGTGCTCAAGAACTCACTGACACCGATCTCTTGTGGTGTGATTTGAGCCCATACAAAATGAATGGGCTCAAATCGCACTGCAAATTACATTTGAACAGGAATGCGGTGCGATTCCTGTCTGAACTATATGGGGTTCCCCTGTGGGTGCAGTGTGATTTGAGCCATACAAAATGGTGCAAATTGCACTGTGTGGGCAGAGAAACTGCATGTGCATCGGACTGGAATTGCACTGCTACTTCAGCTGAAATAGTGCAATTTCAGTCAAATCACATGTGATAATTTTTTTTTAATTTTTTTTTTCAGTGAGCTATAAAGGCTCAAATAACACTGCAAAGGCATTGGTTTCAGGTATTTTGGAGCATTTGCACAAGTACTCGTTCAAATGCCTAGTACTGGCACAATTTCGGTATTGTTGTAGCCATAATTACATAACTCACAGGCACTCTGATGCCATCATATACAATGCAGGACCAATAGTCCTGCATCGTAAGTGAGCAAGTCCAGGGCCCAGTCCACAACCCAGAACATCTGAGTGGAGCAGAAAGCGTGGAATAAAATAAATAAAACTTATTTCTGTCCTCCCTAGCAAAACTGAGCATTTAAGCCTTGCAACACTGTAAAGGTAACTTTTTTTTTTTTTTTTTTTAATTTATTTTTAATTCTACCTGGAGTTCAAGACTGGCAAAGCTATAGCTAACAGTCTTTCATGTACAATAAAGGATTTGTTGTAACTGTGGAATTCTTACCTTAAGGAGAACAGAGCTTCAGGGTTATGTGATGGTTACCACTACATTAATCCCATACGGGGGCAGCTGGTCAATCAGTGGCTCTGCACACAGATCTATGGCAGACTGATATCTTGATCTGCCACAAGAGGGCAGCTTTCTTCAATAATAAGTGATTTGTATCGTAGATAATTGTATTAATGGAGAAGAGTTGTAGCTTCAACTTGGCTATAAAGTATAGATTTTTCTTTAAGGAGCAGCTCCATCCAAAAGTTTTAGAAGGACATGGCTCTGACAGGCCCCTGTAGCTTTATGTCTAGTAACATTATTTCACCGTGCAGAATCTCTATATAGAGATTCCAGGATGGCATGTTACACTGGTGCTGGTGTCTTCTTCCAAAAAAGAATTAGAGCCTCTGTCAACTGAATCAGGAAAAAAATTTATCATTACGAGTCCTTTTTAAGTTCTAAGGGCTCATTTACACAGGCTTCTAAAGTGCCACGTTTAGATGCACTTGGTTTTTGTGTTTAAACGCTGTGCTATAGAAGTCAATGGGGTCATACACATAGCTGCGGCTACAAACAAAAATGTGTGCCGTGTTTTAGCAGTGTACAAAAAAGGTAGGACACCGCTGTTTCTTGGGCCATACACAGCTTCAGATTTTACGTATGTTGATGCATGTAAACATGTCTAAACATACACCCATAAAGCCTTCAGAAGAATTGTCTAAACACGATGTGTCTTTATGCAGGTACTTTAGGAGCTTTTACCAACAACCTGTGTTCCGTGCAGAAAATATACAAATGCCCGTGTGAATTAGCCTTTATCATTTACAATGTGTGTTTTTTGTGTGTGTGTGTGTTAAAGAAAACAAGGGACGATCAGGGAAAAAAAAGCATTGACATCTGACAGCATGAGTTATCATGATCCCTTTGGATATCCTGTAAGCTAGTGAATTAACTTGCAGTGTAAAATGTAGTAATCTCCAAGTTGGACTGGCAATTTTTTGAATTAAAGTGTTACTAAACCCAGGGCCCTGCATTCACTATATCTGGTCTCCCACAGTACACAGAAAATGGAAATGCAATTACTTTGGTAATATGAACTGCTAAATACTTTTTTTTTTTTTTCCCCATCAGTAGTCTTGTAACTATCCGTGTCCAGCCAAGCACTGGTTAAAGCTTGTAGGAGGAGTTTTCTTTCTGCTGGTGAACCCCTAACCTGTCTGGACAGTGCTGATTGGCCCTATGCTGATCACATGCACTCTCCCAAGAAAAGAAAAAAAACCTCTCTAGCAATACTCACTAAACTGAGCATGTGCAGAGTGTTGCCACATATGTCTTCTCAGGAGATCAGAGGGGGACACTGGAAGAAAGGGAGGATCAGAGAAGTCAGGATCAAACCGTGTTTTTACACAGTGCAGAGGATTAACCCCTTAAGTTCCACAATGAGTATAACAAGCATGCTTTACTGCATATACAGACTGATTTTACTGTTGGTTTAGTAACACTTTAAAGAAAAATCATCACATAGGGACTGTACACTTTATTCTCCATAATACTGGCAATAAAATTGTCATATTATTGCAGTGATGGAATATTTCTCTGATTTCGTAGATTGGACAAAAGCTGAGAAATACTTTTCTTTATGCAATATTCTCATGCTTAAAAACTGCACAGTTGCAAAGACCTGGGTGAATGTGCTGTAATAAGGGGGTCTAAAGTGAAACTGACCGCATCCTAGCCCCTTCTTTAGCCGGTATGCCTGGAAGTAAGAGATTCCAAAGTCTTGTGTCTGTAGCTGGTTCCTCTCACTCAGACTCAAAATGAATCAAAGAATTTATATTGAGAATAACTGCATACACAAACCAACAGTCTGCTAGATATCCTGTATGCCAGACATGTACACATGACTGGCTATACTGGTCTGAGCACACAGGGTGCAGCATGCACAATCCTACTGGTTGACTTATAACCATACAAGAGTGCTTAGAACTGATGCTATGGTTGACTTGTAATGTATTCTGCTCCCATGCACCTTTGTATCAGTCCAGAGAGCTCATACAAGTCCAACGGCCAAGCTGTGCAGTAAGTGCATGAGCAGATTAGGAAAGCTGCTTGGATTTGGATGTTTGCCTTCTGTTACATTATCTAGAATACAATCCAATTCGCTGGATGGTCATTAATCTGAAGCGTCTATGCTGCCTTGTTTTAGTCCTGGACCTTAAATATAACAGGTGGAGCCTCCTTCCTGTGTGGATTACATCTAAAGAGATAGGACTGAGGGGGGGGGGGGTTATGTAGAGGCATTAACTCACTTGTGGAGATAATCAAATAAAAGGTTTATGTTTGGAATCTCATTAATGTAGGCAGATCAGCTAGAGAGATACAAGCATGAGTTAAAATATTAGACCTTCTTTGCCCTCACCAACTACACGAAGTGCAGTAATCTTGTGTCTCAAAGAATGTTTTCCAATATGTGACTTTTTAGGAATATTTTGGGGTTTGTGAACTGTGTGCTGCAGAAAGATACAGTTAGGTCCATATATATTTGGACACAGGCACAATTTTCATACATTTTGCTCTGAATGCCACTAGAATAAATTAAAACAAAACCATCCAAATGAATTTGAAGTGCAGACTTTCAGCTTTAATTCAAGGGGTTGAACATAAATATCAAGTACAAATTTTATACACAGTCCCTCCATTTTCAGGTGCTCAAATATAATTGGTCAAATTAATATAATCATAAAAAATAAAATATTCATTTTAATATTTTGTTGAGAATCCTTTACTGGCAAGAACTGCCTGAAGTCTGGACCCCATTACCAAGGACTGGGTTTCCTTCTTTCTGATGCTTTGCCAGGCTCGTAACTGCAGCTGTCTTCAGTTGTTCTTTGTGGTTCTTTCTGCCTTTAGTTTTGCCTTCAAGTGAAATGCATGCTCAACTGGGTTGAGATCAGGTGTTTGACTCAGCCATTGCAGAATATTCCACTTCTTTTCCTTCAAAAGCTCCTGGGTTGCTTTTGCAGTGTTTTGGATCATTGTCCATCTGTACTGTTGGCTTCGTCCAATCAACTTTGCTGCATTTGGCTGAATCTGGGCTGACAGTATATCTCTAAACACTGCAGAATTCATCCAGCTGCTTCTGTCTTCTGTCACATCAATAAACACCACTGACCCAGTGCCACTGGAAGCCATGCATGCCCATGCCATCAAACTTCCTCCACCATGTTTTACAGATGATGGTTTGCTTTGGATTATGAGCTGTTCCAAGCCTTCGCTACACCTTTTTTTTTTTTTTTTTTTTTTTTTTTTTTTCTCCATCATTCTGGTACAGATTAATCTTAGTTTCATCCGTCCAAAGAATGCTTTTCCAGAACTGGTCTGGCTTTTTTAGATTTTTTTTTTTTCTTTTTGTCTAATCTGGCTTTTCTACTCTGCAGGCTTATGAATGGTTTGCACCTTGTGGTGAACCCTCTATATTTGCTCTCGTGAAGTCTTCTCTTGATTGTAAAATTTGACAATGATATGCCCACCTCCTGGAGAGTGTCGTTCACTTGTCTGGATGTTGTGAATGGGCTTTTCTTTACCATAGAGAGGATCCTGCAATCATCCACCACTGTGGTCTTCCATGCCTTTTTTAAGGTTGCTGAGCTCACCAGTGCATTCTTCATTCCTCAGAATATACCAAACTGTTGATCTGGTCACTCCTAATGTTGCTGCTATCTCTCTGATCGATTTGTTTCATTTTTGAAGTCTTACAATGGCCTGTTTCACTTGCATGGACAGCTCCTTTTGCATTTGGAATCTATTGCTGTGAACCTACATCATTCATTCAAAATCCACACTTAGAATCAACTCCAGACCTTTTACCTGCTTAATTGATGAAGAAATAAAGGAGTAGCCCACACCTGGCCATGAAACAGCTTTTGATTCAATTGTCCAATTACTTTTGGCCCCTTGAAAAGGGGGGTATGGCTACTCTTAAGAGCTGAAATTCCAAAACCCTTCCTCCAATTGGGATGTACATACCTTCAAAGTAAACCTGCGTGTGCACTTTCAGCCCATATCCATTATATAACTATAGCTTGAATATGTTTTGGTAAATACCTGAAAAAAAAACTAAAATTTGTGCCTGTGTCCAAATATATATGGACCTAACTGTATATGAAGGCAGAAGATGACAGAGCAGTGTTGACTCCTAAATGTTATGTTGGCTTTGGCAGGACTTTAACCTCTTCACGCCGGGCGATCGCAAATGTGCGGCCTCCCGGCATCTGGGCCTAGACACCGAGCGGCCGCACATTTGCGTTCTATTAAAAAAAGAACGTGTGCTGAGAGCGCGTGCCCTGCGCGCTCCCAGCACACATGTCCAGTACTCACAAAAAAGTCCCGATCTCCTCTTTCGATCAGGACCTTTCCCGATCATGTGACCGTTGTCACGGCGGTCACATGACCCTAAACCCCACCCCGTCTCCTGGCTTCTGAAGCCCTTAAAGGGCCGGGAGGTCCTGAAGGGGTTAAAATAAGGTAAGCAAATGGCAAAAACATGCAGTAACCCACAGCAACCAGATCTTGCTTTTAGAGCAGTCAAAATAATCAAACTTCTCTCACCAGTAAAGGGGCTCTGAGCTTTTTATACCCTTTTTTTTGTACTCTTACATTCATCCTCTTTCTCCCTAGACTGAAGCAGAGGCTTTTGCATGGAATAATGAGGTTAAGCAAGGCCTGTCAAGCAGCATCTTTACAAAGGACCTGGGAAGAATTTTCCGCTGGCTTGGGTACAATTTTATATTTGTTTGTGTAGCTATTTTTTTACCAAAAAGTTACTGTTGTGCAAATGACACAAATTGGGTCATACTTAGGAGTGCTAATTCTGTCTGAATACACTTTTTAATATGGGGGTTTTCCTTCAAATTTCTGGGTTGAATGATGCCCAGCGCTATTCAGCTCTCTTCCTGTGCGCTCAGGGTATCAAGAAGGACCCCTCCTATGGAGGAGCATAAATACATTTTCTGCTAACCTGCAACAGAATAAATTCACATTCAATAGCTTCTTGAAAACTTTGCAACCAAATTCAATTCAACCTTGATTCACATGCTGGTAAGTGTCTTATTTTCTTCCTAGGCCAAAGGGATCAGACTGTGGTATAGTAAATGTCAATATTCCAACCAGTGGAGCAGAAATTGGTGGAGCTTTTGGTGAGTAACCCTATTGATGGGAATATGCTTGTATCTTGTATATCCCTAAACCAAGGGTCATAGAATTGAAGTATTACCTTGTATATTATCTCATATTCTGGATGGAACTAGCCCTTTTTGGTCATTAAAGCTACAATGCTGCTTTTGAGGAAGGTCTGATTTGGTCACAGGATGATGTAACTACAGCTGTTATGCCTGCAAGAACTAAAAAAGAAAACCCCATGCACACAGCTTAAAAACTCAGCTGTTACCAGTGGTTTGGCTTTTTTGTGTTTTTTCAGCCTGTAGAAACACCTCTTTGTAAGCCTATGTGTCCATGTACACATAGGCATTTACAGGTATATTAGAGAGGGGCATGTGCCTAAATGCACTTAAATATTGAACACGTTTTGAGCGTTTTATGGATTCCATTGGCCAGAATATTTATTTATTTTGGCCATTGGATTGCATTAAAAGCTGAAATACTTGACAGCTTTTCTTCTGCCAGGTGTGATGGTATCCACAGGGGCCAAACGGATACCCCATGTGCATGAGATCTAAAAGTAACAACTGTACAGTTTGTTTTACTAAATATATTACATTTGATTGTTATCGCTTCTTTGCTAATATGTTGCGTGTGGGTTGTTTTTTGTTTTATTTTTTTAAAGGTGGTGAAAAGCACACAGGTGGTGGAAGAGAGTCTGGAAGTGATTCCTGGAAACATTATATGAGAAGGTCAACATGGTAGGTAAACGGGCAAGAATCCGTAATAGTTAATGTCTTTATTTACATTTGGGAGTTTTTATTAAGCATTGACAAACAATACAATAAAAAACACAAAAGATAGCTCACCAGTCAATAGTAAATATATAGATTATTGTATTGTTTAGTAGTCATCCAAATATAGCTCTTTATTCTTCCTGTACTGATGAAATAGGATAGTGGCAGGGGTAAACAAAACATTTTCCTTTAGTGTGCTCAATCACTACAGAGAGCAGATATTACCACAATGAAGGGAAAAAAAGGAAATATTTCATAGAGGGTAATGGAAAAAAAACACAAACTCTAATAAACCAGCACAAACATATGTATGCAGTTAGGTGCAATACACGTTTAGAATCTGGGCTTACCTTCTGACACAAACTAGTGCAGCCAGCATGCTTGGGTAATAGTGTAACCAAATTCATGCAAAAGATGATCACAAAGAGAAGCAGTGCAAAAAGGCTGTAGTATGCTAGAATGAAATTTAACCCTTTCCCACCGACCGTACACATATATGCAGCCTCACAGAAGTGAGCTTTTATCCGTGGGGCTGCATATATGCATACAATTTCTTTGTGCTGGGAGTGCGCCACACAGCATGCTTCTAGCACAGAGACCGGGCTGTCGCCAAGATCCCCAGGCATCAGACTACTGATCAGGGCCCAGGACTCCTGGTTCTGGGTCACCTAATTATTGTGATAGCTTCTGATTGGCTATCACAGTGATCAGTTGCTGTGCCCGCCCATTTGTTTACATTCTCTCCTGAATTAACAGAAAGATGAATTGTATCTTTTTCTCCTTGCAGAAGATGAGGATGTAAACAAATGTGTGTTACCACTTGCCCTCCAGAGGATTTACCCCCCTTCCTGACCAGGCAACTTTTTGCGATACAGCGCTGCATTACTTTAACTGACAATTGCATGGTCATGCCATGCTGTACATTTATGTCCCTTTTTTCCCCACAAATAGAGCTTTCTTATGGTGGTATTTCATCACCTTTGGTATTTTTGACTTTTTGCTATTAAACATGGCCAATAGAAAAAATTTTAAAAATCAAATTTTGTCATAAATTTGGCCAAAATGTATTCTGTTACATGTCTTTGCTAAAAAAAAAAAAAAAAATCCCAATACGTGTGAATTGCTTTACATGAAAGTTAGTGCCTACATATGGCGATATATTTACTGGCGGCTATCAGCGACCTTATAGCAGGACTGCAGTGGACATTCTGACACTGGATGGGAACTAACTGCCTTTGACATCTCCAGTGACACTAGTACAGTGATCAGGGCTAATAAAAAGCACTGACACTGTACTAATGACACTGGGCAGGAAGGGGTTAACTTATGGGTGATCAAAGGGTTAACTGTTTACTGTGTGTGCTGTTTTACCTTGGAGAACTGCTGTTTTGTATCTCTCTGCTGTGCAGAGAAATACAAAACAGCATGTCCTTGCTGACAGGAGAGAGAACTGTGTTTTTACACACAGGTCTCTCCCGTCAGCTTTCCATGGCGATCGCCAAGACCCGGTGATTAACATGCCTAGCCGCCAATGGAGGCGCAGTTAGGGTGGAACACATGCGTGCCCTACCCAGGAATGCAAATCATGTATATATGATGATTGATGCACATATGGTGATTTTGCGCAGCCCTGCCGCCCTGTAGCAGAAGTTGTACTATAGGGCAGCGGGAAAGCGGTTAAAGAAAAAAGTAGCTATATCAAGGTTTGAGCTTGGTCAGTGCCAGGGTTAGTGTTAGGGTCAAGGTCAGCGTCAAAGGATAGGGTCTGTATATTTTTTAAATTCGTATCCGTGTTCATGTCAGTTGTTTTTGGGTCCTACTATGGGTATAAATAACTGAGCATTTTGCTTTTTTTTTATTCTACCTAAAAACCACACTAACATACACATACAGTTGTGTTCAAAATAATAGCAGTCAGACATTACTAACCTGATCAATCACTGTTTTTGGTAGAAATAATATTTCTACATGGCAAATTTACTAGCAGGTGTAGTAGAGTAATAGAAATCCAACAGACCCAACAGTCATGACATGCATGCTGCTGATTCTGTGTAATTGAATCACTAATTAAAAGGGGCATGTTCAAAATAATAGCAGTGTGGAGTTCTGTTAGTGAGGTCATTCATTCTTTGAAAAACAGGTGGCAATTATTGCCCTTATTTTAGGAAGGAAGGCAGCAAATGTTGTACATGCTGGTTACAGTGCATTTCTCTCTGAAATTCTGAGGAAAATGGGTTGTTCCAGACATTGTTCAGAAGAACAGCGTACCTTGATTAAAAAGTTCATTGGAGAGGGGAAAACATATAAAGAAGTGGAGAAAATGATAGGCTGCTCAGCTACAATGTCCGCAAATGCTTTAAAATGGCAACCAAAACCTGAAAGACATGGAAAAAAGCGTAAAACTACCATTCGAATGGATAGAAGAATATCCAAAATGGCAAGGACTCAGCCAACAATCAGCTCCAGGAAGATCATAGAAGGTCTAAAGTTACCTGTGAGTACTGTTACAATTAGAAGATGCCTATGTGAAGCCAAGCTATCTGCAAGAAGCCCCCACAAAGTCCCACTCTTGAAAAAAAAATTGTGCTGAAGAGGTTACAATTTGCCAAAGAGCACATTGACTGGCCTAAAGAGAAATGGCGCAACATTTTGTGGACTGATGAAAGTAAGATTGTTCTTTTTGGGTCTAGTGGCCGGAGACCGTTTGTCAGACGACCCCAAACACTAAATTCAAGCCACAGTACACTGTGAAGACAGTGAAGCATGGTTGCGCAAGCATCATGATATGGGGATGTTTCTCATACTACGGTGTTGGGCCTATTTATCGCATACCAGGGATCATGGATCAGTTTGAATACATCAGAATACTTGAAGAGGTCATGCTGCCTTATGCTGAAGAGGAAATGCCCTTGAAATGGGTGTTCCAACAAGACAATGACCCCAAACACACCAGTAAACGTGCAATATCTTGGTTCCAGACCAACAAGATTGACGTTCTGGAGTGGCCAGCCCAATCCCCGGATCTTAATCCAATAGAAAACTTGTGGGGTGACCTAAAAAATGCAGTTTCTGAGGCAAAACCAAGAAATAGAGAAGAACTGTGGAATGTAGTCCAATCATCCTGGGCTGGAATACCTGTTCACAGGTGCCAGAAGTTGGTTGACTCCATGCAACACAGATGTACAGCAGTTCTCAGAAACAGTGCTTATACAACTAAATATTCATTAAGTGATTCAAAGGAAAGCAAAATCTTCAAACATTTTTCAGTTTATATAGTGAATGTTTGAGTTTGTAAAGAAGAATACAAACACTGCTATTTTTTTGAACAGTCTAATATTGACTTTTCTTCATTTTTTTTTTTTTTTAGAGGAACAACACAAATTTTGATATTTTTCTTCATGTTTTGATTTGGAATAGAATGTGTAGTGTTCCCAATGCATTTGTGTGTGTATGGAAATAAAAGCTATTAGAAGGATTTTGAGCTTTATTCACTTTTTTCAACACACTATTATTTTGAACACAACTCTGTGGTATAGCTGCGATTGTCAGGAGCAGGAGAATTTGTTTAATTTACCACCACCAACTCAAAAAAAGCAATAGTATTGGCAAGAAATTTACAGCTAAATAAAAAAAACTTGGCAAATATGTAAATTTAGAGTACGTTAAATAATAAAATGCCTATTTATATTTCCAGTCTGTTGCTTTCTTCAGACTGATAAGCTGAATGCCCTTGGTGTGATCCTGGGTTTCAGCAGCTGACTGCAATCTGGGATATGTCCCAAGTAAGGGGTCCAAGTTGGATCTGGAACCCAGCTGATAGGTTGATTCTTGCCTTTTGGTCATAACATGGCTGTAGGATTAGTCCATCTCAAGATATGATTGAAGATCACAACTATGCTATTTATACCATGCAACATAAAACAATCCATTTTAAGCAGTGGAAATGCTGATTTGTGTTCTCTAATACACCATAATTCAGGGTCCTTTTTTACTAAAAAGTCTAAGTAAATTGATCATATATTTTCTCATTTCAGTACCATCAATTACAGCAAGGATTTGCCGTTGGCTCAAGGCATAAAGTTCCAGTAAATGTTCACTAGGTGGCTGTCTAGTTACAGAACAATGTGGTGGAATGCATCAAGGTCAATCATTGCAGACATTTATATGAAATGATGATTTCATCCCTTCAAAATGAGAGATTTCCCTAATAAAATGTGGCACAAGTGTTCATTACTCAAACTTTTGCAGAAAAAACATTTGTAGTCTTTTTCACTACAGAAGACAGACTGTCACCCTTGCTACAGCAGGCATTCACAGAGGATCCTGTCAGGCTGCTGAAAATCACCATCTCCTGTGTCTGTGGTCATTAATGTTTTAGCAGCTGAACACTGGATATGGAAACAAAGCCTTATGTTCTTGAGCTGACACAAAGTCTGTACTTGTTTAGTAAAATAAAAAAAAAATCTGCTTACGTGTGATGTGTACATCCAAATGTTTTGTTTTGGGGATTTACCAATTGGAAGAGATACATGATGCACTTTAGAGTCGGATGCTAAGAATTCTACAGCCATGTGTGGAGATGGGGGGGTTCAGCCCTCAGCCCAGTACCCAGTTTTCTTTTGTTTTGTTTTTTTTGTTTGCTAGTGTAGTATCCTAGGAAGTAGGACACCTTTCCTCACTATGAGTAATAACTATTAAAGTGTGTGTGGTCAGCACTATCACAATATACTGGTTTACACACACACACGCGCTCTAAAGGCTTAGATACATTAAAATCAAAGAGATTTAAAAATGCCAGCATAAAGTCATGGCCAAAAAATATTGGCACCCCTGCATTTCTGTCAGATAATGTACCACTTCGCCCAGAAAAGTGTTGCAATTACAAATGTTTAGGCATTCTCATGTTTATTTCTTTTTGGTTTGTGTTGGTATGACACAAATAAGTGGAGATACAAAAAGCCAAATGTGACACATTCCACGCAAAACTCCAAAAATGGACTGGACAAAATTATTGGTACCTTCTCAAAATTGTAACAGAATCGCACTCCAAGTTTGTGATGCTCCTGTATTTTGTAATTAAACTTGCCTGTATGAATTGGCAGATCTTAATGTTCCTGTGTCCACTGTGCACAACATTTGTCAAGACGTTTAGAGCCCATGACACTGTAGCTAATCTCCTGGATGTGGATGAAAGCGAAAAACTTTATCCATAATTTGAACAATCCTTTGTTGCAATCTTTGATTAAGAACGTCGATCAACTTCCAGACAAATTTTCAAGCTGCCTTTCAGGCACAGGGTACAATGGTCTCTGCTCGCACTATATGTCCCAATCGGAATGAAAAGGGACGCTATGGTAGGAGACCTAGGAGGACTCCACTGCTGACACAGAAACCTAAAAAAAGCCAGATTGGAGTTTTCCAAAAACCTGTAATTTTGTTCAGTCTGCCAAAAACGTACCTGAGGAAGCCTAAAACCATTTGAGAGAATGTGTGCTTTGGACAAAGTCCATTATTCTGCTGTTTTCAGCAAAAGAGATGAGGCCTTTAAAGAAGAGTACAGTCAATGATGGAGGTTCACTGATTGTTTGGGGTTTTTGCTGCTTCTCACTGTATGTCTTTAGATTTCATAAAGCCATGCACACATTCATGACTACCAAATAATTCTGGGGTGCAATGTAGGGCCCAGTGTCAGAAAGCTGGTTCTCCATCAGAGGTCATGGGTCTTACAGCAGGACGATGACCCAAAGCACCTGGCAAAAAGCACCCAGAAATGGTTTCAGACAAAAAGCTTGAGAGTGCTGAACTGGTTCAGCAATGAGTCTAGATCTCAATCTCATAGAGCACCTGGGGAGAGATCTCAAAACAGCAGTTGGGAAAAGGAACCCTTCCAATCAGAGAGACCTAGAGCAGTTGGCAAAAGAAGAGTGGTCCCAAATTCCAGTAGATAGGTGTGAGCAACTCATTGATGGTGACAGGAAGCGATTTGATTTCAGTTTTTTTTTTTTTTCCAAGGGGTGTGCTATTAAATTGAGATGCCAATAATTTTTTCCAGTCCATTTTTGTAGTTTTTGGTGGAATGTGTCAGATTTGGCTTTTTGTTTGCATTGGTATGACACAAAAAAGTGGATTAACATGAGCGTCTAAAAATTTGCAATTGCAACAATTTTCTGGGTGAACTGGCGTATTATCTGACAAATGCAAGGGTGCCAATATTTTTGGACATGAGTGTATATTGCAAAATGTCTATAGCTACACTTTATGTACAAAATTATATTTCCTATGAATATAGTGGCAAAAATAATTATTTGATCCCTTTTGCCATCCTACAAAGAAATGAAGGGTGTGTAATTTTGTATTGTAAGTGTATTTTAAATGATAGAGACAAAATGTCAACCAAAAATTCAGTAAAAACATGATACAAATGTTATAAATTGAGTTGCAGTTCAGTGAGTAAAATAAGTATATGATCCTCTACCAACCAACAATAATTCTGGCTCCCACAGACTGGCTATGTGCTCATGTGGTACACAGATTAGTCCTGCCAATTTAAGAAGGTGCTCCTAATGACAGCTCGTTATGTGTATTAAAGACACCTGTCCACAGAATCTTTCTTCCATTCAAACCTCACCATCATAAGTAAGACCAATGCGTTATCAGGACATCAGGGATGAGATTGTAGACTTGCAAACTTGCAGCTGGAATGGACTACAAGAACATCAGAAAAAAGCTTGGTGAGAAGGAGACAACAGTTGGAGCTAATATTCGCAAATGAAAGAAATCCAAAATAACTATCAATCGCCCTCGGTCTGGAGCTCCATGCAAGATATATCATGGGGTAAGGATGATCATGAGAAAAGTGAGGGATCAGCCCAGAACTACACGGGGGAATAATCTCAAGGCAGTTGGGACCACAGTCACCAAACAAACCATTGGTAACTTAATATGCTGCCATGGAAGAAACATCTTACCTCTGTGCTTTCCACCAAGGATTCCACCTAGTACAAAGTCATGTTCTGCTTGGGAATCAAATACTTTTTTACTCACTGAACTGCAACTCAATTTAAAAGTATTATATGATTTTTCTGGATTTTTGGTTGATTTTCTGTCTATATTATTTATTTATTTTTTTAAATCATAGGTGTATTTTAAATGATAGACGCTTCATTTCTTTGTAAGTGGCTAAACTTACAAATTCTGCAGGGATCAACTAATTATTGTCCCCCTTTTTTACATGGTGAAATAGTAAAAAAAAAAATTGTAAAAGTTGTATTATATAGAGCATATCTTAAATATTTAAAAAAAAAAAAAAAAGTTTGGATATCAACTCATTTGAGGGCCAATATTGCTTTTACATACAGTATCTCAAAGATGTACACCCCTCACATTTTTGTAAACCTTTTTATTTTACCTTTTCATGTGACCACACTTAAAAAAAAAAAAATGACACTTTGCTACAATGTAAAGTAGTGAGTGTACAGCTTGTATAACAGTGTACATTTGCTATATATGTGTAACTTTTCTATGAACAAATACATCAAATCAAACCCAAAAATTATAATCAAATATAAAAATAATGTCCAACCGTGTCCAAAAAACAAAAATAAATAAAAATAAAAGTAAAAGAAAAAATAAAAAAAACTTATTTTTATTTATTTTTGTTTTTTGGACACGGTGGGACTTTTGGACATTATTTTTATATTTTATATTTGAGTGTACATTTGCTGTCCACTTAAAATAACTCAACCCACAGCCATTAATGTCTAAACCGCTGGCAACAAAAGTGAATAAACTTCTAAGTGAAAATGTCCAAATTGGGCCCAATTAGCCATTTTCCCTCCCTGATGTCATGTGACTCAGTGTTACAAGGTCTCAGGTGTGTATGGGAAGGAGGTGTGTTTAAATTTTGTGTTATTATTCTCACTCTCCTACTGGTCACTAGAAGTTCAACATGGCACCTCATGGCAAAGAACTCTCTGAGGATCTGAAAAAAAAAAATTGTTGCTCTACATAAAGATGGCCTAGGCTATAAGAAGATTGCCAAGACCCTGAAACTGAGCTGCAGCACGGTGGCCAAGAGCCTACAGCGGTTTAACAGGACAGGTTCCACTCAGAACAGGCCTCACCATGGTCGACCAATGAAGTTGAGTGCACGTGCTCAGCGTCATATCCAGAGGTTGTCTTTGGGAAATAGATATGAGTGCTGCCAGCATTGCTTCGGAGGTTGAAGGGGTGGGGGTCAGCCTGTCAGTGCTCAGACCATATGCCACATGCTGCATTAAATTGGTCTGCATGGCTGTCGTCCCAGAAGGAAGCCTCTTCTAAAGATGATGCACAAGAAAGCCTGCAAACAGTCTGCTGAAGACAAGCAGACTAAGGACACATTACTAGAACCATGGCCTGTTGTCTGATGAGACCAAGATAAACTTATTTGGTTCAGATGGTGTCAAGAGTGTGTGGCGGCAACCAGGTGAGGAATACAAAGGCAAATGTGTCTTGCCTACAGTCAGTTGTGGTGGGGGAGTGTTGTTATGATTTTATGGACTATACCGAGTTGCTAGCTTGATGTTACAATGGATCTGATCATTTGAACACTAGAGCCAGAGCACCAGTTCTCATTCACTAGAAGCTGAACCTGTAGTTGAACTTTGGTGTTGTATATTTGCTGACTTTGTGATTAAAGCCAATCGGGCTTAAGCACTAGCAGGGGCGGACTGACAACTCATGGGGCCTCCGGGCAATAAGGGATCATGGGGCCCCTGTGTCCTTGCCCACACTCAAAAAAAGCCTATAAAAAGGTACCAGGGAAATTTCATGGGGCCCCCTACTGACCCCAGGCCCTCGGGCAGTGCTGAGTTCTCGAATGGTCAGTCCGCCCCTGAGCACTAGGAACTATGCCACTTTTTGCACCTTTTAGGCTCCTTCAAATTTACAACCACCACTGGTTATTGATCTGTAAGGGTTAAGGCTGAGGGACCAACTGCTGATGTCATCCACTGGGTGGAGCAGCAAGTGCCCTGCACTCTTCCCACCATTCAGCCTGGAGGAAGCACAATATCACTGCTGCTTCTAAAGCAGCAGGTGGATCTCTGGTGTGTTTCCACTGCCTGCCTACAGTGACTTGGTCTCCTCTAGCTGCCTGAAACTCATTGAGCCTAGTTGCATTACTATTGTCACAGTTGACTGAAGGCCTTATTTGCCGACTCTGATTCAGTTGATAACTAACCTTTCGCCAAAAAGAGTGTGCAATTATCTTGCTTCAATTCTGTTTTGAGCTAGGATCCGCTACCCATGGTTCAGTCCAAAGTCTGCTTGGGCCATAGCTGACTACTATGAATCTAGCAGCACATTTGATTACATCATTAGTATCTTCTATGACAAACTCTGTTGAGATCCTAAGCACATGGACACCTTTTTATAGCTGCTCCTTCTCCATGTTTTCTCTGATTGCTATTTGCATGTTATATGTTGAGGCTCCAAGTGCCCTTGCCACATATGTGAGCATTGTGACAGGCTTGCATATCCCTCCTGCCAGTTGGTCATTTTTTTTCTGAAAGCCTTTGGGACAAAACTTTGAGAAATAGCATAGAAAACGTGGCCTTCTGAAAAGGAGGAAATCTGTATGAAATGGTTTCTTGTTACACTGAACCTTTTTATTTGCCATGTGTGTTTAAAAACTTCAATAAAAATATTATGAGGGAAAAAAAAGCAGGAAATAGGTTGTGAAATCACAGCTTGATGTTCTCGCACTCAATGTGAATCCATATGAGTGCTGCCAAGGATAACGGCTTACAAGGAAATAGAGTTCTTGTTGGGATGCCACCTGTTAGTATCCTGCAGTGCTAGTGTGACCAGATCTGTAAAATATAAACTGGGGAGATCAGACTTGAAGATAAGTGCAGTAAAATGTTTTATGATGGAGCACACAGCGAAAAAGTGACATGAAGCAAACAACCTATATATAACCTGGTAATCCATGCATGCAAGTGTACAAATGGTAAACAGGAGGGAGAGGGGGAAATTGGGGGAACCAGGTAGAGCGGGGTCAGGTAACAATGTAACCAGCGGCAAGACTGCCAGAACAGGAAACAGGTAAAGGGAGTTACATTTCCTTGCTCCTGGCCAATATTTGGTCATGCAGGGATTTGAACATGTGTCAATTCCCATTTCTAAAAAATAGATGTTTTTAAGATGTTCTGCTGTGGAAGCCCTTCTTTACCATAAGAAAACTGCATATATTCTCACATCTGGTACATAATATCTATGCCATCAAATAAAGCTTCTACAAGCTGGTGACAAAGATCTATTTGCTAAAATATTCTCCCTATGGGAGAGAGGAATTGGTGGCCCCAAACTAATTTTTCAATAGGGAAGAAGCTAAGGCCTAAGAGGCCAGAAGTAAAAGAAATAGCTATTGCAAAAACTTCCTTTTTGCTGAATCTTCTGTATATTCTTCATAATTGGAGGGAAAGTGGTGAAGACGTACATGAAGCGAAATGGCAGCTCAGAAGACCCTCTATCACACACTTGCATCATACACTACCCAAAATTCCCTAAATTCACCTCTGTCCAGCTGAGAATTCTTGTCTGTTTCTCTGAGAGGAGAGTGGCTCTGGGTTTCTCCATACTTGTCATGATTTCTGACATGGATCCTAAAAAGATATCAATCCCTGAGTGCTGCACATTGCTCCAAGATGTTGGTATTTTGAGGCAGTGAACCTGGCCATTTGCCTTTTCCATCTTTATGAGCAATGAGCCCCCCAATGTTAGAAACTGCTATCGGTGCTTGGATCCAGTTGCCCAGATGAAAGGGGTGATCACCACTGAGATTCACAAAAATATTGTCCACGATGCCAAAAATTGCCTGATGAGAAAAATTGCCTTGGTCTGAAAGGTTTAGCTGAAAATTGTTTTGGAGGGCAGACTGTCCACTACACATGGAACTGGAGTTCCTGTAGGCAAAACCTCAGAACTGTGTGGGATTTCTTCCAAAAACAATTGCCAGGTGTGAATGGAAGTAAGAAGAGCCTGACATAACTTGTACAGGTAAGTTTCCAGAGTGCTCTTTTCCCAATTGGGGGTTAGAGTGCGCTTCATTGAATCAGGAGAATCTTAACCTTGGAGTCCTAAAACACTAACAGGAAATCACTCAACATATGGTTGCTGATTTAATAGATGAAGTAGCCTGGCCACTATAATAAAAGCAGATATAGCTTCTTCAAGAATTTGAGGTGTTATATGAAAAGTGACACAGTCAAATGGAAAGGACAGGGACTACTGGTTTAATGAACAAAGTGCTCTAGCCAACAACAAAAAATAGCAAATACAGCTTCCCTAAGGGTTGTTGAGGTATTACATATGTCATGCAGTTTGTACCGACATCCAGTGCTGTTAAAAGCCTGGACCACCAACCTCCTTGAAGTCACTAAAAGCATGTCAGCAGCTGAGGTCTGCGTGTTCTTCCTGTTACAATGTCTACAGTGATGGTCTGTATTCATTAAAGGAATTGGAGTTGATCTGAGGTGTGAAGTGTTAGCGGTGGGGCTGATCTGAGGTCTATAATACATGCATTGGGGATGAACATATATTGTACCATTTTGCACCCATAGTTGTACTGCTAATGGCATGTTAAACTCAATTATTCTATAATTAATTTGTTGAACTTTCCATTAACAATACAACTCTGAGTGCAAAATAACAGACTCCAACACTGTTATTCACTTGCATGCCAGTTGTCTGTTTGTACAAGTAATGACACGTAAAGTGACACTTAGCCATATCCTTATTATCCAAAAATACACATCCACTACTTAAAGTGGAGCTCCACCCAAAAGGGGAAGTTCTGCTTTAAGCTGCCGGTGTCCCCGCTCCCCATTAAGGATTGGCACCGCTGTGATCACCTAGACCAGGGGTTCTCAAACTTTTTAAACGGGGCCAGTTCAGTGTCCCTCAGACCATTTAAGGGCCGGACTATAGTTTTAAAAAAAAAAACCTATGAACAAATGCGGACACAGTACAGGAGATGACCAGAGACTGCGTACACAGTACAGGGATGACCAGAGACTGCAGATATAGTACAAGAGATGACCAGAGACTGCGGACACAGTACAGGAGATAACCAGAGACTGCGGACACAGTACAGGGAATGACCAGAGACTGCAGATATAGTACAGGAGATGACCAGAGACTGCGGACACAGTACAGGAGATGACCAGAGACTGCGGACACAGTACAGGAGATGACCAGAGACTGCGGACACAGTACAGGGGATGACCAGAGACTGCGGACACAGTACAGGGGATGACCAGAGACTGCGGACACAGTACAGGAGATGACCAGAGACTGCTGACACAGTACAGGAGATGACCAGAGACTGCGGACACAGTACAGGAGATGACCAGAGACTGCGGACACAGTACAGGAGATGACCAGAGACTGCGGACATACAACGGCAGCCGCTCCATAAGACGCACAGACATTTCCCCCCAAGTGTGTCTTATGGAGCGAAATAGTGCCCCATCATTGGTGTCAGTGGGAAGAAATGTGCCCCATCATTGGTGTCACTGGGAGGAATAGTGCCCCATCATTGGTGTCAGTGGGAAGAATCGTGCCCCATTATTAGTGTCAGTGGGAGGAATAGTGCCCCATCATTGGTGTCAGTGGGAGGAATAGTGCCCCATCATTGGTGTCAGTGGGAAGAAACGTGCCCCATCATTGGTGTCAGTGGGAGGAATCATGCCCCATCATTGGTGTCAGTGAGAAGTATCGTGCCCCATCATTGGTGTCAGTGGGAAGAATCGTGCCCCATCATTGGTGTCAGTGGGAGGAATAGTGCCCCATCATTGGTGTCAGTGGGAGGAATAGTGCCCCATCATTAGTGTCAGTCGGGGGAGGAATAGTGCCCCATTGTTGGTGTCCATGGGGGGAGGAATAGTGCCCTATCGTTGGTGTCAGTGTGGGGGGGGAATAGTGTACCATCACTGGTGTCAGTGGGGGAAGGGGATAGTGTCCCAACATTGGTGTCAGTGGGAGGAATAGTGTCCCATCATTGGTGTCAGTGGGAGGAATAGTGTCCCATCATTGGTGTCAGAGGGAAGAATAGTACGTCATTGGTGTCAGTGGGGGGGGGGGGAATAGTGCCTGTCATTGGTGTCAGTGGGGGGGGATAGTGTCCCAACATTGGTGTCAGTGGGAGGAATAGTACCCTATCATTGGTGTCAGTGGGGGAAGGAATAGTGTTCCATCGTTGGTGTCAGTGGGGGGTGGAATAGTGCCCCATCGTTGGTGTCAGTGGGAGGAGGAATAATGCCCCATCATTGGTGTCAGTGGGGGGAGGAATAGTGTCCCATCATTGGTGTCAGTGGGAGGAATAATGCCCCATCATTAGTATCAGTGACTCCAATGACCCAGCACTATTCCTCCCACTGACACCAATGACACTTAACTTGCTGACCCCTGTTCCAGCATGGTGCTGCTGCAGCCAGCATACCTGGTTGCAGCAGCACCATCAGCATGGCACACTTACCTGTCAGCTGTCCTTCTTCACTCCGGCCTCTCCCTCACTCGATGTTTGTGGGGCTGCTCAGCTCTGCCTCCTCGCAGGTGATTGGCCGCCTGTGTGCCTTTCCTGACCTACAGTTCTGGTGCCCAATCACCGGTGAGGAGGCGGAGCCGAGCTGCAGTGCGAACATCGAGTGAGGGAGTGGCCGGAGTGAATGAAGGAGCAGCGCTTCCTGGGCTGGATCGTGGTGGGACACGGAGCCAGGTAAGGTACAGCAGCCCCCTGACCGCCGCTGTACTTAATGTCCCTTCCTTGTGGCAAATACGCCCCTGCCGGAGGGCCAGATAAATGTCCTCAGCGGGCCGTAGTTTGAGGACCCCTGGCCTAGATGATTGGAAGAGGAAGTTGTCCTCCCTCCCTCCCCGTAGTCTTCTGGGACACGTGACAAGTCCCAGAAGACTACGGCGCCATTCACAAAGCGCAGCACTTCTCACGCATGTGCAGTGGGTACCCGGCTGTGAAGCCGCAAGCTGTCACAGCCAGGTGCCCACGCTGAAGATTGCCGGCGCCAGGGGGAGACGGCCAGTGCAAACAGCAGTGGTGAGGACACCGCTGGACCGAGGGACAGGTAAGTGTCTGTATTTTAAAAGTCAGCAGCTACAATTTTTGTAGCTGCTGATTTGTTTTTTTTCTCAGGTGGAATTCCACTTTAATGGCCCTGTAATCTATTTTTCATGAAACAGTTTCTTACTGTGATTTTCTGCCTCCTTGTAATGTCCTCTTTGAGCTCCTGAACCTCCTATTGTCCCGTTAACTTCTGTTTGTTTGGAATGAGCAGTGTGCACTAGTTGCTGGAATGAGCACTGCTCTATGCACACTACAAATCCCATAATCCATAGTTCCTAGTGCTTCTTGGGGTGTGCAAGAGAAGCTGGCTAGGTTTCTACATACAGTGGGACAATGGAGAATGAAGATAGCACCCTCTTATCAGGAGATCATAATTGGCATTTTGTTTCACAGACAGCAATAAAAGCCTGGCAGGTGTTCTAATCCCTCTCCACTCTATCCAAAACTAAAAAAAAGTGTTGGCTTTAGTTATTCTTTAATACCATACTTTTAATGTGGGAATTTCCACTCTTTTGCATACTGTATAAACGAATGTTCAGCAAAACAATGGGGTACACAAAACAGACTGTTTTCATCTGAAAATGAAATTATCTTCTGGAACTTTGTCATCTTGTTACTTGAGTCATCTGTATCTAATCGCATCCTCAAAGTCTCTTTCACAGAAACAGAGGCTAAAAAAAATAGCTATAAAACTTTCTGTGGATAACTGTGTTTTAGCAGAGTAACATGTCTCTTAAGGACATCCCTATCAAGAGGGAAATGTGGTGTGACTGTTGTCTGGCATAAGTCTGAAGATTGTTCCTCATTGGCCCCACCACTTCTTCTTTCCTTGATGCAAAGAGGCGGTTGATCCTCCGCTGCACCCCATGAGCAGGTAGAATGCCTGTGGTTTCTTGTCCTACTGGGATATACATTCGCATATTCAAATCTTATACATTGTTAAAGTTCCACAGCTTCCGGATGAAACAGGTGTAAACCTGTGAAATGTGTTGAAGAGCTACAATTTCCTACCCCAGGGTTGAAACAGCCTATGACATGACGTTAAAGGATGTATCATTAGATGACTAATATGTTTGTATATTGGTATTTTATGGGTAGTGTTCCGTGGTACAATGTGGTTACACACCATATGATAAATCTGATGTCGTCCTAGGGCTGACACCCTTATTATTTGCTTGCGATATATGTTTTTTTTTGTTTACAAACAATTTTATTTTTCAAGAAATAGTCTGTAAAATAACATTACAGCTTCAATGTGTAAAATAGTAACAAGGCACAACTGAATTGTACATATCAAAAAGGCAAAATCATATAGAATAAAGTAAAAATAAAGAGAAAAGAAGAAGAGAGAATAGAGTTTAAGTACATGAGAAATATAAATAAAGAGGTAGGCAGAGTTATACATCTACCAACAGTATAAGTCAATTAACCCTCACATGGAATGCCCCTAGTCATGTAGTAAATGTCTATGAGTCTTCCAAGTTTCCCATTTTCTATCAGATGAGTGCATCTTGTTCAGTAAGGTATAATGAATTTGTTCCATGAGCATCACAGCATCAACTCTATGTAGAACAGAGGCCAATGGTACTGTGATAGATTCCCAGTGTAGGGCGATAGCCCACAGAGTGGATATACAAATAGTATGGATTAGCCTCATAACATCAGTCTGAACCCCCGGGATACGAGCTCCCAATAGGCAGGACTGCATAGTTAGATGTACCGGGGCACCCACCAGTGCAGAAGCTACCTCAGAGATCCTGCACCACACCAAGGACATGCAATATATGTTTTTAAACACGTTTTTACCATGGTAAACATTTTTTAGGGGCACAATAAAAATTAAAGCAGAGAGTACTTTTATTCTGTATGTGTTATTTGATATACTGTATATGAGTGGTACTCATTTGTTTCTCTGTTTCTTTTTGGTATGTATATATCATGGCTCTGTGGTACGGTTACACATCCTACCAGGGGCGGACTGACAACTCATGGGGCCCCAGGGCAATAGGGGATCATGGGGCCCCTGTGTCCTTGCCCAAACTCAAAAAAGCATATGAAAAAGATACCGGGGCATCTCATGGGGCCCCCTACTGACCCCGGGCCCTCGGACAGTGCCCGAGTTTCCAAATGGTCAGTCCGCCCCTGCATCCTACAGTACAGTACACATGGCCTGCCATTCCTTCAAGCTTAACATTTTATTTGAATATTTGATTTTTTAAAAGGTTTTTATCATAGAGGTTTTTCTCCATTAAATTATTGATGCAACAGGAAACATTGTTACTGTCTAGTCTTTTCTAAGCTGATAGGTGACTTTCATTTGGTTAGGGCCAGTTCACACTAAAACAGAGAGTTGCATTGCTTTGTATAAGAAAAATGCAGCTCTCTTCAAGGGCCAAAAGAGAACAATGGGGGTTAATTCACTAAAGGTTACCGTATGCAATATGAGGGTCATGTGACTCATTTTTCAGAAATATTGCATGAGATAATATAAGATGATGAGATAATATAAGATAATCAAATTAAAATATTGAATGTGTGGTAAATACCCCTCGTTTGTTAAATAGTGAGATAAATACCGCAAAAAAACATGAAATAAATCATTAAAGTCAATTAATTAAATAACACACACATTTGTTATTCATCACCAGGTGTTTGCTGACGGTATTTTAGAAACATACAAAATAACAATTAGAGCAGTGGTAAATAAATGGCGGACCGCAGCTGGAACTGGACCGAGGGACAGTCCTGTCTGGACCACGGCCACAGCACCGCCGGGTGCCCTCCCTCAAGCCCCCTGCCCAGCCACCAAGGCCATCCCCACAGTGGGCAGGGTGCAAGGAGCTGCCCAAGTCACCATGTCAACAAGTGGGCCGGCCCGCCAACGTGAAAAAACTCCTGCAGAGAGCGGAAGTCCCCACTCACTAACAAGCCGGGCAATCACCAGCTTCCGCCCCCCCAGTCCTGACCCGCAGCCCTCCACACCCCACCCACTACGTGGACAACACTGGCAGCAAGACGGGAGGCCGGAGGAGGACACCCAGCGCAACGGCCAAGGTCTGGACAGGACCCTCCACACCTAGCCCACCTTGAGGATGACACTGGAGGCCCAAGAGAAGACACCCCAGAAGGATTAGTGTCTCCGCCCTGCCTAAGGTAAAGGGGAAGGCTTGAATTAAAAGAGGCTTTGTGTTGTGTTCGGGGCACTGTATTGTGTTAGGGGCGCTTTGTTGTGCTAGGGACATTGTGTTAGGGGTGCTATGTTGTGTTAGGTGTGCTGTGTGTTTTAGGGGTGCTTTGTTATGTTAGGGGCACTATGTTGTGTTAAGAGGTACTGTGTTGTGTTAGGGGCGCTGTGTTGTGTTAGGGGTGCTGTGTTAGGGGTGCTATGTTGTGTTAGGTGTGCTGTGTGTTTTAGGGGTGCTGTGTTATGTTAGGGGCACTATGTTGTGTTAGAGGTGCTGTGTTGTGTTAGGGACATTGTGTTAGGGGTGCTATGTTGTGTTAGGTGTGCTGTGTGTTTTAGGGGTGCTGTGTTATGTTAGGGGCACTATGTTGTGTTAGGAGGTGCTGTGTTGTGTTAGGGGCGCTGTGTTGTGTTAGGGGTGCTATGTTGTGTTAGGTGTGCTGTGTGTTTTAGGGGTGCTGTGTTATGTTAGGGGCACTATGTTGTGTTAGGAGGTGCTGTGTTGTGTTAGGGGCGCTGTGTTGTGTTAGGGGTGCTTTTTTAGGGGTGCTATGTTGTGTTAGGTGTGCTGTGTGTTTTAGGGGTGCTGTTATGTTAGGGACACTATGTTGTGTTAGGAGGTGCTGTGTTGTGTTAGGGGTGCTGTTTTAGGGGTGCTATGTTGTGTTAGGTGTGCTATGTGTTTTAGGGGTGCTGTTATGTTAGGGACACTATGTTGTGTTAGGAGGTGCTGTGTTGTGTTAAAAGGCACTGTGTTGTTAGGGGTGCTGTGTGTTTTAGGAGCGCTGTGTTTTGTTAGGGCTGCTGTGTTCTGTTAGGGGTGTTGTGTTGGGAGAGGCTGTATTTTGTTAAGGGGTGCTGTGATGTAAAGGGGGGCAGTGATGTGAAGGGGAACTGAGGACACTGTGGGACTTCTTTGAAAAGGGGACTGTGATGTAGAGGCATATCCATGGAGGGACACACAGACCTCTACAGACTAGACAATGGCACCCTGACTGCCATTAGATATCGGGATGAAATCCTTGGACCCATTGTGGTACCCTACGCTAGTGCAGTGGGTCCTGGGTTCCCCCTGGTGCAGGACAATGCCCGGCTTCATGTGGCGAAAGTATGCAGGCAGTTTCTGGAGGATGAAGGAATTGATACCATTGAATGATCCCCACGCTCACCTGACCTTAATCCAATAGAACACCTCTGGGATATCATGTTTCTGTCCATCCAATGCCACCAGGTTGCACCTCAGATTGTCCAGGAGCTCAGTGATGCCCTGGTCCAGATCTGGGAGGAAATACCCCAGGGCATCATCCGTCATCTCATTAGGAGCTTGCCCTGACATTGTCAGGCATGCAGCACATGGGGCCCACACAAACTACAAAACTTTTGGGGTGTGTTTGAATTCAATTCTCTTTAGGTTGATCATTTTCATCAAATGATGGGGCATCCGCACGTTCCTAACATATCAACCAGTCCATATCAGTATAGATATCCAGCATGATATTTTTCCCCATTGAGATCTGATGTGTTTTCAAAGTGTTCCTTTAATTTTTTGAGCAGTGTATATCCATGGGCAACACACCTCCCTTGTACTCTAAGCCACTGTGCACCTATTAAAATGTAAGTAGGCAGAACAGCTCCACCCACAACCAAATTATAACTTCTTCTGAATGTTGTGGTGTGTGAACAAACATTTGTGAGGCCCACTACATAATGACAGTGAAAAATAAAATATATTCATAGGCAACAAAGGTCCTATACAAAGTAACCCATTATACACTTGTGGTGTATACCCGAGAAAGGAGTGTTCCATCAAAGTGATAGTAGGGTCATGTAACTGGTGAGTTTGGAATTAGTACAGGCGGTGGAAACATTTTGTTGCTTGGTAGATCATGTCTGCCTATTCTCCTCTGACCTCTGACATCAACAAGGTTTTTTCGCCCACACAACTGCCGCTCACTGGATATTTTCTCTTTTTCTAACCATTCTATTTAAACCCTAGAGATGGTTCTATGTGAAAATCCCAGTAGATCAGCAGTTTTTGAAATACTCAGACCAGCCCGTGTGGCACCAACAACCATGCCACGTTTAAAGTCACTTAAATCCCCTTTCTTTCCCATTCTGATGTTTGGTTTGATCTTTAGCAAGTCATCAGCACCATGATGTCATCTAATGATGATCTAGACATCTAAGATGCCTAAATGAGTTTGAGTTGCTGCCATACGCTTGGCTGATTAGCAATTTGTGTAACCAAGCAATTGAACAGATGTACCTAATAAAGTGGCTGGTGAGTGTAGATAACTTTTTCCACAAACAGTTACATTCAAGGCATGACATCAAGAGAAAAAAGCAAAACCAGCACTCAGGTCTATAAGCATCCCTGGAACATAGTAACAGTCACTCGGTGAGGTGCAGCCCTCAAAAGATTGGGGAATCTTGATACTACTGGAAGAAAGCAAAAAAGGGTGCACTCTCCTCGTGCATTACTGTGATAAAAAAGGATTTATTGAAAATGACAAAAGTATATACTCACAAACCAAGAGTCATGCAAACAAACAAGGAACCAAAGTGACAGTCTCAGCAAATGATGGTCTTGCTAATGCGTTTCGGGAGACAAACTCCCTTCCTTAGAGTTCTTTGTTTACATGACTCTTGGTTTGTGAGTATATACTTTTGTCATTTTCAATAAATCCTTTTTAATCACATAATGTATGAGGAGAGTGCGTCCTATTTTGCTCTCTTTCAGTACATTCAAGGCATGCCTTGAATGGTAAATGTTAATTACTCTAAAGCATGCTTATGTGAGCTCTCAAGTGAACTGTCAAGCCAAGAAATGGCTGGTGTCATTGTTGATCACATGTGCAGCACAATGACAACTGCAGATCAACTAGGGGCTAAGATAGCAGCTTCCTAGTATGTAAAGCAGTGGTTGTCAAGTTGAGCTTTCATGAGCTAAAAAGAACCTTGCATGCAGCCTCTGACATCATCAAAGGTCAGTACATAATGTTCAATATATGCAATGCTTGAGAGGACTGTCAGAAACTGCAGACCTAATAGAGGAAATGAGGGTCCGCGAGTGCAGACATGCAACATTTTTTGGCTGGGGATATTCTGCAGAAGACAATATGAAACTGTTAAATATGAACATATTAAAAGAGGTTAGTCGAGATCACTGCTATTACCCTAATCAATGTTTCCACTACAGACTGCTGAGGTTTGAGGGCTGCGCATCATATAGCAAAAGGCCACATGTATCCCTCGGGCTACAGGTCAGGCGTCAAGGATGTAAAGGATAGGAGGACTTAGAACCGCTTTAAATTACTCAAGGGAGTGGCGGTCCACTTTAAGGGAAAATGTTATTGCAGGTAATTCTAGTCCTGTTCATGTAACTAATAGTCTAGGTGTAGTCATATGATTACTAGTGAAAGGGAGGATCAGTCAATCTGAACTTTGATCCTCTATTGCAACATAGATCATATGTCCAAATTCCTAGATATGTAAATATATAACTGGCACAAGAGGGAACCAGAAGCAAAATTTTACTCAAAGTTAAGAATTTTACTCCTTTTTTACTTTAACCATTGCAAGAAACAATTTGTGTTAACATTTGAATACAGGTATATTAAAATAACAATGCGGACTTCATCTTTAAAGCCCCCTATGCCCTCCCATCCACTCCACTCCTTCCCTACAACCCATGCAACCCTTTGTGGCAGGCTTCTGGGGAGTGATCCAACTGCTATAGTTCAGACCTGACACAAACCGCTACTCTCCCACTGGGGTCTTTAGGACCCTCGGAAGACCCCACCGATGGGTCCAAAGTGTCCACCTTACCAGGCAGTGATATTGGCACCTGAAGAAGGACCCTTTCACTCCAACATCCAAAGGAGACAAGGCCTAAAGTGCTATCAACAACTTCACTGGGAGACACTTTACCCACTTCCTGCCCAGGCCAAATTGCAGCTTTCGGGGATGTGCGCACTTTGAATGACAGTCATGCAACACTGTACCTAAATTACATTTTATCATTTTTTGAGACAGATAGAGCTTTCTTTTGGTGGTATTTAGTCACCACTGTTTTTCTTTGGTATATAAATGAAAAACATACCAAAAAACTGAAAAAAAACCCACATTTTTCTAAGTTTCTGTTTTAACCCTCTTAGGTTTTTTACTGGACAGCTTGGTCTATTAAATGAACTGAAAAATAACTGGCCCGGGAGTCCTGGGTGTGGAGTGCCAGTGTGTATCCAGGGAGGCATTTCTTCTGCCTTCTGTATGAGGATTTTGTGATAATGTTTGGCCTTTGTTTACTACTTCATTGGTCTCTAATTGTCTGCCATTTCTGCAAATTATTATGTTTTATTTTATCTCTTCATGTACTGTGCTAGTGTACTCAGTTCATTTCTTTGTCTATACTTCAGTGCATTTATTGTACTCTTCATCAGAAAATCTGTATGTTTTTTTTTTGTATGTCAGTGATCTTGTCTATAATTGTTTCTCTGATGCTGTCTAACCTATAATAAAATCCATTGTAAAAGAAAAATAACTGGCCAGATTACTATTATTATTATTATAAAGGATTTATATAGAACTCTCTATATGGAACTCCACTCATCCACCTTACTAGCCATTCCGTATCTGCCATCCCTCTTTGCCAATCCCTCCACTGGCTTCCCATTGCCCAACAAATAAAATTCAAAACCTTAAATCACTCTGCCCCCAATTACATCACCAACCTTGTCTCCAAATATCACCCAAACGGTACTCTCCGCTCCTTGCATGACCTCCTCTCTAGCTCCCTTGTCTCCTCCTCCCATGCTAGTCTCCAGGACTTCTACAGAGCCTCCCCCATCCCCTGGAACTCTCTACCCCAATTTATCAGACTATCGCCTATTCTGCTCACTTTTAGGCGATCTCTGAAAACCTTCAGGGAAGCCTATCCTGCCTTCAGCTAATAATGGAATCTTCTACTCTTCCAACCAGTCCATCCCCCACATCTCCCATAGCCCTCCTATCCCTCTTGTATTGAACTGTATTGTTGCTGTATTGTCTCCCTTTATATTGTAAAGCGCTGAGCAAACTGTAGGCGCTATATAAATCCTGTGTAATAATAATACAGCGCAAACAGTTTACGCAGCACATACATTATAAGCGGGACAGTACAATTACAATACAGTTCAATACAGAAGGAATTGGAGGGTGAAATTAAAGGAAGGAAGACTGAAACAAAAGAAAACTAATGCAGTTATCACATTTAAAAGAGAAGTATGGGATTGGAAAAAAACAAACACATGCCACCTATGTGGATGCAGCATCAGTCCGAGCTGCAGCTGTCCCCGGCTGCCTCTAAACCTGCTGCTGGCTGAATGTGGTTCACAGGAGTGCAGAACTAAGTACATTCCTTTGTTCCAGAGGAAAAGTATGGCAAAAAGAGGTTTGGTCATACTTCAACTTTAAGGATGAATGAGTTGTAAAAAATGTATTTTTAATTTTTGGGTTTAATACTTCTTTAAAGAATTCCTGGCATGGAAAATTTACATGTAACTATCCATATACCATTCCTGTGGAAGCTGGAAATTGCTGTAGTAGATACTGCGACTCCAGATACCGCTGAGTGGTTGCCTTGCCTTCTGTCTAAATTGGCCCTAGTATGTGTATGTATGAATGTGAGTTAGGGACCTTAGATTGTATACCCCTTGAGGGTTAGGGACTGATGTGAAAGTACAATATATATGTAAAGTGCTGCGTAAATTGATGGCGCTATATAAGTACCTGAAATAAATAAATACTTTCATTATATATGTGACATTTTTTGCTATATACAGAATGCACGGCATTTTTAAAAGGGAAGTGAAGGCTAACTATAAGTGGTATAAAAACATTCCCACCCCGCCTCCTCCTACTATGCTGCATCTTTATAACAGAGATCGGTGGAAATACCTTGTGGTTATGTGATTGAAAAACTTTGGTTCCCCTGAGTCAGTGAGAGCTTTGCAATGGCTCTTAATTCCGAAAGCCATGGTGTCACCCACCATCTCTCATTGCCCTCCAATTGTTGGTCTCCCTCCCCGCCCCTCCAGCCGCTGCTCTTTGATACAGGGGAGCTGGAGCTTGAGACAATACCTGAGCAGATCAAAGAAAAGGTATTTCCACTGCATTTTAACACCACTTATAGTAAGTTAGGGATACAATGATTTTAACTTTGCATTATTGTTGTTGCAACATACATAAACGTTTGGCCTGATAGTGGCAAATAGTGGAAATTGGAATAAGCTTGACTGTTATAACACTATAAGTAAGCAGATATTTTAAGATCTGTAAATTTGTACATAATTTGTGGTTACCCAGTATATACCAAGGGGCGAATTTGTGAAGCAAAGATTCTTGCCTACTTACAGTGGTAGACTTGCTGAGCCATCTGGTTTCACTTATCTTACATATGGAATATAGTGCAAGGAGACATTCTATGAATGGTCCAGCAGATAATATGGGTATACTGTTATGTACTGGTTTGTATGTTTGCTCTCTTTGGTGCAGCAGTAGTGAACATGGGGGTATAGTATTCATGCTTCTGTAGGGATCTGCTGCCATCTGCTGTCTGTTAGTGGCTCTGCTCTTTATGTTCACAAATATTATCCTGTCTCTGTGTGTCTGGGTCAAAAACCTCAGAAGGCGGAAGTAGCGAGAGAGACAGAGAACTGAGCAACATGATGACCTTAAACGCCCAGAGGCTGCTAAGGCTGCTCTATTTTCACCCAGACCAGAAACAAAGACTATTATGCAAGTATCCCTATTTTCTGATACACAGCTCGAAAAATTAAAGAAACACTTTTTAATCAGATTATAGCATCAAGTCAATTAAACTCCTGGGATATTGATCTGGTCAGTTAAGTGGCAGAGGGGGTTGTTAATCAGTTTCAACTGCTTTGGTGATAATGAAATTAACAATAGGAGCACTAGATGGGCAACAATGAGACAACCCCCAAAACACTGCCCATCTTTTCTGACTGTTTTTCACTACTTTTGCATTTGGCTAGAGTCAGTGTCACTACTGGTAGCATGAGGTGTTACCTGGTCCCTACAGTATTGCACAGACAGTCCAACTTCTCCAAGATGTCACATCAGTAAATGCCATTGCTAGAAGGTTTGCTGTGTCTCCCAGCACAGTCTCAAGAGCATGGAGGAGATTCCAGGAGACAGGCAGTTACTCTAGGAGAGCTTGACAGAACCGTAGAAGGTATTTAACTCATGAGCAGGACCAGTTTCTGCTCCTTTGTGCAAGGAGTAACAGGATGAGCACTGCCAGAGCCCTACAAAATGACCTCCAGCAGGCCACTGGTGTGAATGTCTTTGACCAAACAATCAGAAACAGACTTCATGAGGGTGGCCTGAGGGCCCGACGTCCTCTAGTGGGCCCTGAGCTCACTGCCCAGCACCATATAGCTCGATTGGCATTTGCCATTGAACACCAGAATTGGCAGGTCCGCCACTGGTGCAATGTGCTTTTCACAGATGAGAGCAGATTCACCCTGAGCACATGTGACAGACGTGAAAGGGTCTGGAGAAGACGTGGAGAATGTTATGTTGCCTGTAACATTGTTCAGCATGACTGTTTTGGTGGTGGGTCAGTGATGGTCTGGGGTGGCATATCCATGGAGGGATGCACAGACCTCTACAGGCTAGACAATGGCACCCTGACTGCCATTAGATATCGGGATGCAATCCTTTGACCCATTGTCAAACCCTATGCTGAGCAGTGGGTCCTGGGCTCCTCCTGGTGCATGACATTGCCTGGCCTCAAGTGGCGAGAGTATGCTGGCAGTTCCTGGAGGATGAAGGAATTGATACCATTTAATGGCCCCCACGCTCACCTGACCTAAATCCAATAGAACACCTCTAGGATATTATGTTTCGGTCCATCTGACGCTGCCAGGTTGCACCTTAGGCTGTCCAGGAGCTCAGTGATGCTGTGGTCCAGATCTGGGAGGAAATACCCCAGGACACCATCCATCGTCTCATTAGGAGCATTCCCTGACATTGTCAGGCATGCATACAAGCACATGGGGGCCATACAAACTACCGAGTACTATTTTGAGTTGCTGCAATGAAATTTCAGCAAAATGGACTAGCCTGCTGCATCATTTTTTCACTTTGATTTTTGGGATGTCTTTGAATTCAGTCCACTGTAGGGGGATATCCATCAAAAGATGGGGCATCCTTAAGTTCCTAACACATTACCCAGTCCATATCAGTATAGATATCCAGCATGATATTCTTCCCCATTGAGATCTGATGTGTTTTCAAAGTGTTCCTTTAATTTGTTTGAGCAGTGTAGTTTAACTGCAGCTGAGCATAGCTTCTTAAATGTGCACCTAAATAAAACTTTGTGACAGATTTATCTCTGTCTTATTCTTATTATCTCACATGCACAGTGCCAGATAGCTAGGTTTGTGCTACTGTATGTGTGTAGTGGTCACATTCCGGTTTATTTGCAGGTGAACCAGTTTATTGCAATAGAGCTTATATGCAGCTCTTGTTATTTTAAATAACCTTGTCCCTTCTGGTCTGACTCTGAGGTCCAGTGCCACATCATGGCTTCCGTTGGTAAAAAACTCCATTCCAGGGTAGTTGGGGGATCTACCCAACACTGCTGACATTGTCTTCAGGTCCCTGAAACCAAGACGAATACAGCATAACAATCACCCTCAGGGACCCCTTTGCTGGAACATTAATTTGGAGGTATTTTTTACTAATAACCCGGGGTATTAATTTCCTAGGAAGGGAATCCCCTCTGTTCACAGAGGCCCTGTCCTGGGTGGATGCTCTGACAACTTTATTATCAAACCCAATCTTCCACTTAGAAAAGGTCCTGGTTCTGTTATTTACCTATAGGTTTAGTGCATTATCCTGTTTGAGGAGGTCCATTTCTCATAACTCCCCCCCAAAAGAGGACTACACTTTTATGTCCGTATTGATTAACGAGATTGGTCTGTAATTTTGAGTAGATTGTGGGTCTTTACCCGGTTTTAGAATAGTAGTGATTATCGACTGCAACATGTCAGAAGGGAATTTACCGGTAGAAGCTGCGTGGTTATAGAGGGCAGATAAGTGTGATTTAAGGTCGGATGCAAACGTTTTATAGAATTCATTAGTGAATCCATCATTCCCTGGGGATTTATTTAAGGGTAGAGTAGAGATAACTTTTTCAATTTCTATTGATGAGATTGGCGCCGATAAAGATTCAAGTTGAGAGGGGGAGATGTGGGAGAGCTTGGAGTTATGCAGGAAGCTTTCAATGGTAGGAGTCGTAGGTTGGGTTGTATTAGGGTCATCTTTTATATTATATAGCAAAAGCATTGGCTATATCTTGCGGGTTCGAAAGAGGCGAACGCGTGGTTGGGTGTTGTATCATAGATATTTTGGTCTTAAGTCGTTTATGTTTAATGATCTTAGCGAGAAGAGAACTTGCTTTATTTCCTAGTGCATACAATTTGGTCTTCGTTTTTTGGAGATTGGTGTCATATGAATGGAGTAGTAGGGTACGTAACTTATTTCTTTCTTGATTTAGTGTCGCGGAGGTGGAGGGGTTAGGGTTTTTTTTGTTGAGTTCTTCATTTAGGTTAATGGAGGTTAGGAGTTGGTCGATTTGTTGGGACCTCTGTCTTTTTATACGCGAATTTAATTGTATGAGGATACCTCTCATGTATGCTTTGTATGTTTGCCAGAGTGTGGTGATTGAGATATCCGGTGTGGTGTTAGTAGCAAAAAATAAATTATGTGCTTTCAAGATATGCTTCTGATTGTCCGGGAATGAAAGGAGTGAGGAATTGAGTCTCCAGATCGGCGTGAGCGCCGAACGTCGATCATCATCTAAGGATAAACTGATTGGTGCGTGATCTGACCAAGATATAGTGCCAATGTTCGATGAGGTCGCTTGTTGCAATGTCCATTTATCTGTAATAAACATATCTATCCTCGAGTAGGAAAGATGTGCGGGGGAGTAGTAAGTGTAGTCTCTCTCGGAGCCATGGTGGCATCTCCATATGTCATATAGGTCATGGTCGTGTAGAAATCGATTAAAGGCATATTTATTAGTTTTCTTCTTGGATGATGAATCCACAAGTGGGTTGCTCATAACGTTGAGGTCTCCGCCAATTATGAGTCTGCCTTGTTTATGGGTAGAGATGGTCTTGTAGAGTTTCCGATAAAATTGCAATTGGTTGTTATTCGGGCCATATACATTCACCAATGTATGGGTTATGTCATTGATCTGACAAATAAGGATGTGAAAGCGTCCAAGTGGATCAGCTATTTTTAAGATGAGGCGGAAAGGGAGAGAATCGCTGATGGCTGTGATGACTCCATTTTTCTTCTTGGGGTTGGTAGACATAAAAATTTGTGAAAAGTGGTGGAGGTGTAGCTTGGGCTCTTTTCCAGTGGCAAAATGGGATTCCTGTATGAAAAAAATGTCGGCTTGGGAGTTCCTGGTTTCTTTAAAGAGTAGTGATCTCTTAAATGGGGAGTTTAGGCCTCTAACGTTGAGAGATGTTATAGTAATCATTGGTAAGGAAATATGCGTTGATAGTACAGTGTCGGGTGGCTGTTTAAGAGAGACAAGACTCGGTAATCTCCTAGAAATAGGGAATGGGTGTGTTCTTGTGGTACCAGTGTGGCTCGGATGGAGGTTGTAGAGTTATTGTGCCATGTGGACTGTAGGAATGCAGGAGTAGAAGTAATGAGGAGTGTTCGATAGTGCCTTAGAAGAAGGGGGGTGGAGACAAACAGGGTAGTAAAAACATTCCCGCAGAAAAAGCAGGTAGGCCAAGTAGCCAACTTCGCTACTTTAGAACTGAGGGGTATTGATGGGCTTTGACCCCGGGGAGGATCATGCCAACAAAAAACATGTAGAACAAACATCTTCAAATAAGGGCCGATCGCCAGACATTTGGACATTTAGAATAGGTCCCTAGGGGGGCAGGACATATGTCTGCACCTGGAATGCTTCATGCAACCGCTCATGTTGTTTCCATATGTTGGGCTGAGTTAGGAGTAGTGTCTTGTGTATCTGCAGGGATGATGTTCCAGGTTTTAAGCAGATCAATGACTGCTTCCAGGTTTTTAACGGTAAATATTCTGCCTTGTCGCCGCACTATTAGTTTATTTGGAAAGCCCCATTGGTAGGCTATACCATGATTTCTGAGGGCCTTTGTGATGGAAATAATTTTCTTCCTATTGAGGAGCGTAGCTTTGGAAAGGTCCGCATAGAGGCGGAGATTTGCGTGTGATGGCGGGAGAGGTGGCATGTTTCTGACCGCCGTCATAATTTTTTCCTTTACGTGGTAAAAGTGTACTCTAATTAGTACATCTCTTGGGATTGAAGCTGACAAAAATGCTGGCTTGGGCAAGCGGTGGGCCCGGTCAATCGCAAGCTCTATGTCCGGAAGTGCTGGGAGAAGTATTTTGACGTATTGTTGTATGTAGGGAAGCAGATTCTCATTCGTTACAGATTCAGGGATCCCTCTAATTTTGATGTTATTGCGTCGGGAGCGGTCCTCTAAGTCAGCCAGTTTTAGGTTGATTTGTTCGATGTCGGACACATGATCCGCGTGCGCGTCAATCAAATCATTGTGCGCTGTTATTATGTCACCCAAGCTGTTTTCAATATGGTTTATTCTGCGTTCTTGGTGTTGTACTACATTACATATTTGGTTTAAGGATGTGAATACGTCATTTAGCAGGGATTGGCGCAGGGACGTCAGCATGTGTTTCATCGTCACCTCTGTGAGCGGTTGATCGGCTGCAGGGAATGCGGCTATGTCAGGGAGGTCTGCATTAGGGGGTGGAGGCAGGAGAGTTATGGCTTGGTATGGAGGGTCCGGGTCATGGTCCAGACGAGGTCTGGATTTGGCAGGGCTGCTGGTAGTGGGGGACAGGGGGGGTGATAACTCACCAGGGTCCCCTGGATACAGCGATTCCTGGGGCCTCGGGTCCCTGTGCTGGGCTCTGTAGTCCTCCTCCTCGTGCCTGCCATCTCCCTCCACTGTGCTGTTGCGGCCGCCATCTTGGCTTCCCAGAGCAGGGAAGAATTTAGTGAGTTTCCCGGGGTGATCCGGGGCTCTGCGCCTGCGGGGCATGGCTGTTGAGGTGCGGGCAGGTGTTGGCAGTGACGTGGGGTAACTTATTTCCCCCGGGGCCGGTGAGTGCCGGGTTTCAGCTGGCGGGTGGACGGAGCGGATCTTAAGCCGCGTCCATCAGAGCCGGCCGCGCATGCGCCCTATAGGACTACACTTTTAAACCAGGAGTCATCTGGTGCAATCCATCATTGTTGCTTCACCATTACACTCACGTGCTTACATTAAACTTTGGTTTTAAAAAATATATTTTATTCAAGAATGTATTCTTAACTCAAAAAGTGTATTCTATTACTCTCAGCCTCCTCCAAATCTCTCTTTTTTTGCTGCTGTGATCCAAATTTCTGTTAGAGGTTGGCTACATTCATCCTCCATGGTTCCACTGTAAGAAAGGAGTGTAGTCACCACCCATTCTTTCACACTCCTGAGATGGACTAGGGCAGGGGTCAGCAACCCATTGATCATAAGCTACTCATTGTCCGCTGACAGGTGATGGGTAGATAGCAAACAGGTCCCAGTGTTTACGACCTGGTCTTCTACTCAGTGCAGGCACACGCTCACCCAATCCTAGGGTGCAGAGACAGCCCTCACCCCCTGCATACGTGCAACTGCAGGGCAAGGAAGCCTCTGGAATAGCTCAGGCGGGTTTGGGCTCATCTCCGAAAATGTCCCAGTTGTTCTTCTTCCCCACTGGCCCTCCTCCTTGATCCAAGGGTCTTGTGGGTGATACCAGGTGGGAAGACCAGATAGGATTGCCTGTATGCATCAGAGTTAGTACATGTGGGTTTGCCATTGCACCTTGCATGCACCACTCTGCATTAAAAAAACAACAACGTCTGTGCCCTCCGAACACTGCAGCCCTCCTGATGCCCCAGCACCATGCCCTCCTGACCCCCAGCACCATGTCCTCCTGACCCCCAGCCACATGCCATTTTGACCCCAGCACCATGCCCTCCTGACCCCTTGTACCATGTCCTCCTGACTCCCAGTACTTTATTATTGACACCCCAGCCCTCCCGATCCCCCAATTATCATGCCCTCCTGACCCCAACCCTACATACTAATGACCTCTGTACACTGCTCTAAATGCTACTGAACTCTGTTCACTTCCGTACCTACTACTGACCTCTGTACACTGCCCTACATGCTACTGATCTCTGTACACTGACCTACATCCTACTAACCTCTGTACTCTGCCCTACATACTATTGACCCCTGTACACTGCCCTGACTACTATTGACCACTGTTATAACAATATACAACATAATACCCAATTTTTTTGCAAAATTAAAAATATGGTGTTGCTCTGAGTAAATAGATACCAAACATGTCACACTGTAAAATTGCACATGCTTTTGGAATGGGGCCAAACTCTGTATATCAAAATCTCCATAGGCAATGCATTATAATCCTTCATAGGTTACCAGTTTAGAGTTACAGGGGAGGTCTGGTGCTAGACTTATTGCTCTCTCTCTGACATTGTGGCAATACCTCACATGTGTGGTGCTCACCATTTATGTATGTGTATGGGACCAACGCGGGTATTCGCCTTTGCATGAGAGCATGGGGGGGGGGGGGGGCACTTTCATTTGTATTTATTTGTATTTATTTATTTTACACTGTTTCTTTAAATGTAAACAGATGTTGATGTGGATGAAACACTGGTACACTGTGACAGATGTTGATGGGACACTGGTATACTGTGACCAATGTTGATGGGACACTTGTACACTGACAGATGTTTTTGTGCACTTGTACACTGTGACAGATGATCATCCACCAGCCGATACTGAAAGATGTTGAGGGTCCACTAGGGACACGGACAAATGTTGGTGTTGCAATGGGACACTGACAGATGTTGATGGTACACTGGTACACTGTGACAGATTTTTTGTGCACTGTACACTGTGACAAATGTTTATGGGACACTGGTACAGATGTTGATGTGCACTGTTGACAGGGACAGGTGGTGCTTGGTGCACTGGTGTGGGATATCTGCAGTCTGTGTGATCTGTGTGTAGCTGAACAGTAAAATAATCAGCTACACACAGATTGTTGACAAGCTGCAGCAATCCACATCTTACTGAGCTCTCACTGAGCATAGGAGGAGAGCCAACATTGAGGCACATGCCTCTGTTTACATTGTGTGATAGCTGTGATTGGACATCATATGATTGGAAGGGCCAGTCAGAGAGCCCATATCCCAATCTGTGATGTGCTGTGTCCAAGGGCAACAGCCAACAAAGGATTGAGCCACTGTGTGGCACCAGGTTCTAATGGGATGCACTGGTATGTCCAGTCAGAACGGCACTTGTCTCACCTGGCCATTTATGTACAGTGGCTGGGTGTGAATTGGTTAAAGACGAAAAATAGGTATAAAAACAATAACATGCAACAAGAAACATGTGAATGCTTTGTTTGCAAGAAACACGGCCATTTAAAAGCAGATTGGAGAATCTGGAAAGCTAGAATGCACAAACAAACTAAACGTACAAAACGGAATGCTTGCACAAAGGAAGGTTTTACTTGTGGGGTACAGTGAATCTCAAAAAGGATACAGAATAATACACCAAGACACAAACAAGTGTAATTGTCGCTGAAACTTCAGTATGTTCAAAATTTCATGAACTAATACAAACACTTAAAACAGAAGGAAATTCTATATCAGTGTCACATGAAGATAAGCAACAAAGTGACACAGAAATAGAACTTAATGCAGACAATTCAAAAACTGTAAAAGAAGAAACCAGGACATCAAGGGGATTCAATCAGGAATTCCACCAGAAGCAATAAAGGCATCCTAGCCAAACGTCTGTCCTATGCTCCTTAAGTAGCAATCAGAGATTTCTCGGAAAATGGTTGTGAAGCACCATGATATCACAATAGCCTTTCTTATAGTGATATCGAAGAGGAAATATATATGACACAGCCAGGATACGTGAAAAATGATCATCTTGTGTGCAAGTTGCAGAAATCTTTTTACAGACTCAAGCAATCACTTGAGTACGGAATTTAAACATAAACAAAGTCTTACCAAACAGAGGATTTATACGAAGCAGAGCTGACCCATGTCTGTTCTCAAAATGTGTAGATTGTGAATATATGTATATTTTACTCTATGTGGATGACTTGATTGTTGCTCACAAAAAGGATGTGGAAGTCGCAAAGTTGACTGCAGTGCTTAACCAGCATTTTGAGAGTAAAGATCTTGGGGATGTGACGTACTACCTAGGAATTAATGTACAGCATAAAGAAGATGACAGCTTCCTGTTAAATTAGAAATCTAAAACTGAGGCAGTGCTTCAGCAGTTTGGCATGACTGAAGACAGTACTCCCATGAACACAGCATACCTAAAAACGGAAGGGGATGAGGATCTTTTTCCTACTTATGATCAGTACAGACAAGCAGTGGGGGTATATATTGCAACCAATACATGTCTAGACATTGCAGCTGCCATGGCACTTCTTTGAAGATGCATGAATGAATCACATAAAAGAGACTGGACATCAATCAATCAATCGAGTCATAAGATATCTCAAACAAAAGACTTGGGTCTGAAGCTGTCTGCAGGTGGTGATTTGAACCTCATAAGATATGTGGACTCACAAATCCACAAGTGGGTACTTGTTCAAATTAGGAAACAGTCCTATATTTTGGTCCAGCAAGAAGCAGATCTCAGTAGCTTTGTCCTCTGCAGAGGCAGAGTACATTGCCCATCTACTCAAGAAGCTGTGTGGTTATGTCTATTGCTTGAAGATCTTGGAAAATAAATGTCCCAGTCTACAATCTTTTATGAGGGCAATCAAGGATGTGTCAAACTTGCCACAAATGAGAAAATCAATCCAAGAACAAAGCATATTGATGTCAGACATCATTACATTTATGATCTGGTTGAACAAAACGTAATTGTGCTTATAAATTGTGAAACTAAAAACATGATTGCAGATGCTTTGACAAAACGGCTAACAAGAAATTGATTTATAGAACTGAGATCTGAGTGGGGTGTTGGAATCCAGTGTTCATGTATTCTGTACAACTACATCAGTATTCAGTAGAGATATATTCTTCAACCAATAAATGGCAGTGCTCATAAGTTTGTAGCTGCATCTATGGTAAAACTCTGAAAAATAAACTTTCCTGTTTGCAGAGAAGCAAATAAAGCATATGTGGACTCTGTACTGTCTGTTCTGTAGGGCTATATATATAGAATCTCTAACACTTTCACACTTGTGGTGCCTTCTGGAGTATGATAGAAGTTCAGAATGCTTTTCAGGGTGCATTTGACAGGTGGCAAGGAGGTGAATTTGATATATAGTGCCACTTGTCAAGCTCTGTAACCCAAGTTAAAAATGGTGTGGCATGTTTACAGCCATTAAAAAACAAATTATTGTAGTAAACCGTGCTGTGACTACCCTAAATAACCCTATAACCAATATAGCCAGCAGCTAATACAAATCACACTCCCCAGTGCTCCTCAATAACACAAAACAATATACATCCCTAGCTTCTATATACATTTGCTACAATAAATGTAATATGGTCAAATTCTTATAAAGTGGCAATAATTAATTTTCTGAATTAAGATATTAAAATGCTATCAGTGACATGAAAGTCCTATAACATCAAGTCCCAATTCTTTCACCACACATTCAATGTGTTTACGACAACCTGGAGGCTCACCAGAATATATTGATATTAATATTAAAATAATATATAATAATAATTAATATTATTAATATATTGATCACTTAGTTCTAAGGTCAAGAGTGTTTTTTCCCCAAAGGGTTATGTGTGCACAACATGAAGTACCGCTCTTCTTTCCCACCTAAATGGATCCTATACCAATTATTCACTACATTCTCCTTCTGCAAAAGTTCTTGACCTCCTTCTTTTGCAAAGTGAGTCAAAACTCATTCAAAATTAGTAGATCTTTAAGCCAGCAATAGTATATATAAAGGATCACTGGAAATTGTTGGCCTCTTTTACATCAAAGTAGGTTACAAGAGCATGTTTGGCAATCATACCACCACTCCCCTCCATTTATCCCACTTTTGGACATAACCGGAATTCCACTTACCCCACCTTGTTTCCAATTTGCAGCCAGGTAATTGCTCAAAATAAAATGCACCTCCATAGTGTAAATCCACGCAAGAAAATAAAAAGCATTTTCCTGTCAAAATCAGAATGAAATGAGTTAGACTGTCTACCAAAAGGTCTCAACATAGAAATTGATCTCAACAATTTCCTTGTGCAATGCAGTCCCAATACATATACAATGCAAATAGCCTTGTTCTCTATAATGGCATTTCACGGGATGCAGTACTTTTTTTGTTAAGATCAGCATGGTGTGAAGCAATACAGCACAACAAGCCGTAGCCAATAGAATTAGAAATAGAAATGAAATGTTAATTTGTGTTGTTTTATTGACGTTCTAGAGAAAAGGTGGCGATACTGTAGTGCACTCTGCTGTTCTGAACAAGCCCCTAAGGTATTTTTTGTGACCTTTTTTTGCAGTACACACAGCTAGAGAGGTCAGAAATGGCTTGTTTTAAACTTCTTTTTACTGCTTGTTAATTATATAAATGAAAATGCTAGTGTCTCAGCTTTCATGCTGTTTGGCTTTATTTTTCAACTGACCAAAAAACAAGTACAGTAATAAGAAATTTCCCTGAATATGAAGAGAATTTCCCCTGACTTTAAAATACCTACTAGCCATCAGAAGTATGATGTTGCCATTTCTGGACCCCTTGTAGCTTAAGGTTATCAGATTTTTTCAAAAAACACTACTAACCTTGCATAGCTTAACCTACAGCAATACATTATGCCCCCTTTTGTAGCCACACCTACAAAATAAAAAAAAACTTTTTAAGAAGCCTTCAAACAATTAGCAAAAGATTTTTGGAACGAGCTCCTGATGAAGTCAGAAGGGATGTACCCAGGGGCAGACTGACAACTCATGGGGCCCCCGGGCAATAGGGGATCATGGGGCCCCTGTGTCCTTGCCCACACTAAAACCACACCAAAAAAAGCCTAAGAAAGGTACCAGGGGCATCTCATGGGGCCCCCTTCTGACCCCAGGCCCTCGGGCAGTGCCTGAGTTCCCAAATGGTCAGTCCGCCCCTGGATGTACCCCATAGAGAGCAGCCTCTGTGTGGTACATCCAGAATCTGTGTAATGGCTGCTGATCACTCTGATGCTTTTAGGAAAAGATCCAGAGTAGTCTTTTATAAATTGATTTTATAAAAGTGAGGTTTTAGGCCATGTGTGACTGCTCTTTTATTCTGAGTACGGATGAAACATCTTTAGGAATTATATCTAAACTGATGTGTTTATAAACCAGATGGGAGCTAAGCTTTTGTGACCTATCTGATGTATGTTGGTATAGGTCATTTTCAGAAGATGAGTATCATCCTAAAGGGATTGGTATTACACTGGGAGTACTCCTGTTTGATCACTTGGAGAAGAGTCAAAAGTGGATTGGTGAACAATTTGTGGACATGTGTGGACATGTAGATATCATGAGCGGATACCAATGGACACTTTAGAAACACATTGTTTGTCTGGACAATATTCGGTTACAATTCAGTTTTGTGACACTGGTGTAGAGTTGTCTTTGATGGTATTGCATATGGACACATACAGAATTTAAAGTATACTGGTGTATTGATGTGTTTACCACATATTAGAAATGTTTTTTCTTTATTTAACAGGGACAGTATAACTACAGGGCAACTAGCATTTTTAAAAGGAGGCCAGCAATGGCAGCCCCTATATTCCTCTTATGACAGATGTATATATTCATACTTTGTTCCTTGCCCTCTGAAAAATCCTGTTACTGTCTCTTCTTGTTGTATAACTGTCTGTTCTAGCTGTATAGTTCCTTATTTCTGTATTTAACTTTTCACATATGTTTGAAATCATTCCAAGAATGTTATGTGGAAACAAAAATTCCCAGCCAATTCACAAAATAGATTAAAAATGTAAGTTTCAATATGTGCAGTTGAGGGTATCTGCCTTCATGAAAAACAAGAGGAGGATTTTATAGATATGACTTATGAATTGCATATATTGCGGCCACTAAGACTAAAGTTTTTTTGCAGCTGTGATATTATCAGTTGTTTAGTTCAATTTGCAGTTTAGGTCTCTTTCAAAACAAAACCACACCTCCCAGCTATTGCAATTTTCAAGCCGGCCACAGACAGAGAGATTTTCTTTCCTGCAACCACAAGTTGCAGGAAAGAAAATTATTATTATTATTATACAGTATTTATAAAGCGCCAATAGTTCGCTCAGCGCTGTACATTACAAAGGGGGACAGAACATGTGACAGAACAATACCAATACAATGTGATACACGAGGGGTTCGAGGACCCTGCTCTTTCGAGCTTACAATCTAGGAGCAAATAACTTGATTCCCCCATCAACACAGTAGGTGTTGATGAGGGAATCCCTCCCACGGAGTCATTATGTTCTTCTGGCGGGGGGATCCGTCCTTGACAGAACACAGAGATTACTGCTAGTGGCTATATTAGCCGCTAGCAATAATTGTATGTAAAATCCGACAGGCTGGTTGTACCCAAGTTGATCAATTGATCAACTTCGGTACTTTCAGCCTCCCCATACATGGTTTGAAATGTCTATTGCAGGCTTAAGAGGTTTGATCAGTACAATTTGTGATTAACCCCTTCATGCCTAAGGGTAAAATAAATCTTAATGCCTAAGCACAATTTTGCAACATTGACATGTGTTAGTAAAACCGTACATATTGTCACATCTACTTTGTACATCCAGGTGAATTATACCTTGTTTCAGGACAAATTGGGCTTCATTTGGTGGTAAATAGTAATGGATATCTTCTGATTTTTTTTTATCAAAGGAAAACTGACCCAAAATAGTAAAAAAAAGAGCAACCCAAAATACATTTTCCAGCTGTTGATGATCACAGCGATACCATATATGTGTATGTTATTTGTTGTTTTACCCATAGAACAGCCCAGAAACAATAGTGCGCATTTTTTTTTTGTTTTTTTCCCCCCCCTAAAACACACTGACACTAACTGACCCTGATACCAATTTAAAAAAAAAAATGAATCCTGACCTTTGACCCTGACCTTTTGATCTTGACCTTTGACCCTGACCTAAACACTTACCTTGGCACTGAACTAGATCAAACCTTGGACCCGTATCCCGCTTCCTTGATGACTTTTCAGCCTGGCTACCCTTCTTTCTCTCCTCTGAGCTACTCACCATCATCCTTGGGCATTTCAACATCCCTGTCAACATCGACAACCCGGCCACATCCCAATTCCTCCACTTAACCTCCTCCTTTGCACTCACACAGTGCATACAATCCACCACCCACTCCGACGGAAATATCCTGGACCTTGTCTTGTCCCACCTCTGCGCTCCCCACAACCTCACAAACACCTCCTTGCCTCTCGCTGACCAAAACCTTATTACCTTCTCTGTCTCCTCGTCCTCTAACGCCTATCCCTCCAAATGTCATACTACTACCAGCCGAAACCTCCGCAACATGAAGCCTGCCTCCGTCCACTCTGCAGCTGATCAACTCCATGACAGCATCCTCCCCCTGTCCTGCCCCGACCTGGCTATGACTGCCTATAACAACTCACTGTCAACCGCCCTTGACTCACTAGCGCCTTTAACCACACAAAACATCAGACCCCGACCGCCCCAGCCCTGGCAGACTGATCACACCAAAACTCTCAACTGACACAGTCGTGCCCTGGAGCGACTATGGCGCAAAACCAGATCCCAACAAGACTTCACCTGCTATAAATCTGCCTTCCACACCTACACCTCCTCCCTCCACGCTGCCAAACAAGCCTACTTCCTGACCCTCATCAAGACCCTCTCCTCCAATCCTTGACGACTCTTCTCCACCTTTAACTCTATGCTCTCTCCGCCCCCACCTCCACCCAGCACCTCACTCACCGCCCATGAGATTGCCAATCACTTCAAAAACAAGATTGACACAATTCACAGGGACATCGCCGCTGCTCAAACTCCCTCCAAACCCGTCACTTCTCACACAGCTACCCCCTCATCACCCCTCTCCCTCATCACCCCTCTCCCTCGGAGGTCAGAGCAGTGGCCTCACCACTGCTCTGACCTCCACCCCACCTAACATTCCTCACACTGAAGCTCCCTGGACACTCCACACCTTCGACCTTACTACCATCGAGGAGGTCACCAAGGTCTTCTCTGATGCTCGCCTCACCACCTGCCCCCTCGACCCTATCCCTTCACAACTCCTACGACCTCCCTCCCCCTCCATCCTACGCTCCCTCACCCACATCTTTAATATCTCCCTCTCTTCTGGCGCATTCCCCTCCCCTCTGAAGCACGTGCACATCACTCCCATACTTAAAAAGCCCTCCCTGGACCCCAATGACCCGAAAAACCTCAGACCCATCTCCCTGCTCCCATTCACATCCAAACTCCTCGAGTGCTTAGTCTACAATTGCCTAAGCTCCCACCTCAACGACAACAACCTCCTCGATCCCCTACAGTCCGGCTTCCGTCCCCTACACTCCACCAAAACTGCCTTACTCAAACTCTCCAACGACCCTCTAACCGCCAAAGCTAATGGCCACTATTCAGTGCTCCTACTCCTCGACCTCTCTGTGGCCTTCGACACAGTCGACCACCCCCTCCTCCTCAAAAAACTACACTCCCTCAGCCTCAGAGATTTCACTCTCTCCTGGCTCTCGTCCTACCTATCACAATGCTCCTTCAGTGTTACCTATAACGCTACCACCTCCCCCTCACTCCCCCTCTCTGTTGGGGTCCCTCAAGGCTCCGTCCTCGGGCCCCTTCTCTTCTCCATCTACATCTCCTCCCTTGGCCAGTTCATACACTCTCACGGCTTCAACTACTACCATTATGCCGAGGACACACAAATCTATCTCTCAACCCCTCGCCTCACCCCCTCAGTTTCCGCCTGAATCCCAAACCTACTAAACGACATATCAGACTGGATGTCGCTCCACTTCCTTAAACTGAACCTCTCCAAAACCTAGCTCCTAGTTTTCCCCCCAGCCCACACACCATTCCCCACTGACTTCTCCATCACGTTCAACAATGCCACCACCAGGCCCGCCCCGCAGGCCAGAGTACTTGGTGTCTTTCTGGACCCCAACCTTTCCTTCCAGCCCCAAGTCCAATCACTAACAAACTCATGCAGACTCCATCTCCGCAACATCGCCAAAATCTGCACGTTCCTAACCCCAGAAACCACTAAACAGCTCATCCACTCCCTCATCATATCACGACTGGACTATTGCAACTCCCTCCTCACTGGCCTGCCTCGCCACAGGCTATCCCCGCTTCAGTCAACCCTGAATACGGCAGCCAGACTCATTCACCTTACCAACCACTCCGTTTCCGCCACCCCCCTCTGCCAATCCCCCCACTGGCTTCCGATTGCACAACGGATCAAATTCAAAATCATAACACTGACGTACAAACTGTCCATCATACTGCCCCGAACTACATCACCGACCTAATATGCAAGTACCACCCAACACGCACACTCCGCTCCTCAGAAGACCTCCTTCTCTCTAGTTCCCTGGTCTCCTCCTCCCATGCCTGCCTCCAGGACTTCTCCAGGGTGTCACCCATCCTCTGGAACTCCCTGCCCCAACCCATCAGACTAACACCTACTCTCCTCTCCTTTAGGCGCACCCTGAAAATCCACCTCTTCAGGGAAGCCTACCCCACCCCCTGCTAATTGCCGAAGTCCTCTCCTCCTCCTCGTGTATCACATTGTATTGTTATTGTACTGTCGTATGTTCTGTCTCCCTTTGTAATGTACGGCGCTGAGCGAACTGTTGGCGCTTTATAAATACTGTATAATAATAATAATATTTATGTATCTTTTTTTTTGTTAAACATTTTTTTCTCTATGCCAGGAGTTAGAGAGATATAATGCATCTCTCTCCTCCATTCAAAAAAACAAAAAAAAAAACCAAGGGGGGCGGGCCATACAGTGTCTGATCTCTGTGATAGCCAATCAGAGGCTATCACAGCGATCATGTGGCCCAGAATCAGGAGTCCCAGGTCCCGATCGTTAGGCTCTCAGTGACACCTCGGTCTTTGTGCTGGAAACGCATTGTGCAGCACGTTCCCAGCACAAAGACAGGTACGCAAATATGCGGCCCCACGGAAAACAGCCCAGTTTTGTGAGGCCACATATTTGTGTGACGTCGGTGCGAAGGGATTAAACAAGCACAATTAGCGCTCAAGTCCATAGTGAATAATCCCCGTCGTACATAAAGAAGGTGGATAGATGGCTGGAAAGGTGGATAAGAGAAACACACTCTGTCTGGCAGCTCATAGCCAGTGGATCTGGATAGCCCCTCATGAGCATGCAAAGGAAACAGAGCAGGGCGCCAGATTAACCTCTTCTGGGCCTAGATGCTGAGTGGCCGCACATTTGTGTGCAATTAAGAAAAACATATGTGCTGAGAGCGCGCGCCCTGCATGCTCCTAGCACATATGTCCGGTACTCATGAAAAGGTCCCGATCTCCTCTTTCGATCGGACCTTTCCCGATCATGTGATCGCTGTGACGGCAAATCACGGCGGTTACATGACCCTAAAACCCCGCCCTGCCTCCCGGCTTCTGAAACCGTTAAAAGGCCGGGAGGCGCTGGTGCCAAGGGGTTATTATATATTTAAAAACAACACTTAAATTCCATTTCTCACTTACATCTGAGAGACCTGTAGACTGTCCCAGGTGTCAAAGTGGAGGTGCGATATTCAAGCTGAAAAGGAGATGGGCCTCGGAAACGCGTTGCAGACCCCACCCCCCACAGCCTGTCACGTTCTCCTGCCTGCCTTCCTGTTAGTGCCGTGACTGAGAGGAGAGACGTCACTGAACTGTCACCTTGCAGCCGGTCCCTGCTTGTGCCCTGCAGTCCTATCAGTTCATCCAGATTGATGTGAGCTGTCATATCGCATCCACCAGTCCGACACCTGGAGCAGTCTACAGGTCTTTCAGATGTAAGTGAGAAATGAAAGTAAAGTGTTGTTTTTAACCATACACTAATCTGGTGCCTTGCTCTGTTTCCTTTGTTAACAGGCTTGATGGAATTTTACCTGGTGTGTCCTACTGGGGTCAAATGAGGGTAGGATTAGGCAGATCTAGTTTATGGTGGCAATTAACAAGGCTTCCTGTAACATTATAGTGGTGCAGGAAACTGACGTAACTAAATTGTGCCACATTAGCAAAGCAAATAGATAACCAACCACCTATGCCAATTTCTTTTTCAGAATCAAAATGAAACAGGAGCAGGTTCTGTGCCTAATAACAAAGGGATCATGCCAGTTTTCAGTATACAAAACTGATTAGACCTGTTATACAGGATGTCAACTGTTTCCCATAACCTGGCAGATAACTCACATTCCTCTGCCCACGCATTGAACACAACCATGAAATGGTGTACCAATAGTCATTGCAGCCCATGCATCTGCTATGTGGCCTGGGGTAGAAGGGGGCCTATTAAGAAGGCTGTTAGGCATTTCTGAGCTGTGAAACCTCAGTGTAGAAGGGCTGAAGTTAGACCTCATGATCATTGCTAGTGACCCTTGTGCAGTAAAAGGTTTTTCCTTAGCTGCCTTATCTGTGCCAATTTATTGCCCTCTGAACTCCTGCTACAGACTGAAATAAATCTGTATGCCCAATTCAGGGAAAATGTCCAGAGTCTCTCCTCTGCTAAAACCTTATAGGACAGCTGATTTCATTATAGTTATTATTATTACGACTACAAATAAAACTGTTATCCACAGCACGGTCCCTAGTAGTGTATGGACATTTCTCCTGCTACCTGTCCTTGATTTAGGCTTGGGTGACAAGATGTTCCCAGTTATCGAGGACAGTCCCTGATTTCAGGAGTCTGTCCCCATGCCCAAATTTGTCCCTGCTTCTCCAATTGCATATTTATCCCATAGGCTGCAGAGCAAAAATTAGCCTGTAAGAGAAACTTTTCCAGGTAGCTTACAGTAATCTACTGTTAACAACCGCCTGGCGGTGCCTCTAGCAGTCCACAGGACAGGATTCCCCAGAGCGCAGAGTCTAATCCCCAGTCTGCTTGTTCACCAGAGCCCTTGATGGTGGGGATGGACTTGGAGCAGACAGGAACCAGGTCGCGGCCCCTGAGTACACCTGCCTGTGGTAGAGGGATCCGCCAGAGGTATCTACAGGTAGAGAGCCTGACGTAAAGAGGCGGAAGGCTGGAGACGGGATTGGCTGGATCCGTGCAGGATGGATGGATGGCAGAGTAGTAAGCGTGGTCAAACGGGCCGGGTCGGTAACAGTGGGATCAGCGTAGTACAAGGCAGCAGGCAGAAGAGTAGTCAGGTCACTCGCCGGGGTCGGTAACAGTAGTTAAGACCAGATTGAGGGATATCCAAAAGAGAGGTCAAACTAGCCAGGGGGTCAGGGCAGGAGAAGTCAGCAGAGGTCAGGATCAGGCAAAGTCAGCAACAAATCACAATAGCAGGAATACAGGAACACAGGAACAATAGACCATACGGCAATGAGTGTATGTGCAGGGCAGGTTTAAATAGTGCGCCCTGCCCTGCCCTTGGTGCCAGGTGAGCGATCGTGAGTGCGCATGCGCGGCAGCCGCAACCACCGCCCAGGTCCTAGTGCCCACCAGCTAGTATGGATCAGCGCTCTGCGCATGCGCAGACCCGCTCGTCGCCGCGATTCCTGACATCTACCTGGAAAGATTTTTCTTACTGGCTGATTTTTCTTTTTGGCTGACTGTGTCTGGAGAAGGAGGGAGAGGGAGGGGGTCTAAGTGAGCTTCCAGCTCCCTACTGTAGCTGGGTCTGATGATCTCTAAATGGTTAGCACTTCTGCCTGGCAGTACTAGGGTTGTTAGTTCAAATTCCGGCCACAGCACCACCTGCCTGGAGTTTGCATGTTCTCCCTGTGCCTGCGTGGTTTTCCCTCCAGATTCTTCCCGGTCTTCAAAGACATGCTGGTAGGTTTATTGGCTCTTGTCTAAATTGGCCCTAGTGTGTGTATGTATAAATGTAAGTTAGGGACCTTAGACTGTACACCTCTTGAGGGTTAGGGACTGATGAATGTACAATATACAGTATACTGTATGTAAAGCACTGTGTAAAATTGACAGCGCTATATACAGTCAGGTCCATAAATATTGGGACATCAACACAATTCTAACATTTTTGGCTCTGTACACCACCACAATGGATTTGAAATGAAACAAACAAGATGTGCTTTAACTGCAGACTGTCAGCTTTAATTTGAGGGTATTTACATCCAAATCAGGTGAACGGTGTAGGAATTACAACAGTTTGCATATGTGCCTCCCACTTGTTATGGGACCAAAAGTAATGGGACAATTGGCTTCTCAGCTGTTCCATGGCCAGGTGTGTGTTATTCCCTCATTATCCCAATTACAATGAGCAGATAAAAGGTCCAGAGTTCATTTCAAGTGTGCTATTTGCATTTGGAATCTGTTGCTGTCAACTCTCAAGATGAGATCCAAAGAGCTGTCACTATCAGTGAAGCAAGCCATCATTAGGCTGAAAAAACAAAACAAACCCATCAGAGAGATAGCAAAAACATTAGGCGTAGTTTGCCAAACGACATCTAAAAAAGCCTTCACGGTTCTGGAACAACATCCTATGGACAGATGAGACCAAGATCAACTTGTACCAGAGTGATGGGAAGAGAAGAGTATGGAGAAGGAAAGAACTGCTCATGATCCTAAGCATACCACCTCATCAGTGAAGCATGGTGGTGGTAGTGTCATGGCGTGGGCATGTATGGCTGCCAATGGAACTGGTTCTCTTGTATTTATTGATGATGTGACTGCTGACAAAAGCAGCCGGATGAATTCTGAAGTGTTTCGGGCAATATTATCTGCTCATATTCAGCCAAATGTTTCAGAACTCATTGGACGCCGCTTCACAGTGCAGATGGACAATGACCCAAAGCATACTGCAAAAGCAACCAAAGAGTTTTTAAGGGAAAGAAGTGGAATGTTATGCAATGGCCAAGTCAATCACCTGACCTGAATCCGATTGAGCATGCATTTCACTTGCTGAAGACAAAACTTAAGGGAAAATGCCCCAAGAACAAGCAAGAACTGAAGACAGTTGCAGTAGAGGCCTGGCAGAGCATCACCAGGGATGAAACCCAGCATCTTGTGATGTCTATGCGTTCCAGACTTCAGGCTGTAATTGACTGCAAAGGATTTGCAACCAAGTATTAAAAAGTGAAAGTATGATTATTATTCTATCCCATTACGTTTGGTCCCTTAACAAGTGGGAGGCACATATGCAAACTGTTGTAATTCCTACACTGTTCACCTGATTTGGATGTAAATACCCTCAAATTAAAGCTGACAGTCTGCAGTTAAAGCACATCTTGTTCGTTTCATTTCAAATCCATTGTGGTGGTGTATAGAGCCAAAAATGTTAGAATTGTGTCGATGTCCCAATATTTATGGACCTGACTGTAAGTACCTGAAATAAATACATAAAAGTCACCAGCACCTGCCCTCATGGCTTGGTGACCAGTAGGAGGTGAGGATATTCCACTTTGCAGTGTACAGAGGTTACTAACTTTATTGTGCATGTGTTCAGTAACCAGAGGTAGAGAGAGGGGGAAACACTACTACCTGTAGTGCATCATGCTCACACTCTTTGTTATTAATGGCTGCTGCACTTTGTTTTACTGGCTGCTGACCCCTGAACTGTGCACCACTTACTACTGACCTTTACCCTCTGTATCACTTACCACTGACCCCTGCACTCTGCACTACATATTACTGACCTCTGAGCTCTGCATTACTTACTGTTATCTTCAGTTTATCTTTGAGTTTGGGCAAGGACACAGGGGCCCCATGATCCCCTATTGCCCGGAGGACCCATGAGTTGTCAGTCTGCGCCTGTTCAGCACTTCTTGCATTTGACCTCTACACTCTGTGCATTATGTACAGCTGACCAAGAACAGACTCAGGTTTTGCTCTTTTAAGTCCCTCCCACTGTTAGCACAATTTGGCCACAACCACCATCCATCACTACAAGTCCCACCCCCTTTGAAAGCATGGTCAACAGGAAGTCCCTCATTTTGAAAATCTAGTCACCTTAAAAGAGAAGTATGGGTCTTTTTTTTAAAAAAATTATACTTACCTAGGTGGCTGCAGCATCGATCTGATCCTGCATCTGTTCCCCATTGACTCTAAGAGTGAGAACTGAATGATCAGACACCGCTGATCTCTCAGAACTCCCTGCTGCTATGAGCAGAGACTGTCAGTCACTGCTGTGTGCTCTGCCCCCCACCCCCACCCGTCAAGGGTGGGGGTGGTGCAGCAATCTGGATGGATCCCGGCTTTAAAGTCAGGATCTTTCGCCAGCCTAGCCTGGCTGGGTGACATCAGCCTACTTTAAGGCTAGGTTGACAGGCAAAATGTGCAGCTCTTTAGCAGATGAATGGGGGTCCAATGCATTGGAAATTGCGTTTGTAGTTTTGGGTGCTCAAAAACGCATGGTGGCTGTATTTTGAAAAAAGGGTAGGGGCATTTTTCCCTGTAAGTACAGCAGCCCATTCAAATGAATGAACTGCTGTTCCTGGGCAAATGCGGCACCCAGGATCCACACAATGTGCACCTAGCCTAAAGCCCAGAAAAAGAGCACATGCCAGAAGATGCCTACTATTACTTGTATTAGCCAGAAAAACCTCTTCTGTGCCATCTCTGACATAGTTTCATTGTGAACTGATTTGTAGTATAACTGGCACCATCCCCTCAGTGGCCAAAAAAGGCTCTCTTATTAGACTAGGTTACAGCAACGAAAGTGTTATTAAACCCACAACAGTAAAATCAGTCTGTATATGCAGTAAAGCATGCTTGTTATGCTCACTGTGGAACCTAAGGGGTTAATCCTCTGCATTGTGTAAAAAGGCTGTTTGTTCCTGAGTTCTCTGTTTCTCCCCTTCTATCACCTGATAAGATATCTATGCAGTTGCTCGCACATGCTCAGTTTGGTATGTATTGCTAGAGAGTTTTTTTTTTATCTTGGGAGAGTGTATGTGATCACCACAGGGCCAATCAGCACTGTCCAGAGAGAGGTCAGGGGTTCTGCATCCTCCTAGAGCAAAATGAAAACTCCTCCTATAAGCTTTAACATGTGCCCTGCTGGACACTGATAGAAGTCACAAGACTGCTCTAACTGCTGATGAGAAAAGTTATTTAGCAGTTTATATTTACTAAAATAATTGCATTTCCATGTTCTGTGTACTGTGGGATACCAGATATAGTAATTCAGGGTCCTGCATTTAGTAACACTTTAATGAAGCTTTGCAATTAATGTTCAGGCTAGAACTAAGCTTAAAACTGCTACCACCCACCTTCTAACTCCTTTACTAACTACCCTGCAGAAGGAAAACGCTTATACTTACCTATGTTTAGGGCACTCCTCTCTGGTCACATGATCAGCTCCCAGAGTTTGGCTTAGTGGAGAGAAGGGACAGCCGACAATGGGTGCCCCATAGTAAGGCTATTGGTGACATCAACACCCAGGCATTCCATCCATTTTTGGCTGTCTCTCCTCTCCCCTGAAGCTGGCCGCTGGGGAGATCATGTGACTGGCTCAGATTGCCCTAAGAATAGGTAAGTATAAGCATCATCCTTCTACAGGGTGGTTAGAAGGGGGTGGGAGTAGACATGTAAAATAAATGAATTATCAGAATTCAAATAAAATTAATTAGAATTTGAAAATGAATTTGAATGTAAAATACAACAGAAAATAATAGAATAGAAAATAAAAGAATAGAATATAGCCGTCTTCCAAAATTCAAATAAAATAGGACAAAGTAAAAAGAATATAGTCGTCTTCTGAAATTTGAATTTAGAAATTTGAATTTTGAATAGAATAGAGTAAAATAGAAAGAATATAGCCATCTTCCGAAATTTGAAATTCAGATAGAATAAAATAGAAAGAATATAGCTGTCTTCCGAAATCCGAATTACCAATCGATTAAAAAATAATGAATATATCAAATGAATCCGAATATACAAACCATTCTAACAAAATGAATATGACAAAATGATAAAACAACAGTATTAACTCAATAAACAAATCGGAAACAAAACATAACACAACAAATGTTTCTGTTGTGCACATCTCTAGGTGGGAACAGTTTTAAGCTTGGTTAGTTCTTCCACTTTGGGTCAAGAAAGTCAGACACCAAGAGGAAAAAATGAAGCTGGGCTAGAAAGGGAAATTGAAGAATCACTTTTAGCCAATAGAACTAATAGCACACTTCTTGCAATGCGTTCTCTCGATCACAACCTTCATTTCTAAACATTTAAAATGGAGTACAAGCAAAAACTGGCCAAAAATGGATCAAGTCTGGCTGGTTCAGCTCTCTTTTGGTATGTTAAATATTACCATGGAAAGGGTTTTGTTATATCTGTTTCATAAGCTCAAAAATACCTGTAGATCTGCCAGAAATCTTGTAAGTTGATATTTTCCTCTTAGTGTGCACAAGAAGGTGTTATGGGGGGGCGGGGGAATGAGGAGAGGTAGGTATTTTTTGTAATGCATCAAAAATGAAGTAGGCAGGGCTGACACCACAGTTTGGAATTCAGAGCCAAAAATACACCTTGTTGTAAAAGGTCAGTGCAGGAATGGCACGACAAATTTTATTGTTTTGTACTTGCAATGTGTTTAAAGGGATAAATGTGCTTATATTGCAGGGATGTATGAAATGTGGTTTTTTTTTATTTTGCATTGATACATTGTAGGATAGTCAGTATCAATTAAAAGAATACCATAATTCCAGGTTTCATTGAGAATTCTTTCCAGAGAATTGGAGACTTTTTTTGTTGCCCCTCACTCACCTATTTTCTGTTCACTTTTTAATGCTCAATCACTGGGCACCCAACACTCAAACATGTACACAAGCTATTTTTGAGTATAATCAGACAATTTTGGTTCCATAGAATGTAAAAGGAGTGCCTGTACTCTACAACTGCTCCCCCCCCCCCTTGTCCAGCCTAGGGAACAAATGTCCAAAGCTTGATACAAAACATTTACACAAAGCTTGTCAAGTGCTTTAAAAATGCCTCCAAGAAAAGTGTTGGAGATGTGGAGAAGAGACCAGTACACTACACATTTTTCATTGTGCCATAAATTTCAAGACTTTCGGACCGAACATAGACATATTAAATTTACTAATCCCCTTGGGATCTGGCCTTCTTCTTACTTCATGACCACGATATTCATGGGAAGACCTACAGATGCTCCATTGTACTACTACTTGTGAGTGCAGCAAAGAACTGCATCCCTAATTTCTGGAAACAACAACATGCACCCCCAGTGTGGTTGTCGAAAGTACAAGAGATCAACAAGATGGAGGACTTGATTGCAATAGAGATGGGCACAAGAGAGAAATGTCTGAAAAGTTTTCTTGGCATGAATCTTTACACAGCCCTGCTCAATTTTGCTTCTGCCAGCTCAGGCTGTTTGGATGCAGGTAATTTAGAGATTTTGAGAGATATGATTTCTGTTTTATAATTCAGAAGAGGTTCCCAGGCACCTTGGTGTAAGGGGCATCTGATCACTTTGTGGCAGTTAACTGGATCGACCTGGCACACTTAAGACTGCTGACCTGGCTTCTTTACCTTTCATTGGACTATACCATTGCCTTACTTGAGTCCAGGTCCAGAGTTATGCCCATAATGCTGTGCACTTCCTCTTCTGCCCTTGTGTACCTGTTATGACAGATTGTGACCTCTGTACTGCAATAACTTGCAAGCTAAAAATGAGGACAAGTCTGTGTAGTTATAACCAGGCCCAGACTGGCCATAGGGCACACCAGGAATTTGCCCGGTGGGCCAGGGCCGCCGGGCTTTAGAAGAGTGGCTTGCTGATGACCGAGCGCACAGCACTAAGTAAACGACGACCATGGTCTGGACAGAACTAACATAGAACGCGACCGCTGCTCACCTCCCGCTATGCGGCTATGCTTAAAGCAGGGCAGACAGGAGGAGCGGCAGTGACAGCTCCAGTGAAGCAGCCGCCGAGGACACACAAGTACCTTCTTGGTCAGCCGCTGCACACAGCCGCACTGAAGGGTCAACTGCGGCCTCTCTCCTTCACTGGCGGGCACACTGTGACAGGTCTGTAGTGGCGGTGGATTGGGCTCTTTGCTGGACGAGCTGTCTCTTTGTTGGTTGAGCTGTCTCCTTGCTAGACAGGCTGTCTTTTTGCTAGATGGGTTGTCTCTTTGCTGGATGGGCTGGCACTCTGCTGGACAGGTTGTCTCTCTGCTGGACGGGCTGTCTCTTTGTAGATGGGCTGTTTCTTTGCTGGTTGAGCTGTCCCTTTGCTGCATGGGCTGTCTCTTTGCTGTTTTAGTTGTTTCCTTGCTGGAAGGGGCTGTCTCTTTGTTCAGTTGGGTCCAGCAAAGAGACATCCCAATCCAGCAAAGAGACAGAACAGTCCAAGAAGGGACATCCCCTTACAGCAAAGAGACATCCTGTCTCTTTGTAGATTGTCTCTTTGCTGGATGGGGTTGTCTCTTTGCTGGATTGGGCCAGCTCTTTGAATATATAGGGGGCACTGTGCTGTAAAGGGGCACTGTAATCAATACAGTGCTTCTTTACAGTGCAGTCCCCTTTCCATTACAGTGCGGAGGACCGACTGTGTGAATATTCTGTCACCAACTGCCCCCGCAAATGCCCTTGCATCACCCCCCCCCCCCCCCCCCCCCCGGAAATTGGCTGTTCAGTCTAAAATGTCCAGGCCTATTTTTTGTCCCTGGTTATAACTGCTTACTCATAGACAATAACCAAAGCATTCAGCTTAAAGTTGGCAAGTCAGTTTGATTACTTATGATAATCTGTATGAAAAATCATTTTAATTACAACAGATGGAAAGTAAATAAATAATGATCAGCTAATAGAACAATATTGTAATCACATCTGACAATCCTTGTATTGTATATGCATTATGTGAAAACAACTAGGTATGCTCAAAATGTCTTTCTTAAAGGATTAGAAAACAAATTCCTCAAAGCAAAAGAATACTAATGCTAAATCTAAACAGTGTTGCTGTAACAAAACCTGAATGATCAGTCTAATTACTTTAATCCGAGTTTTGCTTTCTTCACTGTGGCCAGAATCCAGAGAGCACCTAAGGCTCCATGCACACGGGGTGTTTTGATAACGTTGGTAACGTTAGTTGTGTAAAGTCATGTTAAAAACTTGGGTTTTTCACCATTTTTGCATTAGCGTTCAGTGCCATTTTGCCTCCTTTGCGTTTTTTAGCATTTTTTTTTACCACAAAAAAAATTTTTTTTTTGGTAAAAAAAAAAACCTCAAAAAAAGCACCAGTTTGTGGCGTTTTACCACATTTTTCAGCGTTGGAGTGTTTTTATAGATAGAGAACTCCTCTAGAAACCCACTAGTCCTGGGTTTTTTTCCAAACAGAAAATGTTGATTGCAGTCTATGTGTGCATGGACACACGGGATAACATGCTGAGGGGTTTACTAGCTGTAGAAAAAAACGTCGAAATCCAAAAACAGCAGCTGTAAAAACATCCGGTGTGCATGAGGACTAACAATATCACTGGGATAGTCCTGAGGAAGTGCTGTGGTATATCCTCTCTCCTACCTCCTGTATCACCCAATCATATTTAACTGGTTTAGAAGTGGCAATTTTTACATAATTACAGAGGTCCAGCTTGGAGCTGAAGAGGCAGTGCATTCAGAAGATGCAAAGTGTTCCCTGAATGGCACCAGTGCAGAACGGGCAACCTTCTGTGTTCAGAAGGAAAAAACATCCATCCAAGAGGCACTGGGACTTTGATGTGAGTTCATATACAAAGTATTAAGAGGACAAAAATATTTAAAGAGCTCACTAGCTCAGGTTAGGCTGCTCCTAACAGACTAGGCTTCGCTCCAGTGGGTACCCTAACAGGTTACCAGAAAAAAAAAAACATGCACAAATGGAAGGAGCACCAGATCAAAAGACAAGCGTCCATATTAATTTCTTCATTTGTATTGAAAAAAAAAAAGCCAATGTGTTTTTTTTTTTTTGGGGGGGGGGTCAAACAAACACCCCCTTCTTAAGGGATGCAGTTACAATAGGAGTCTTGAATGGACTCAAATTAGAGCTTTCCTATATGAATTTATGCATGACAGCTAATTGATGGATCAAGAGTGTTACACAACAGCAGTATCTGCGTGAGCAGTCAAGATCCCTGATGAAGTGGGAGTTTTTCTGACCCCCCGAAATGTGTTGGCTGTTTTTTAGAATGAGTTAAAAAATTAATTTGTATTCTCTGTTCACAATGTATTAGGGCAGCCACTCGACAGTGAACCAGGAAGCTAGCAGTGATCAATGTAATAGTTGTGCTACTGAACGGACTGTGGCCAGCTTCCACAGTGATCCCACAGGTATGGCACATACTTACATTAGTCCATGCTGGACCAATGTAACTTTGTAAAAATCGCCGTGCCTAAACTTTAGCTTTAAATCTAGTTGAGGCTGTGAGATACTTTTTACCATTGTTTTTCTATGGGAAAGATAGCTACAATGGTGGGATTTCCTCACCAAATAAAGGGACTGGTGCACAACAGCAATGCCTGGATGAAAAGATAAAATACTGTGGGACTACACTGAATTCCATCTCAAAGTTTAATTTTTTGTTTAGATAGGAATGTAGCTTTAAGAAGGGGGTGATAGTTCATATTTATTTAGTTGTGCACATCCTTGCAAGAATGCAGGAACTGTTTCAGTTTATTAAAGCCTCTTGTGATTTTTGACCTTATGGTATGTTCACACTATATTTCTCTTTGTAGTCGAAATTCCATGTTTTGTCTTCTACATAGTGAGCAGATTATGACCACAACCAGCTATTTTATGAGATCTGTTCAGTGTTAATAAGGAAGGAATAAACCTTAGATATGCAAACTGTCTGAATACCAACAATACCAAAACAAGGCGACATGGATCTACTGCACCATTGTTGTTTTCCCATTGAAACAGAGTTTAAGCTGTAATGTTTGTTCTCTAGACAGAAACATGTGATTTGTACATGGCATTGTAGAATAAGTCCATGTGAGGCAAAAATCCCCATTTTTTTTAAATATAATAACTTGAAAAAGGGTTCGGTTGTCAGCTCCTTTCATAAATAACAGCAGTGCTCACATGCATTTAGTTAGTAAATTGGATTCTGACAAATTATATTCCATGGCATGAACAGAGAACCATTGTTGTTTGTTGACACTTGCAATGCCAGCTTTCACCAGCAGAGGGAAAATGAAATCTGTAGTTGCTCTGTCTTAGTTCTAGGAAAACTCACAAGCTGCAAGAGATGTGACTCTTTAGTGGTTAGTTTAGAACACAGAGAGGACCTACACAATAGAGATTTACCACTATCCTGAAAAAAGTGTTTGTTTTTTAAA